>NW_020455316.1:4171291-4299462 GCF_003342845.1 Nothoprocta perdicaria
CCCCCCCGCCGGCCGTGCCCGCCGCGAGCTCCCGCTTCCCGAGCCGAAGCTTTCCGAGGGGCTCCTGCTTGCCGGGCAGACACCTCCCCGGGCGGCTCGGGTCCGCACGTCCCGGGGCGGGGGCGCAGGGCGCTCCAGGAGGCACCGGGAGCCGCCGCTAGCCCCACATCTCCTCGCCGGGTCCCCATAGAAAACTCCACTGCGAGGCCGGTGAACCCCCCCAAAACAGCCTGGGGGGCGGTTTGGAAGAGCTCACCTGCCAGAAGCTCCCCCCCTGCGCAGGGAGAAGCTACTGACATGACCATAGGGATATCCCTCCTTTGTAAGGCTTAACTTCTGAAATTGAGCGGAGCCCAAGCACATCAATATGCCTGGAAATAAGGCCAGCATCTGCACCCTTCAGCATGGTTTTAAATATTCCAGTGTTTTTTTTTTTTTCAAAATGTGAACTCTTCTGCCTTTTTCTTTCATCTTGCTGTCAATCAGTGCAGCACGGAAAGGTATAACTCAAACCCATAGTACGCAGTGCAGTAATTTATAATCTGCCTGCAAAACTGAGCTGAAGAATTCCCAGTCTAACGCCAAGGAAAGGCAGGGAACAGTGTGGCTGGGTAGTTAGGCCTTAGAATAAGGGCCTCCGCACTGTGTCCYGTCAAGGCCTTTGCTCCACTGGTCTGTCTCTCTCAAAGTGTGTGCAAGGGCACTAGTACCAGGCAATGCCACATGAGAGCCCCGTGGGCACCTTCCCTGCCACCAATGATGAGGATGATGATCCAGCGTGGAGATTTTCAGAGGCATATGTAGTTCCTACACATTCGTGACTCTTTGGTGGATTTCTCTGCCAGGCACTTGTCCTTCTTTGCTTAAAACTGCCCAAAGACATAAAGAGGCCCTAGTGCTGCCATGCAGAGACAAGGAGAGCACCGGAAAGACGATGGGGGCAAACTCTTCTTGATGGGGCACATGGAAAACAAGCCAAAACAGCCACTGGCATTGGGCAGCCGTGTTGGGAAGCAGCAACTGCAGCTCGACAGGGTTGGATTGCACATCAGGAAAAACTTCCTCATCCAACGGGTCGCACGGCACTGGGAAGGATTGTCCGGAGAGGCTGTGGAATCGCTGGCCCCGGGTGGTTGCAACACTTGGTTCCAGCTCCAGCTGCTCGAGCAGGGCTGGCCCGAGTCCCACGGGGAGCAGAAGGCTGGGCCAGATGACCTGCAGAGGTCCCTCTCAACCCTCTCTATATTTCTATGGTTCAATCCTCGTATTCAAGATGCAAGAGAAACGTGGGTTTCTGTGGCCACATAAAGGTGTTGCTTCTGTTGATTTCCTAGTGCTTTAAGTATTTTATGTGWTTTTTTTGGCAGCTGTTGAGCACCAAGCTGATGGCTTCGTGAAACCATTTCCATAGCTCCAAAATCTTCTCTCCTGAGAAGAAYTGACCAGACCAAAACCATCCTTTTCATATGTGAAATAAGGATTGCTTTTTGCCACATGATCACATTTATCTAYATTGCATTTAATCTGCCATTTTATTGCCTAGCCACCCGGTTTCCTGAAGTTTTTCTACAGATCTCCAAAGTTGGAACTTGTCTGTGTTACCCTAAATGACGAGGTAGGCTCAGCAGCCTTTGTGATCCGATTCCTCCTTCCTTTTCCAGATCTCTTATCAATACACTGAATAGTGCCAGAGCCAGAAGCCTGGTCCTGGTAACCTACCACCTATGAGAATCAATTCCTTATTCCTATCTTTTGTTTCCTGCCTTTCAGAGAAGAAAGGCTGGCAGAGATTTGTTGCTGTTTACTGAATTTGGTGTGATGGGCCCAGCTTCTGCTCCCTCCTGCTTTCAGAGGCTGGGCTGGGTTACGTTGTGTCTTCTTTTCTCTTTATCTACAGTATTAGGTTTGGCGCCTGCTTTCACACTCCTATCTCTTAGCTCACAGGATAAATGARAATTCTATAAAAATAATTGTTTCAGAAAAAAATAGAACATGTTTTATGAACATAGCGCATGTTTATATTGCTTCATTTACAAACAAGGTTCTTGAATTCTATTCCGCTGCTTTTGCTAATATTTTAATTCTTGTAATAATAAGATTTTTGATAGTTCTTAGTAAAAATTTAGTGACTATTTTTTATGGAAGAAAACACACTAAAAATAGACCTCAAAGTTACCATAGTTCATAAAAGGCACAAAGAGAGTGTATTTCAGAATACCAAATTTTTAGAAACACATTGTACAACATAAGTGGTAAGGCCATAAAAATATAATTGTTGTTGGAATGATTCCAGTACCCTAATTTTATCCTTGAGAAGTAATTTTATCTCATTAGAAGATTAGAAGCCCTTCTGGTATTTTTACGTGCTCCAAAAATAAGGTTAACATCATGCATCAACTGGAAGATACTCACTTGGAAGTGAGCTTAGAAAGGCTGATACCTAAAAAAAATAAAGCCAGAATGAAAACCAAAGCAAAGCTGCACTAACATCAGGAATTTATTGCCTTTCTGTCCAAATTCTCCCGGAGTATCAAAAAGAAAATAGAGCCAGGCAAGTTTTTACCATCAGTTTTGCGCCCTGGGTTTGAGTGAATTCGCAGAACTGTAATATTCTTAGCTTAAAGAAGATAATCCACCAAATGAGCTGCAGAGGGTTTCCAGATACGATTCTGCTGGATTTGTCACAGGCAGAAATTTGTGCTTGGGCACTAAGTGTAGAAGTGGCAGCAGCGTCCGAGCAAGTGTGTAGATAAAAGGAATCACACATAGATCATAAAAGGAACACAAATGCCTAAAGCTAAATTAAAAGTTGAGGGAATAAGTGACGTTCAGGTTTTCCCTTTCAGTCCCTTGTCTTCCACATGTGTCCTTTATGCCAGAACTGGTGCTGATGTGGGCAGTGCAGGTGAACTACCTTTCCTTCACACATCAGTTCTCAAGCTRGGTCTGGGGACCTTCCCAGCTCAGCTGATATCACATACATGGATTTCACTTCCTTTCTCCCTATCCTATCCCAAGAACGCTGTTTTTTTTTTTTTTTTCCAGGCCCAAACACTATTCTTGGGATACCTCATCTGTTCATGATGAATGGATGTGAAATAATTCCTACTGCTCCCAGAACAAAGGGATGTGGAACACAATAGATCTTTCTTAGAAAATCCCGAATGGTCTCCATGGCAGTGTCTCTTCCGTGGCAGTTTGTTGCCACAGAAGCCCTTTTGTTACGGGGACCAGTTGGAGTTGGTTATTGTGCTGCCCGGAGGATGCCGTGACACAGCGCTGACCGCCTAGACCGAAGCGCTGAATGAAGCAGACCCTGCTAGAGACCCTGGCTTTGACAGCTTGGAAAAGGTGCAAGAACTGCAATGAATTACATCTTTTTTAAAAAAGAAAAACAGGCCATGCAGTGAGGATAAAGAGGATGGTAGCTGCATCTCTAGCTCAGCAGAACTATGCATCGAGCTGAGGCGGCAGCGGCTTTTGGGTCGGGTGCGAGCGTGGTGCCTCCTGTAGCACCACGAGCACAAACAGATGTGGACACTGCCGACAGGAGATAGGCTCCGGAAGAATGGGAGCGAATTAAGAGCCTAACGTGGAATTCCCAGCTTTTGTGCTTTTCATGTCCCCCTGCAAGAGAGGCAAAAAGGCAGCCGGACGGCCCGTTGTTCTGAGGGCCATATATTTAGGAGGAGAGCAGAGGGGGGTTGCTYGGTCCTCGTTGCAAAAACTACAGCTCTTACCTGATATGTTGCGTTGTGGAAATTGTATAAATATGTGCAAAGGAAATATTTGAATATTTTCCTTGAGGAGAATTTCCACAGGGAGAGGTATTTCTGGAGATGTGTCAGATGGCAAGTATCTTGGTACACATGATGTGCTGGCAGGTCGCAGACAGGTACTCTAAGGGGGAAAAAAAAAGAGCACATTTTTGTGAGCATACCACTTTTAAAGAAACATTTTCCTCCAACTGACATTCTCATTGTGCTGTGCTCAGCACACAGGCAGTTTCACTGGAAAATACAGTGAACTGTGGATGGCGTAGAGAGTTCCGAGATATCCAATAATGACATTTTGATGTGAGGGGAAAAGAGGAGAGGTACCTGACCGGCAAGTCTGGAAAAAGCCTGGTTTTTGCCTTGCTGAGCACTTATTCTCTCCCCAAGCCTCTGAATTCCTATAATGGAAACAGCATACCTCAGAGGAACGTTAATAGAGTGATGTTGACATGTCAGATAAAATAAGATTTTAGCTACCATCGGCATGATGGAGCCAGCAGGGGAGTACGAGGTTCCTAATCTCGCTATTCAGACTAGCAGAGGGTCCCTCTCAGTAAAACGCCCACCTTAAAAGCAGCCTGAGAGATGCGAGGATCTACCAGCAACATCTGTCACCTGAGATGATGAGACACAGGACACGTCCACACTGCTGTGGAGAGGACACTGATGTGCTCTTCCTCTAGCAGGATGTAGAAATTGCATTTTCAAGAGCACAAAAAGAAGTGGAGACGTTCACCTAAATCCATGGGGAGTAAGAAATACTGCCTCTCTTTATGTGAGGCTGGTGTTAACTGAAGGTGACCATAGACCGTTTACCACCATCATGCCCAGGAGAGCCCAAGATTTATTTTTCAGCTACAGCTGCTTGATTTATGAGCTGAATGCAAACCTGAGAGCAAGCCCACACCTTAAAAGAACCTTTTGCTTAACCCCATTGCAGGGCAGCATTGCATCAGAAGGCAACTCTTTTTGCTTATTCTCAGTAAGCTGCAGTTCCAAACGACGAATTGAAGAAACTCTGGCGATGCCATCTGAAAACTCCATTCACGACCCCCAAATAGCTGACGGGGCCTGCTAAGATTATTAACAGTTTAGTAGGTTGCGATGCTGAAATTTATAAGGCTTCACTTCAGACTTCAGCCTTCATGTTCCACTGCAGGAGCCGCAGACGTTTTGCAGCCCTCAGGGCCGTGATGATCCTCGTGCCTTGACAGTGGCTGCAGCTCTGGGGCTGCCCTGCGGCCTCTCGTTGCCTTGGGCTCCCTGAGGCTGGCGAGGGAAACGGGGGCCAAACCCCACCTAGGACACACTTTCAAGGTAAATACATATAGATATAAATATATATCTTTTGTCTTGCCACCCTGCCTCCAGCTTTGCCCTGTTCTTTCTGTCCCACGGGCTCGCTGGCCTGCGCTGCGTTCGCGCTCGGCCGCGCTACGAGCTCAGCGACGTGCGGCTGCCGAAGGGAAGGGGGTCTCCTTTGTGGGTGATGCTGGCCCGGAGATTCCAGCAAACACTCCCAACTGTCCTTCTTGGCTCAGAAATCTCTGCATATTTCTCATAGCTTTGAGGCTGTTTGTAGGTTTTCAGCTTGCTGCTGGAATCGTTTCCACATGCTAACAGCCCAGTGATGAGTTCAACGAGAAAAGGGAGGGCAGAAACGCTTCGCCCTAATCCTCCTCTCCTTTGCCCCTTCTCAAAACCCCCTTGTGTGAGAGTATTTACAGGGAGACCCTTGTCCTGTCTGCAATTAGGGCTGTGCAATTGCCCCAGGGGTTTCTGAAGCCCCGGTGTCATTCTCAAGAGGTTAGAGGCAGAAGTGTCCTCCAAGGGAACCCATGGCTAAGAATAGATCCTGAGGGCTGGTTTAGTGTGCATTTGAAAAGCCTGACCTAAACCTGACCTTTATCTTAGTGTAGACCCCTCACAAGATTCTCCAGCTTTCATCCACTTTCACRGGCACTTGTTTCCCTCCCTTGGTTCAGGCAAGGTCCAAGCCTCTGCASTCACAAAGAGGCTCTCCCATCCGTGGCATGCAATGAACTGCCACAATATGTTAATTGCCCTATAGAGAAAGGAGGTAGAAATTAGAAGGCATGTGATTGCTGTCCCGATCACATGGAGCTTGGGAAAACCCTAAGTTCTGGAGTAGAAATGAGCTGAGCTAAACATAACTGAGCTCAGGTTTTTGGAGAGCGAGTTCTGCTTCTGTTCCTTCCCACCTCAAAGCTCTCGAGTGAAGTTGCTGAGCTGTAACACTCAGTGAAAGGTGCATTGCAAGCAGTGCTGAGCTTCCCAGCACTGATGATACTGGAAAACTGTTTGCATTGGACTAGTGCTCTGGGAGCTGCGACCTCTACCCATCAAATCAACAACAGTTTATCGGTACCTTTATCATTCCAGCTCACCCACACTTCTCATTTTGAATGACATTTTGAGTTGAGCATGCTACAGAAAACATCCTTGGTGGTATCTTGCACAGCTCGATTATCTCACACCGATGTAAAATTCATCCCAGTTGATGTATTTGGTCTGCTTGCTGATGCAACTAGTAAACTGTGAGATACAAAGCCAAAGCAGATAGTGGAAGGCCTTTTGTTCACTTCACAGGCCTTTGTGTCAGGTCTCAAGAGAGAAAAGTGGTTGTGCACACATAATAACCACACAGATTCTCTTCCTCTACCCATTAAAGTGTTTGGCTCCTGATTAACTCCAGTCTCCTTGCATACTTTGACTGTATTAAAGCAAAACAGATGCGAGGAGATTGACTTCAGTATGAATTTCATGCAAGTTTAAATAAATGGAAAATTATAGCCACAGCTTGTAATGGAAAGTTGATACTCATCTTAAGAATTATCACCCATTCACATACCTCTGCTCAGCCAAGAGTTTTAAACTAACAATTGCACATGAYTCAGTTACCAAATGCCCCTGCGCAGTGTGTTTACTCAGGGCTCCCTGAGGTGGGCTTTGCCTGTCTCTCCTATTTGCACAGACCTCACCTCATTCCCAGCAAACGTCTGCGCACGTTCGGAGCGTTACCAAGAGTGGTGGAACTGCTTCCTGGATATCCCTTCTCCATCTCGGGAGGTGTTGCCCATTGGCCTCTTCTGCAGCTCAAGCTTTGCTGCCTCCTTTTCCTTCGGGTGCTGGGGATGGTTGTGACAGATTCACAGAATTCACAGATTCACAGAATATTTAAGGTTGGAAGGGACCTCTACAGATCATCTAGTCCAACCTTSCTGCTCAAGCAGGCACACCTAGAGCATGTGGCACAGGGTGGCATCCAGGCGGGTTTTGAAGACCTCCAGAGAAGGAGACTCCACARCCTCCCTGGGCAGCCTGTTCCACTGCTCTGTCACCCTMACAGTAAAGAAGTTGCTCCTCACCTGGAGACGGAACTTCTTGTGTTTCAGCTTGTGGCCATTACCCCTCGTCCTATCGCTGGCCACCAGTGAAAACAGCCTGTCCCCTTCCTCCCTGCATTCTCCCTTCCTGAACTTATACATATTAATCAGATCCCCTCTGAGCCGTCTCTTCTCCAGAGAAAACAGGCCCAGCTCACTCAGCCTCTCTTCGTACGAGAGATGTTCCATTCCCTTAATCATCCTGGTTGCCCTTCTCTGGACCCTCTCGAGAAGCTCCACGTCCCTCCTATACTGGGGTGCCCAGAACTGAACACAGTACTCCAGGTGCGGCCTCACCAGAGCTGAGTAGTGACACTGCAGCGCTGGTGCCTCCTCTGCTCTCCCCTCCTGGGGCACCTTGACGAGAGTCACCACAAGCTRCTCATGGGCTGGCCAAGCACACCGACCACTATGAACTTGCTGAGGACCCTTCTCTGCCATATCCCATGCAAGAGACGGAGGAGGAGGTGACTGGGAGGCTTACTTGGGGATGGAGATCCGATAAGCAGTAATAATAATAAATTTAAAATAATCAATAAATTATTTCTGCATCATGGGATGAAGTACAGACGTGTACATGCACTGCTTCAGTTACCCCAGTAGTGTTTTTGTGGGAAAGATTTCAGTAGGTGCTGTTACTCTGCTTAGGCCAGTAAGCTATTCTGTTTTAATAATAATACAGTGATGGCACGTGGTGCAACAAAGCTCTGCATTTCCACTGGAAATTTTTGATTTTAGCAATCAGTGAAGTGCCTGTAAAAATATATATCCTAAGCTGAAATCTGGCATTGAAGCTACAGCCTTGGAGCTGCCCCATTTCAACATACTAATTCAGATATTTTATCTAAGAACACAAAAGATTCCTTTGCTCTTCCAGGGAGGGTTTTTTGTTGTTGTATTGTCTTGTTTTTCATTTTTATGTGTTGAAAACTGACCTTGATAACATTATTCTAAATTTCAATTACCTCTATTATTATCAGCTTTTCAAAACTGGATTTTATTTACTGTGTCTCCGCGCTGCACTTCCTTGCCCTCTATCCCTTAGTGCCACGGCGCAGCTGGAAGTCACAGTCCCACAGATTAGAGAAAGGGCTGCAGGATGCCAAGAGCATCTGGAAATGCCCAGCCCCTTGATTTATTTTGGCAATTATATGCTGAAGTCTCAACGCCTAATTTACGGGCTTATAGTAGAACAAAATGCCCCCAGCCTTCCAAGTTCAACAAGCACCTAGCCGGGCGACAGGCTTCCCGTTTGCTCCCAACAGCAGCAGCAATGGAGGGGGCCCTGCAYGACACCACAGAGCCCTTGCGGGTGCTGAGGGTCCCGTCTCAATGAACTCCTCTCCCTGCTCCTCTCCCTTGTTCCATTTTATTTCCCTTTTGCTCAGCCCTGGAAGGCCCATGGAAGGCCCATACTGCGGCCTGGGATGGATTGTCCAAACCCTGGAGGGGCCACGTGAAGCTACAAGGCTCTTAGGCTCTCAACTCCCTCACCTTTTTCCTGCAAGACCTGTCAAATCACAGAGGAGAAGTTAAAAAAGGAAAGATTCAGGCGGGTTGGTTTGTCTTGGACTTAGCACATGGCCAGAGACTGCTGGATTTTGCAAGCTTGGATACATCTGGTTTAGGACTAATGTGTTTGCTTTGCTCCCTGGAAGCTGCTGGGGATCTGAATGGGAATACGGCAGACAGCAGCATTTAGGAATTAGGCTACCTCCTGTAAATACACTGGATCCGTGCTGAAGCTCATCCAATAACTGATTCAAACTCCCAAGCAATATGGCTACACAGGCCTAGCACAGGAAAACCCTTGTCCACARGCTGGCCTAACTGTATGCGTAAGCAGAGCACTGCACACAGTACATATAATGTAAAGAAACCCAAATAATGCACGTATCTACTATCTGCAAGAATGTTAAGAGCTCAACTGAGTTAAGGCATTTGGTTCAATGAGGTTTCTGTGGCACAGAAATATACTGTGCATTTAATAACAGTGAGGTGGAACAAGAGAAGCAAATGTCAACTTGCCAGACAAAGTTCATTACAGCACTCTAAATATTTCAGATTTGGAGCCCAACACAGATGCAACTAAGAGTGCCAATGGAGTGGCGGTCACACCACCTTCTCCATAGAAAAATCCCCTAGGGAAGTACACGACTCATTCAGATTATTCAATGGGCTTCAAAAAGCAACGTTTATTAAATAGCAGTTATTGGCAACTGCTTAATGCTACATGAATGTGACTCAGGTTAAAATCTCAAGCACGGCGAATACAATCCAAAGGGAATAGAGATATGAGCAATGAGCAAATGCAATATCTTTTAATTACTGTAGCATACTTCAGCATCAGCCTACTGTGCTGACCTCAGCAAATGGCATTCCTGCTTAGCAGCACTATTATCTTTACTCTAAAATATTCAAGTAATATTTTCCTGAATGAATTTTATTAGAAAATGTTACAGTATTCCCAAAGTATAAAATTTATTTCTTTTTTTTTTTACTATTTTTTTCTTTCATTTGCCAGAAAAAATTAGAAACACTGGATTCAGTTCCRCTGACTCAGCTCTTTCTAGTGAAATGTATAGAATTGCAACTGGTTAGTCTCAATTTATTGATTCTAGAAATGGGTCTTTTCAAGATGAAATGCTTTTTTGAATGAAATGCTCCTATTTTACCTCAATAAATGGTTCTTTTTCACTTCCAGCATATAACTGTAAAAAGATAAAAAATAATGAATTGCTACCATGAGTCTCTAAAGTAGTAAAACACTTTACACTTTTGGATAAAGYTTTAATCTGTAGAGCAGACTGAACTTTTCACATCTAATTCACCTCTTCTTTCTTTCTTTTTCTTGTTACTGAAATCCATTGTGCTATTCAAAAAATAATCCAATTTTTTTAACATTTCCAAAAAGTAGATGCCATTGAGATATAACAAGCAAACCTTGCTAAACTGACAGTATCACTAGAAGTGTCAAGTCTTTTATAAATTACRTGTTTTTTTAAAAAAAAAWTTAAATTGATATTGAATCAGTAGTTCAGTAGATTAAAAATACTTTATGGTTATATCATTATTTGCCAGATTTCCCCATAGAAATAAAAGGAAAAAAGATATTTTAAATCTTTTAAAAAGATTGAGAATTGAGATTGAAATATTTTCACTGCTTAGATCTTTTAAAATTTTAAATATTTTAAATCTTTAAAAGGAAAAAATATTTATTATTAGCGCTGCATCAGAGGATCAAAGAAAATCAAATCAAAACCTTCTTCTTCCTTYATTTCCATCTAAAATATCTTACACATTGCAGTGAAACTGAAGCAGCTGGCAGAGGTCATTCCTACCCRTGTTGATTTAAGGTCCTAGTACACAAATATGGCCAGAAGTGGTAAAACCAAGCGAGCTAGTCTTACAAAGCACAGTAGTTTCTTAAATTACAGACTCAGTGCTATTACCCAATTTCATCTTAAATCATGCCTTTGCATTAAACATCTCTTTTTTTCCCCTTACATATGCTGCACGTGAGCAGAACAAGTTATCACAGATTATATCTTTCTATTAACATCTAAATAATGCTTATGTTTTTGCAGTAGCAGCTCTGATGATTGCGTGTACTTTCCTCGAGGGAGAAAGTGCTTGTTGATTCAWCAGAAGAACCATTAGCCCAGAGATGATTAAGACCATTTTTAACAGATACTTACATATTAAACTGGTCTTCACCAGAAAATAACTTTCCATCAAATGCAAACACAGATAAAGATGGGGAGGGGAGAGAAAAGGAAAAATAGGCTTTTTAGTAATAGTTTTGTAATCCTTCTGCTACATGATACAGGACTGTGAGCCTGCAACGGAGCATATTATGCTTCCAAATACATATCTAAATGAACTTTTTTGGTTTTCTGGAGCATTTTATATGATGAATCTGAGAAGATGATCTGTTTCAGATGTTGCTGGTTGGCTAAGGGAGCGTTCAGGCCTTTATTTGCAGGGAGACTCATGCCGTAGAGGCCAGTTGGAGATCATGAGTGCTCTTGAGAAAGTCACTTCTCATGGAGATAGGAAGTAGTTACAGAAAGTTGCATTTGGGATGACTCATCTGGGCCATTCACTATAAAAATCTTCTGAGTTTTGGGGAAAAAAAAAGAGAAGGAGGGAGCCTGGGGCTGCCCTTGCAGAAAAAGGCCTCCTGCCTTCAGTTACCACTGAGAGCCATATGATCTCCTTTGAGCTTTAATGTCCATTTGGGACCTTCACAAGCTCACAAAAATAGCTGCAAGCCTCATCGTGTCTCGTCATTCACCTCCAAAGCATTTTATGCTCCCTAAACACACTGGAAATAAACTGTCCAAAGCTACCAGCAGTTGCCCCATCACAGCACCAGTCATGAAAACTGAGGGACTTGTCTTTATACAGTCTAGTCGATACTCCATTAAAGGCAATGAACTAATAGCAAAGATCTGCTTTTACATTTCACCATCAGCTCTATATAATATAAAATCATTAAAGTATATGCCAAGGAAAAAAATCTCTTTTGAGCTTTTCTCTTCAGAGCCTGTTACTATCGTAAATGTCAGTTTTCCAGGGCATTCTTCAGTAATGAAATTGCACATGGGTTGAACTCATAGTGGTTTTAACACCAAAGAATAAGAGCTTATAGAACTCATATAGCTACAGCATGTCGTTAATCACAGCTTCCATAAAAACGCTAAAACAACTGAGCCAATAGTACCATAATGAGTGCCTTGAAAATGAATATGATACAACTAATTGCGTGCAGTAGGCTTCATTTAAAAATTAACAACAGATATCTCTTCCGTTTTGTTAAGACTGGTTTTATATCTCTCTAGTGCATCAATATGAGCGTGTGGAAACAAGCAGTACTAATATAAGACTTCTCATTGCAATTCACTGGTTCCAGCTAGGGATTGTTCTCGGTCAACTATTTCAGTACAAACTAACCCTTAACCTTAACCTGATACATCCATTTGCTTATGTGTTTCTGGTAAGACAAGAATCCAGTATTGCAGCCCCCTTATCTCAGTAGAATCCCAGGTTTTCAATTTTGATTGAAAACTTGCGAGAACTGAAGGACTGAAAATCTGAGACTCCCACCAAAGCTGCATCCAGACTGCCAGGGCCTCCGACACATTTTCCATATGCCTGAGCTCTCTTCATCCTGAACTGCAGCAAAGACTCTCCACATCTTTCCTTCGGCTTTATCAACTTTATCTGTATTTTTTTTTCCAGAAATTGTATTTATCAATGAAGGAGAAAAGTGACCCGTGCTGAAAACTCCCAATAGTCTGTAGTTTAGTCTGCTCCCATCTGTTGCAGGGTGAGACGACAGTGCCTTTTTTCTCTATGATGCCTATCAAAGGAAACTCTATGATGAGGTTATGGCCAGGGAAAGATAACAAGGCACGTGGCACAGGCGAGAGGTATCAACCAAGGCTTCCAGGGGCCCGTGCAGAGCAATTACATTAGGCTTTTTGGCTCTGAATCTGTCAAAAACCATAGACGGAGCCTAGAAAGATTAGTCTGAAAGGCTAAAGTTACATTTTCTGAATACCCTTCATAGATGCCAAAGTTTTAGATGGCTAAATTTAGATGAGRTAAATCCAATTCTCAGTATGGTCTCAATTCAGTAGTGCACTTAATCATGAACTAATTTAATACAAATGTCTCCCGCTGATGAAAATGAGAAGGGGCACAGACAGGTTTTTCCTGGATCAGGGATATGAATAAACTAGGGATAATTCTGGACTCCTGTTTTCTTGAAATTATGTCAACTTTTTAGAATGAAAGGATTCATATTGAATAGATATTTCTGACAGATGAAAAACAAAACAAAGCAGCAAGGTGATAATCACTGTTTAGACTGTTAATAGTGTGAGATAGCTGTGAGCTTATGGGGAAGTGAGGGGGTACTGAAAGACTGAAGTCCAAAAAAAAAATTGATTTATAATCCAAAAGCTCAGCTTTGTCCTCCTAATATCTGCTTCATTTGCTTTTAGGATAGTTTAACCCATTTTAGGATAGTTTAACCCATGCCTGTAAAAGGCAACATTAATCCAGATCTGCACATAAAACAGAATCTGTCTGCAGGAATTTTGTCTTTCTTGGAAGATGGGATGCAGACCTTTCTATTTTTTTTTTAATGTGTAGTAGAGATTGTATCTTAACAACAAATCTCCCATAATAACCTTAAAGACCATTATTCTGCTTTCCCATGCCATTGCTTTACATTTCTATTTCTAGTAAAAAAGAGCTCATTGAGAGGAGAAAAAATCCAGTACTTAAGACACAAATTCCTTTCTCTATTATTACAGAGTAAATTGAAATATCAGTATTCTGCACTCTGTTGCCTTCCTTATCAAAATATGTATCCAAATTCATTGCAGGGACAATGAATTTGTGAACGTTCATATTTTCTTGCTTAGCAGAAATGTCGGGATTTCCTTTTTTCCTTTTTTTTAAAAAAAAWAAAAAAYCATTTCTCATGTTAGTTTGGTATTATATTTGCATCTTTCTGTTTCGTACTGTCCTGGAATTCCAGTACAAGATAATCCTATGCACGAAAGAAAAACAAAAGTAGAACTTCCCATGATATTGTCACTTTTGCAGATGTTAWGCTGTGAACTGTGAAAGGTCTATATAAACTTCAGAAATGTCATAACATCCAGCTGCTAAAAGAAAAGAAAATCAAATTGCAATCTTGTTTAGTTTATAGGCATAGGCAGACTTGTGATTCTGAAGAATGCAAAAAATCCACATAAATGTCACATATGCTTGATGAGTTCTTAGAGAAATTAATATGATCAGGATTAAACACAGAAATATGTTATATAGCCTATCTTTAATTCTTCCCGTAGTATAACTGATTAAAAGGAGCAAAAACTCTTTGCCATTTTACAAAAAAAACCCTAAAATTTGTCAGTGTTTAATAATAACTATCAGATCTTTGTGCTGTAGCAATACATATGTATGAGTTTCACAAGCTGTTTTAACCATATAAGTAATATACATGCAAGTGATTTAAACTGTTCATTTAGCTATCTCTGTGAGTAAGTATTTACTTTAAAAAATTTATKTGAAATTTCAAGTTTCAAGTGAAAACAGCGTTGGTTTTAATCTGAAGTTGGAATACTTTGCTATTCTTACTGTATCAGGCTGTCAAACTGGTTCTCGTGTAATAGTAAATGACATGAAGCTATATGAAAATACTTTCATAATGAATACTGTTTCTCAAATGTTTCAACAAATTTTAATGAACTAAGTAACTATGACTCTGTTAATAGCTATAGAAATTCTAGCAGGACTGTCAGTGATAGCAAAAAATAATAGTACAGTAATTAAGTAGACAAATTACATCAGCAAATTAAGACCCTTTCCAGGTTTGCCAAGAAAAACTGTGGATAGGGAAATTAGATCCTGGATCAAGCACTGAATGCGGCACAGCCCGGCACAAGGGAGTCAGAGGACAGTAAGGAGTCTGGGAATTCTGGGAAGCCTGAGACTATGGACGGGATTAGTAAAGTTAAAGCCCACAAGCAGGTCTGCTTGAGAGGAGAGGTAGGAAATTCCTCCTTGTCCCCCGTCCTAGGGAGCAAGAGGAGCTGTAGTAGCTGCAGTCTTTGCCCGATTGTATTGGCTAAGAGCTGTATGGATGGTGAAGGAAAAGGAGGGAGGAATTCACTTCCCTGTGCAAGGTCGGGGCTCCTGCCATGCGGGAAGGGACAAGGACCATGAGAGGGTGGGCAGGGAGCCCCTGTGCAGGCAGCCCCACACCRCGGTGCTGCTGCCACCACCTCTGGGCAAAGTCACGCTAGAGAGAACAGCCAAACTGGCGCTCACCTCCCTGTGGGCAAGCTCAAATGTTGCCTTTGCTTTTGATTTTTTGGCTGATATGCCCTGAATGTTGCAGTCTCAGCTGGAGGCATCTGCAAAAATAAATTCTGTGCTTCTCAGAGCATATTTCTGAGGTCTGATCATAAACTTTCCTGGCCGTTTGGCTCGTGGAGATGATATCTGGAGACTGCTGTATCAGGTGTCCTATGACCTGAGAAGAGATCTGATTACCTAGGGAAGAAATGGGAAAGGTTACCGGGGTTGCTGTGTTCCTCTGAGCTTCCCTGGGGCTCACCATATGTGAAAGAAGCCCAAGTCCAGCTTGGAAGAGGAAGGGAGCCCTTTCCCTTGCAGGATGAGGGCTGCTATGAAGAGCTGCRAAAGGCTGTAGCAAGTGTGATGTGAATGACACTCACTGCGTGTACAGGTAATAAAATGGATAAAATCCCACAGAAATGGTACCTATTAGAGATGAYGGGCTGGAGCAATTTTGGCTTTACGTATACGGTGACAGGTCTTGAGCTGGCTGTTACCCTTCTGGATTGAAATCTTGCAATTTAATTAGATACTTCTGTGAAAATGTCACCCCAGTGCCGAGCAGCTGTCAAAACAGATAGACCGTGAGGCTTTACTAGGAAAAAAGAGAGCAAGGATGGAAAACAGTAAAATCAAATAAGTCTAAGATGTGCCCACATCTTTACTACCATATGTAGTTCTCTTCATCTATCCCAGAAATGATATAATAAAACAGGAGAATGGCAAGAAGGAGGATGCAAAGTATCAAATGAGTTCCACATGGGAGAATGGAAAAGTCAATCTAGAAAACAGTTGATATATAAGAAAAAAAAAAAAAGGTTTTTAGGTTTTTAAAATCCCACATGGCATGGAGATAGGGAAAAGGGAATGGTTTGTCACTGGCTTTTTCCAGGGGAAAGACATCATATAAAATTAGCAGCAAGTAGGATCAAAATAAACAGAAAGGAGGTACTTTTGCATGCACACAGTGGTGGCATCAGAAGTGGTTTGGACAAATTCATGGAATAAAAGTCTGTCACAAGCTGCTAAAGGCAAAAGACGGAGGAGCTGCAGATGGCTCCTGAGCTGGAGATCAGTCAGGAGCGGATCCTGGGAGGTGGCACCGCAGCCTTTGCTGGTAGCCACCGTTTTGGTTTTTCTCCCTGGACTGACTTCTACTGGCAGCAGAAGAGAGACAGAGAACAGAATTTTCCTTAAAAAGTTGTCCGTTAACATATATAGATTTTAGGTATCCTAAAACCGCTTCACTCAACAGAGGCCATGTACTCTAGATGACCCTGCGTGAGCAGGGAGGTTGGACTAGATGACCTCTGAAGTCCCTTCCAACCTTAAGGATTCTATGATTCTATGAAGAAGCGAGACAGATAATTTCAGTGAGTTTTCTCCAAAAAAAAAATGGAGAAAGACACTCAGGCAGACTGCAACTCTGGGCACTCTGGAGGAAGAAGGTACCTCATTTTGCCACAGAAGGCCACATGTCCTGAGGACGACCTGTGGATCTTGAAGATGCAGCTCCAAAAAAAGCCAAGCAGTTTACTTGCCTGTCAGAAGCTCAACAAAAATGCTTAGGATTGCCAACATTTATGAAATGCAAACATTGAATACGTGAAGTTATGTAACCGATCTTGAATCTATGAACACATCCTAGCAGCTGAACTCAACACCCTACGCTAGCTGATATGTACAGAGTATAGATACAGGTGCAAGCTGCATAGTCAAGCTGGAGGCTCTTTGGAATAATTGGCTCTTGGGTTTGTGTGCTAGGCCATCGGTCCCGTCGAATCCTGCTGACCAAGCTGTAGCATTCCCGAGCCGAAACACTCAGTGCGTGGTTTAGATCAGTCACCACGCGGCGTTTCGTACTGCAAAAGGACAAATACTGCCAACATAAGCAAATTAAGGAAGTGTAGTGTTAAAAAGAGATGTCAACATTACTGTAGAATTATTGATATTAAAATGGAAAATATTAAGAGTGGGGGACTTGTTTCAAAGCGTTGGTTAATTCCTTAATTTGATCCCTATGTAAAGCTGGAATGCAATAATAGTTATAGGATTAATGCTTATGGCTTCAGTTTGTATTTGTGCTACAGAAAATCAGCATCTAACTTTCTGGTTAACTCCTTTCAACCTTGAAGACTCTTTGACCAAAAAATCTGTGAGAATGACAGTTTTCCATTATTCTAGAGATAATTTTGGTTTCAGCTTCAGGGAAAAACCTAAAGAATAAGGTTTATGCTTTYGTAATGTGAAGAAAATGTATTTTTCCCAAACAGATCTTTTATTCAGCCCTTCCTTCTATGATCAAACACTTGGTGTGTTCAGATAAAAATAGTGAGAAATCAAGTCTGTAATGACCTCCATTGTGGCCAAGTTTTTGGCYGCTGCTGTAACACCAATGAATTACAATGATCCCCTTCCACCCGTCGCTGCACAAAAACACGTCACACTTCCCAATGCAGCGTATCCTTATGCCATTCACTGACTTCCCGACCTACTGCCTCCTACGGARTTACCTGCCGGTTCCTCCGGGTGATTCCCAGGAAAGATTCAGCATTTCAGTGGAGTGAGCTGGAAGCCTGGGCTTCTGCATTCCAAGCAAGCTACATCTTAGCTATGCATCCTGGCATGGTTTGCACAATTCTTAAACTAATTACATTTTCGTTGCTTGTACAAAATATATTTCAATCCAGGTGCTGCTACATTATGGAGTATTTTCCTAAGTAGCTTTATGCTCGTTTGTCAAATAAATGAACTTGGCAGGTTTCTTAAAAACTTAATTTTTTACCAGCTGTACATTCAGTTGTCCTCAGTCAAATGGAACCTTAAATGCTATGTTGGACATTAATCAAATCATATAACTGGAGAAGCAGGAACAACAATAGGATTTCAAATGACTACAGATTATTAGGATAACATTACAAATGTTCTCTTGTCACATGCCCTAGGACTAAACTTGCAAAACATCTTCTTGTTAGCCCTGGGCCTTACTGTCCAACTGGATAACCAAAACGACCAAAAGCAAAGCTTACATCTCTGAGCTGCCTCACTTAAAACAAGCTAGAAAAGATAAATGGGCCGATGTGTGCGAATATGATGACAGGACTGGAAGTTTCAGAAGGGAAAATGTTACCTGTCAAGACTATCAAAATCACTTCACACAGCTCTGAGGCCTCCCACAGAAAAAACTTTTCCAAACACTCAGCAGAMCAGGCCCTGCCTGGGCACATGCAGGAAAACAAACAGTAAGAGCAGCTCAACCAGAGACTTCATTTGTTGTTAGGTGCAAACTCATTAGGGCTTGTTAACAACAGACTGCTCTGGGAAAACGTGAGCTGTCACTGGAAAACTGGCTGCAACCTGAGATTAGTCAGGAGACATTAGGGGACAAATGGCATCTCCAACACAGACCGGTGAGGAACAGAGCGAAGACAGAGGTTCCTCTTTCCCTCCAGCGCTTGGGCTCTGTGTTGGATCTGAACACCAGTTAGATGGTCAACATCTGTTCATTTCCTAGAAGACTTGCACAGTGAAGCTCTCTTCTCCTTAGCTGCAGCAGAGCACATCTTTAGCACCTCCAGTTCACAGACACGGAGTCTACAGAAGCGCAGGAATTCGGGCCAGCTGTAGCCAACAGGTTGTTCTGCAACAGACGTGATGCAAGTGCGCTTGGAAGCAAAGTTCGACCGTCAAACATCTCCAGAAGGTCTTTGTGTAAAGTCTCTGTTGCCCCACTTCAGATCAGGCATAGCCAGTTTGCACATTTTAAATCATTTGTCATCCTCTCACAGCTCGCTGTTTAAGCTGCCATGCAAGTCCTAACTTGGGAAAAGTTATGCTGTCCTTGAAGAAAAGATTTGCTGAGGTGAATCCAATGTTCTGTTTGTTACTCTGTGCTGGGCACACGTTTCTAGAGTTTTAATTCAGAAATAATGTAGGAGTTAGTAGCTATGGTTTTAATGCAGGAGGCCAAATTCATTTGTGGTCATAGATGTGAGCAACTGTCCCACCTGCAGACCTGCAGTGAACTTGTTATTGCTTGATGAAATAGTGTTGAAGTTAAAATGTGCTCTCTGGGTAAACTATTTAAAAAATTATTATCAAATTGACTTTTACTCGTCTTTACAGGGCTTATTATGRCTTAAGTAAGCATCACTAATGGGATATTGTAAACTGAGCTAACTTCGGGGTCCTCCGGTTTCACAGAATAGTCTCTTCGTGCCACATAAACCAAGTGAGAAAGGTTGACAAGAGCCCTTATCTGGGACCATACTGTGATAGGAGCAAAGAATGGTCCATGAGGGGGCAAAGCTTTCTTCTGAAAATCAGTGCACACTGACCTTAGTCCAGCGTCTATAAGGGCTCTGCTGCCCAAGGGCCCCAGTTTGCAGCAGCCGGCAGGACGGAGCTCACCACGTGGCAGCCGTGCCGGGAGGCGGGAATGTTGTTCCCAGAGGTGCACAGGCTGCTTCTGTGGGCGACCTGGTCAACAGGGATAAAGAGGCAACCTGAAAGTCTTTAATTCATTCTTAAATAAATCTCACTGCATCCTGGAATGTGGATCACGAGCCCATTCAATAGAAATTATTTTGGAATATCAAGCAAACTTTTAGGAAGCACAGGGGAAGGTCCTGAAGCCACTGTGAAGCTGACAAGGCACAAATTGCTTTCAGGTCTGGTTAAGACAATGCTAACAATTTCAGGACATAAATAACACCTGCTATGCTAAAGCTACTAGGAAGGCATTAATAAAAAGCAGCAGAAAGAAACACAAAATCAGAAACATGAGATTCAGTTGCTGAGTGGAATCAGTCACACAAGACAAATGATATACACTTATTTCACAGTGTTTTTCATATATAAAACATCTCATGGCTTCTTGAAAACACATTGCAGTAAGTTCCATGAAAAAAAAATGTAGCCAAGAGAAAGACATTGGAAATCAAAGCCAGGACTGATAGCACTTCCATTTTATTCCTTTTAAACTTCAGAATTAAATTCTACCGTGAAACGTGTTATGATTGTTATTAGGTCAGAAATGCATCGCTTCCTTTCAAAAGCCATAACTGAGCACAAGAATTGCTTCTCAAATATTAAAATGCCAGTTTCAGCTGCCTGCATTTATATATTCTCTAGTCATTTCACTTTAAACTTCAAACGTGGCTCACTGTATATAACCCTCAGTAAGGAATGTGCACTTTGGTGCACATGAAAATACCAGTTGAGACACAAAGGCGTTTGATACACTGCACATGCACCACTCATTAATTTTCCCTGACAATTTATATGCAGAGCTGTTAGGTTATCCAAACATAAACTCACGCACACCCCGAGCGCTTGGAAGGCTCCCACCCTGGTTGAATCCAGGCAGCCTCTCTTCCCAAGCTCAGCACGTTTGGGCTTTCTGCAGAGCTTCCCAGGTGAAAGCTGAATGGGAAATTCTCACATAACAAATACCAGGCTCACACACAYGTGAGATAGGCAGGGGGCTCAGCTGGAAAACTGTGGGGCTGTGTGTTAGTGCACACCAGCACAGTACTTCCCTGGCTCCAGATCTAGGTTTTGGATGTCMCAGTAAAATAAATAATGAAGGAATAGTCACTAAAATGTTTCCTGTGAAAGTTGCTAAGTCATGTAACGGTTCAGGGGCTAAACAGCTCCTAGGAGGGCCAGGGACTGATTTTATAAATCAAGAWATTTAGGATGCTCAGCACTTTATWCTRTAAACYTTTTTACTTGCTATGATGTTGTGCMATATGGAAGTAAAAATGTGCAGCTATATGGGAGTATCAATGTACAGCTATGTGTTTCCAGAGAGGTGACATGCAGACGTCTTCTCTGCAAAATACTTCGGTGAGCCCCTGCCATGCAAGGCTGCGTGTTGGGCAAACACGCGCCCTCAGCCACCTCTGCACTGTCACAGTCACAGCAGAGCTCTGGTGACACGGAGATGAAGCTTCTGACTCAACCGTAATATGTTCTTAAGGCTAAAACTTGGTAGAAACAGGCCTGGCCTGACAGGAACCACCTTATTCCTGACACAAGCCGAGTGGTGTCTTCTGCAATCCAGATTAGTGTTTGCCGTTCAACCACGGGGACAGCTGGGGCCATGGAAGTTTGTGTGGTTTGACTAATAATCAATAGAAATACACTGATTTCTGGCTGCCTGGGAATGGGGAGCTCACATTTCCCAGGGAWATCCCACTTGTCCCCACAGTTCAGTTGATGCCAGCATTACCTTACCTGCAGCTTTCGTGCATCATCAGGGCAGGTTTCTGAGATGCAATTTGAGAAGTGCAGAAAAGATGCAGGATGGCAGGATGCTGAGCAGCTCTTGTCTTTTCTGACTCTCAAAACTATGCTCTGATGTCAGAGATTTGGGCAAAAAACAAGAAAATTGACAGTGTGCTCACCAGCTACGGGAGGGAGGCGCAGTGAGATGCCTTTCAAAAGACCGCATGAGTGGGTGATGAAGTTCAGTTGATTATACATTTGATTATAAATTTGATTATACATACATGATGAATGACTCTAATTTACCTAGCATCACTGAGGAAATAGGCCATGGAGTGACTGTAGATAATTCTCTGAAAATTGGCACAGAATTTTAAGGACAGCATCAGAGCTGGCTGTAAAAAGGGTGAGCGGAGTTTTGGGAAACTACTTAGTTGCAGGAATGGAAAACAAAAGATAGACTTTGACTCTCATATTACATACAGCATACCTGCATCTTGGATATTGCAGGCATTAGAGGTCATCTCCAAACAGCTCTAGCAAAAAAATAAAATACATGTATAATGAGTGGGCTAAAACAAAGATTTAAATAGGCTTAGACCCTCCCATTTGGAAAAGAAATGACTGCAGCAGGAGATAACACAGTTCTCTAAAGTTCTGATGAGTGTGAAGAGAATAAATAGGCAGTCAATATTCATTGTGATACAAAAGTAGGGATTCAACAGAATTATCAGGCAAAAGCTGAAAATACCACCATATATTTTGAAATAGTACTTTATTCATTATGAAGCATTTCTCACCGTGGACATAACACTGCTTTTAAAGGGGGCTGTAGAAGTTTTGGGTAATGGCATATGGGAAATTCATGGTTAAATAAAAGTTATATACATAAAAAGTTATCAGGACTCTAGAACCAAGACTCTACAAGACAGAGTAAGAGGTTGCAGGATGTAGTTTTATTAAGAGTATTGTTCTCCCCTCCTAGGATTAAAAGTTTTAGGGCTGTTCTTTTTACATTAACAGTCCTATACATGTTTTAAGCAATACTTTTTCTTCTGAGAACCCCTTCTTGCTGGTACAAATCACTAAAACAACTGAGAAACTTCACTGGGAAGGTGTTTGTTTATCTGCCAGGTAGGATAACCGATGCTGCAKAATGATGTTATTGTCAGCTCCGTGCACTCCAGCTACCAATTCCCATGCACTCTCCCTTCTCCCTACAGCTGGTTTGCACTAATTTCATTTAATTTTTCAGTATCTTTTTCCCTAAATAAACACGTGTTGACCTTCAGCTGCTCCTTCCAGTTAATTACGTTAACTGGGCCAGCTATTCTTTGGGCGTTTTATAAAACACTGCAACTCTCATCTGAACTAGGCCACCAACTAATTGCTATGCGCGGGCAACAACACCGCATTATTTCTGAAATCTTGTTATCATTGTCCTGCAACTGAAAATCCACGATAATGGTGAAATACCTTGTGCATGACTACTTCAAATCAGAAGAATTGCTGCTTAAACAATTCTGCTTAAACAAATGCTGCTGTTTCTTACTTTGACCTGGAAGAAAGAGCAAAAAAGCAAACTTTTAGAAAATAAGTTTTAGCAGCAATAGTCTTAACAGATAGTAAGAGGGCATAACATGATGTTATTTGGAAAACAATGTTCATAGTTGTAATGACTGAGTTGGCTGGTCCTAGAAATATTATCTTAGAAATAGTGCATGGTGTTGGGTTTGGGGTATGCCAGGTTACTGTTTTCCCTGGAGGAGTCAGAGGGACCTATCTTTGTTGGAAGTTTGTGGCTGGCAAATTAAGAAATGAGGGTCCACGTAGCACATTTCAGCAAAGCTGTCGCCTCTGAGGGCCTCTGCAAAGCTGCTCGTTGGAAGATGTGACCAGTAGGTCCAAGTGACGCCGACGCTGGGAGATGGCATCGTAGCAGGCTTGGCAGAAACACCACGCTTCTTGTTCCAATGAAGCACGGCCTAAAAAGTGTCACCTGTCAGCACTACTCGTGAACCCTTACTCAAAAGCTCTCTTCTTAGGTGCTACACTTGGTAAAAATATAAATAATATTTTTCCTGAGCATTTCTGCTCGCTGAAGCTATCTAGGCATCTTATAGATATTGGCAAATCTGGCACCATGGGCAGCAATGCCCAGGATTGCCTTGTACCTCCTCTACAGATTCTCAATACAGCAGAGTGCTCTTCTTTGAAGAGAGCAACTCATTCTTCTTTCCTGCTGATTTAGCTGATGTAAGTTTTTAATTGGGCTTGTCTACGTGCTTTGTATGTGAAAAAACTAACGCTCAGGCACTAAATCCCAGGGCTTTGGGGCAAGTGAAGTGCATGTAATGGACCCCATACAATGTCTCTCGYGTGACGAAGGGTTTCTGATGAGCTAGGGACTGTTTGAGATTCTGCCAACATGGTTGTGAGAAGGTTTGTTTTGGACAGCGCTAATGATCTGGAAAACAAATGGACTTTGTGGGAAAATCTCCAAAATATTTAAGGTAATTAGCACCAATGGATAAGAGAGAGCATCTGCCCCTGTATAGGCGAGGAAGTAGTTAAAAGAAATTCTGAGCGTGCCATGGTAGCTGCTAAGCCATTAAAACTACTGTGCCAGACATAAAAGTGGTGCAAATAGAAGCAAGCAATGGAAATATATCCACTAATGCTACTCCAAAATTGTCCTAAAGGTGTTGAAATTATTTGGTATTAAGTCTGCAGTTGTTAGAGCGAAAAGAATTCACCACATTTTTATAAACAATGGATGGAGCCTCATACAATTACCACTCTTATTGCTGGAACATACATCTGATACAGTAATTTAAGTAAAAATGCTGTTTGGGGCCTTCTTCTAAAATCCTATTATTCTTAGCAAGGCATGGTGAACTCCCAGTACTAAGACACAAATCATAGCATAAAGTCATAGCGATTTAATTTTGGCACAGCACAGTCCTCAGCTCCAAATTCATTGTTAGTGCAACTGAAAATGAAGCCAAGATACGTTTGTTCCAGGATACTTAGCAAAACAGTCTAAAAACTTTAATTCTGGTAATCTGAACCATTATTTCACATTATCTATAAAATATTTGAGACGAAGCTACGTGAGTGCAGTTCCCTTTCCAAAAGTGGGTATAGTTTAAAATGAAGGTGTTTGTATTTCTGATGAGAAGATAGCACTAACAAGAGTTCAGATCTTTCCAATAAGGGATCTTAATAATCTAGAAATATTTTACATTCCCGATCTCCAGCCAATTCAGGAAATTAAACTGAAAAGGATATTTCAAGCAAGCTTTGCTTCAAACTTCAAGGTTTGAAGAGAAGGGACACACTTTTCTACTTCTTTATGTAGGTCATTTAGAAACCTGTGAAGTATCTGCATGATCAAAACAGAAGTATTTTAAATCAGCTTTTTAAACCTATTAGTGCTCACATGAGAACTATTCCAGTGTGGTTGAATGGTAACTACAGCTATCAGTAGTTAGGCCTCTACGGGTTAAATACAGGTTTTTAATTGAATGTGATTGTGTTTTATTTTGAGAAATAGGATAATTCTTTGGGATCTCTGTGTTATTTGGACAAATATTGGGGGGGGRAAAAGTGATGATGGTTATTTGGGGGCATTATTTGATCACCTTGGATTTGTAAAGTGAGCCAGACCTTAATCTGAGAACACGCCACCCTCATAGGGGTCTGCGTGTGTGTTCATGTTCGTCTGTGTTTCCTTGTGCTGCAGCTTATATGACTACAACGAGCAGAGCATGGTCTGCAAGTGCAAAGTGTGAYCCTGGGCTTTGGGACGATTCAGTTCTCCTTCTTCCACAAGCATAATTTGTAGCACAAATGAACTGGTTTAACTTGAGATTTCCAACCATAACTTTATGGCCAGGCAGCTACTTCCACTTATTTTTCTGCATTTAAATGTCCCTAACTTTACAGATGTTTGAGATGTGATGGAAGTTGCTATTTGTAAGCATAAAATCCCTTAGAGTGCTTCAGTATATCCAACAAAATGTGTTTTCTGCAATGTCTGAACTGCACATTGCATCCAATAAAAGTTGCAACAGGCATTTTTACTAATCCTGTTTTATTAYATTCATATATGTTTTATGCATATATCATATCATACTGAAATAATTTTAGTATTTCCCTGAATACAGCATCTGATTCCAAAGTGCTGGGGACTTCTTAAGGTGTTTATCCCCAGTTTATTAGGAAAATTAGTAGTTTATTTATATTTAAGGTATCTAGGAAGAAGTTCCTGAAAGAAAGGTAAAGCTAGGTTGCAAAAAACAGTTCTTCTGGGTAAAAATCCCACAGACCAAAGGGAAATAAGTCTAAGTAGAAAAAGAGCCAGAAAGTAGTGCTAGCTGGGCAGAAAGAGAGCTGCAAGATCATAGAAACTTGGTGAATTCATGGGGAGGAAAAGCCTTTAGTGGTTACCATGACATTCCTGTAGGTATGTCTGTATGTTGAACAAATGCGTCACTCTTAGTACTGTAGCACTTAWAAAACACAGAACAAAATAGACTGGAAAGGTCTATTTTGTCTGCAGGCCATCTGACCCGAGTTGCTGCTCAAAGCCAGCCTAACATTAAAGGGAGATGATGCTGCCAGGGCCTTTTCCAGTCAAATTTCAGACATCTCCAGGGCCGAAATGCTGCAGCCTCCCTAGGCACCCTGTTCCCCTTCTGGTGAAGAATATTGTCTTTCTTCCCGACTGGATGGTCCCCGGTTGCACCTTGCGATGCTGCCTCGAGTCACTTCGCCCCACACCTGTGAGGAGAGCCACGCTGGGTCCTCTCTGTCACCCTCCGTCACCCTGGGGCACCACGGGGCCCACGGCTCCCTGGATGAGGCTCCCTGGATGAGGTTGGATGAGATTCCTGGTGGCAACAGGGCCCATCCTCGCACCCGGAGGGACCTGGGCCACGGGAGCAGCTGCAGTTGGCACTGCCGCAGTGTTACAGGACATCGACTGACAGCCCCGGCAAGGATGTTCTATATTTGCTTCTCCTTCAGGTTAAACAACCAAAAATAGGCTTCAAAATTATTAAGAGATCAATTGTAATATTCAAACTACTAATCAAGAGACTCCTAGACTAATAACTAAGTCTGGCTTAGTACAGTAAAACATTTACGTAATAAAAACTTTAAAAGATGCTTCAGTTCTATTTTTAAGTCATTAAGCAATTGTACTTTTTCAAAGTTTATCTTGTACTTCTGCCACATTTGAGCTGACACTGCCAGCTTGTTCGGGCCACATCTCTATGGATGTGGTGTTTTATCAGCCCACATACTGACCATGAGTTAACGGTGTTGCACTATTGCAAAAGGAAAGAGAGCAAACACTGTGCTGAGAAGTGCAAACAGAATTGCCGCTGGTAAAACAAGTGCAGTAAAGCACTCGGATGGTCCGGAGCTGGTGAGGTCGCGGCTGGAGTGCTCTGACCCTTATGGAGCATCCAGCAGCGTGGCAGGAGCGTGATAAGGGTGGTCAGGAGCAGAAAACGTGAAGTGTGAGAGGAGATGGAGAGATGGGGAGGTTGGTGGTACGAGAAGGTCCCAGGGCAGGCATGAGGTGTCTTTAAAAAYGTGAGGTGGCCGCAAGGAGGAGGGAACTTCCATGTGTTCCCACGTCAGACGGTAAGAAGGTCTTGATATGGGCAAGTTGGAYGTAAAATACATGGAGTCAATGGGCTATTTCCACACGGCTGCTGAATTTCCCTTCCTCTAAACCTGCAGCCCTGCAAATGAACCTCTCCCCGTTCCACTGCAGGAGATGGGAGTCCGGACTTGGCCGTGGTTCAGGCCATGCCTTGACAGGGCCCAAATGCCCTATGAGACACAGCCTGACACAGGGACAGTTCCCAAGAYCCACTCTTACCATCTCACCGTAAATCACTCATCTTAAATAACTATTTCAGCAATAGGAAGATCTTTCTTTTGACTCTGTACTTATTTATCCTTCCTCTTAGGCTGCCAAACCATGCCGTGAGGTCTCATTTATTGCAGCTTTTTAACAATAAGTTAAATTTAGTTGAGAATTGCCAGCAGGAATGGTTGAAAACTTGAGGACCTTCCTTTGAGCCTCCAAGGCAAAGCAGAGGACCTCCARTGCTGCCTCTTGTCTTCCTTCCCAGGACTATTTCACATAGAGCTTTTCATACATCCATGATAATTCCAGGAAGATTTGACACACGTTTACCAGTAAAATTTTAAATGGATTCACTTAATAGTACATGTGAGGGTGAGAGGTGGGAGGAATTTTTAAGTGCAGACATGAGAAAATTCTTGAGTAGGCGTCTTAAAAGTGACTCCTTCCACATGAAAGTTGCTTGAGAAATAGGATTAGGTGCCTGCCCAGAGGGCATAGGGCAAAGCAAAATCACCAGCCGTATTTTCTGTCAGAAACACTTTGACAGTGTCAAGACRCTCACTACTCATTTATCTGAATGTCGGCTAATGTAGCTGCAAAAATATTTGTCTCACATAAGCAGCTATAACAATAAATCTGCTACTTTCAAAGGCTTTCTTTATAGCCTTACTTAGAGATTCAACTGTAACTTTGCAGTGTGAGGCAGTCTTCCTTTGGAACAACCACCTCTAGTTGCAGGTATTACTGTTTCTCTGACCATTTTGAACAGTTTTTGTGGGTCAAAAATATGTGTTCGACGTGGTCAGTTTATAATCACTCTAAAATTCTGTATCTCTATCAGAGATAATTATCAAGCAAGCATTTGATAGCAACTAGTTCTTCATTTTCACATGAACAGAAAAGTTTAAATCAGACTTTCCACTTGCAGATGCTGCTCCTGTCTCTTGCTCAAACAAACACCACTAAGGTGATGCAAAAAGCACAACAAAACTCACACAAGGCTATAARCTCTGCTAAGCCCTACTAATTCTGTCTTAAGCTAATACGTTTGAGGCCTCAACTGAAAGATTTCTGCAGCTGACAGGGACCAATATTCTGCTTTTTTATTTATTTATTTTTTAATCTGTCAAGGTCCTTGCCCATAATACAGGCATTTTTACATTTTACACAGTTACCATAATAGATAGTTGTGATCCTGATTTTTAATTAGTGTTCAAACATAACAAACRTAAAATCTATTTTGGGAAGATGGGGAGGAAATTTGTTGTCTTTGGTATATAAGCTAACACATTAAACTCTTTCTGCAGCCTGATTACGTAAAATAATCCCCAAATTGACTTTACCTAAATTAGTCATTTTAACCAATATGTTTAGTAACAGGAGCAAGGCAAGTCAGGGCACGTCCTCAGCAGGGGTCAGTGCCTAAGAAGCTACTTGGCTGACCTCGCAACAGGAATTCATGGTAATTTCTATGACTTTTGACACAAATCTGAATTTGTCTGTTTTCTTTTATAGAGAGTGTTGCAACACTTAAGATAAAAATTACATCAGTACACATTGCTCTCACTTGGATGAAAGTACAGCACTCAGGTTATTTTTTTATCAGTAGTAGTTAAATGCAACCCACAAAGGAAAAAGAAAGAAAAAAGGAAAAAAAAAAAAAAAAAAAAAAAGGTAATGCTTCCAGTTTGCTTTGAGTTTTTTACTTTTGTTGTGAAAAGACCAAATTGCTACCTTGATATCCCTATCCTTTACTTTACGTAAACTTCAGGGCTTGTGTAGTGGGACAGTCAGCTATCCTGGACAAAGTTGAGGACACCTGGATAATCACTGGGACACAGGCTSTGACGGGGCAACACTTTATTTGGAAGTTTTTCCTAATACTGCTTTTCCAGATACTTGCTATAGTGGCGGACAGAGGGGGAGATTTATTTACTAATTTTTCCGCTGACTTGCTAATCGAGTTTCTAGAAATATACACTTGAAACCCTTCCAACTCCCCTTCTTTAATTAACCCCAAATGAACTTTTTCATGCTACTGAACAACCCTTTCAGGAAAGGCCGGATTTGAGGAAGCCTCCTTCAGCACAGCACGAGGAAGCAGAACGAGCGCCAGAGCCACAGATTACGGGTTAGGAGATAAAGCAGCCGCAAGGTTTTGAYATGGCCACGGTTGGCTCTGCCAGGCGGGCTCCGGGCCCCACCTGAACGTGCTGGACCGGCCTCTCGCACCCAGCAGCTCTATCAGAATCATGGGGTTTTTTAGGTGTGAAGCGGTGGGGATTGCWCTTTATTTCCCACAGACAGCAGAGCACAGGGTCGTGCCTGAAATTAARTGTGAAGGGGGTGAAGCGCCAGCATGCTCTTCCTCGAGAGGATTATTATTGTTATTATTGTTATTATTAGGTGCGTTTCCCCCTGGCACAGAGGGTGGAAGGAGGGATAAAGACACACGGTGAAAGCGGGGCATGAGCTCAGTGCGACGCGGAGCCGCGGCCCGGCCCTCACGCGGCGCCCAGGCCGTTAACGGCCGCTCCAGGCCGTAACGGCCGCGGCCGGGCGCTAACGGCCGCTCCAGGCCGTTAACGGCCGCGCCGCGGGGCCGCCCCCCGCACCTGCGCGCCGCCCCCTGACTCAGCGGCGCCGGTGACCGCGGTCTCGGCGGTGCCGGCTCTGCCTCCTCCCTCCCGGCAGGATCATCCCACCCCGCCGGGCGGTCACCTCGGCAGGAGGAGCCGCCGCCGCCGCCGCCGCGTTGCCTCGGCGGGCACCTGACGGCAGCGAGCGTCGCCATGCAGGCGGGGAAGGCGGCGGCGGGCGGCGGGCGCCTGCAGCTCACCATGAAGCGGGGCTACGAGGTGCTGCGCGACCCCCACCTCAACAAGGTAGGCGCGGGGGCAGCGCGGGCCGCCCCGCCTGCCGCCCCTGCCCGCAGCGCCGTGTGGGGGGCCCGCAAAACTTCATCGCCCCCTCGCGCGCCATCGTTTCTCCTCGCCCTGCCTGCCTCGGGCGGCCCCYTCCTTCCCACGGGGCTCGAGGGTGTTTTTAGCACCGCTTGTCCCCCTCGAGCCGCGCGCCAGCCCCTCTTTCCCCCGCGTGCTGCTCCTGGCAGCCGTGGCGGCGCGGGGGAGCCTCGGGTCGCATCTCCAGCGCCCTGCGCGATGCAAACTCGGCGTGAGACAACTTTCCGAGCAGGTTAGGGTCATCTGTCCAGAAGAGAAGGAAAAAAGGAGAGAAAAAAAAAAAAAAGGCAGCCGTGGTGCTGCGTGACTAAGTATCTGCACAGCTCGATAGGACCGCAGAGCTGCGATAGGAGAAGGTGCTGCTGGCACCGCCACCCCGGGGGGCTGCTGCCAAAGGGCAGGATGGGGGAAGCCAAGGGTGGATGCGGAGACAGGATAAACCACACCTGGTGTACGAAGCTGTAGTGAAGTTCTTCTACTCCAGCTTCTCGGGCATGATTTTTTTTATGGCTAGCTTCTATCTACGCTGCAATTTGTACCTCTGCATTAAAGTGTGTATGTGATCATCTTCCTTAGTGCCAGGTTGTGTCTTGACAAAAAATACTTGTGTGTCTYTCCAGGGTAGGTTGATTCATCGTTAAAACCTCCATGTATTAGTTAGATGAATGGTCTTTTTATTAGCACTGGTGCTTGAACACAAGGTTTGCTCAGAGGCTGTCAACTGGCTAAGGCTGGGGAAGGTCTCCTGAGGTCAGGTGGAATGAATAAAAAAGTCACATCCAAGAAGAAAGCAGTGAGAGGTTTTTCCACTTGGGATTCTTCTTAAGCGACTGCAGTGTTCATGAAAAAAAAGTCTGATTCAAGCAACCAAAGCRAGCCAAGCAAGCCCAAAAGCTTGTTTCAAGAAGTAAAGTAGGCCGTGTCCTAAAACGTCTGGTCTGAAGGCCAGAGAAGTTCATCACTCCCTTTTTTCCTCAAGCATATTATTCCTTGCCCTTGAGCAGTGTACTTGGAGTTTGGTTGTTGAAGAGGAAGGCTCTTGTTTGATTTGTTGGTGTTGGACTTCCCTCTTCCCCCTTCCCTCACCTGGGAGTGAAGATGTGTGCTGTGCAGCACAGAAGCAGGTTGCTACCAGCTGCATCTCCTCAGCTGATGCGGAGTTTGGCAGGGCACAGGACAGCTCAGCTGAAGCCTCTCTTTTTATGCATGTGAGGAGAGGGTGAAGAGCACTTGAGCTAACTTGTTGACTGAGACAGGTTGGTGTGGATGTGTAGATACCCTGCAGTATCTATTGGGGAAATAAAAACGCTGAGAACTGGCCAGTTTGGTAACTTGTGATGTGTGTGCATGGCAGCTGGTATTCCCTATTCGCTTGCTGTTGCTGTTAAAGTCTGTTAAACAGTCTGTTAAGCAGACAGCAGATTGTATGGAATTCAATTTGGGGTAGGATCTCTTTTAATGATTCTAAAGTAGAGGGATCATTTGCAGCATTGAAGAACTGCCAGAACTTTTTGCTATCTCACAGGCCCTCAATAAAAGGAAGAATTGTTTAGTATCAGCACTTTGTTTTAGAGACTGTGCCMGTTCCAGCAGTCTTACTTATAGTTACCATTTATCAAGTATGTGCAAGTGATGGTGTCTAGCTGTGGCTTGTAGAAAAATAAGCCAGCTCATATCTTATTAATCCCTACCTGAGCCTTGTCTGATGCTTGCAGTCTTTCCCCTTTACTTAGCCAGACTAAATTTTGTCTACAGAAGCAAATTTAGCAATTCAAAGCTGAATGTTACAGAAGATATTTTCAGGGGGTTGCGAGCCCAGACAGATGGCTCATCAAGCTGCAATAGGCATGCGATATATGGAAGCTTGGGGTTGGTATCCTCAAGTACTGCATTCCTTCAGTGTATTATTTCTGTCATACTTCCTTCATGTTTTTCTTCAATATAGTATTCCGTCGGAGAAGATGAGAGAAAAAATGTATAGGGAACAACTTATACTTCGCCCTCTTTAAGGACAGAGTAAAAAGAAATAAAGACTTTTTTAATGAGAACCTATCTAACCACATGTAGGATCCAATTCAATAATAATACTGGATTTCTGCACACTCCTTGTAGGTACCACTTTGTTATACCCAGCTGTAATGGCCGGTGGGAAGTGAGGGAAGTGGCTGGGGGAATGTCAGGGCAGGCGGCTGAATTTTCTCTTTTCCACCTCTCCTTCACATTCTGCCTTGGCAAAACTTCCAGACAAGGAGGAACATATTAACCACTGAGGTATGTTGAAGCCCAAGGCAATGTAGTTGTTAGGGCTTTTCTGTTTCACTTTGTAAATAATGTACAAACTTCATGAAGGGGAAGCTTACTAAAAAAATCTTTTGTTTCCTTTTGGGCATCTTGCCTAGATATGAAACCATTGCTGCTTCTACAGGATAACTGTTGAGTGGGGCAAACTGCTGGCTGGAGTGATGCAAGGGGAACAGTAGATCTGAATACACTGATTTTAATTACTTGAGGATACATGTCCAAATCTCTGCACAATCATGATTCAATTGAGCATTGGAGGTTTTGTAGGTCCCCAGTGTTTGCAAATAGCCTTACAACCTTCTGGGTCACCGTCTTTGGTAGTTTCAACAGGAGACTCTCCAACTAGGCTTTGTTAATTGCCAAGTCAAAATGTTTCCCTGATTGAGAAACTTGGCCATTGGGAAAGTGCTTTCCTTCCACACAGCTTTCAYGTTCTTGCAGAGTGATTCAGCAAACAGGAAACATGAAACAAGAACTGGTCTGATTTAATGGAAGGGCAGGAGTTTTTTCTCCTCCCCACAACCACTTATTTTTAGCCACTTTCCTCTGACATCCCAGTATCATCATCACCAAGTTCAGCAGGACTGCAGGCGGCTGGTCTTCCTTCTTCACCATGACTGAAGTTACACTAAAGCAGTGGAGAATGTTAGACAGACTGTGATGGCACTGCTGGATATCCAAGCAAGCCAGATCTCAGTTTCTCCCATGCCAGCATYGAGGTTTTTATCCTTTTTCCCATGTGATGTCCCTGGATCTGAGTGGTTCTTCAGCTTATTTTTTGTTGATTTTAATTGTAGGTTGAACCATAGGGTCACTACTGAAGTTACTGTACAGTAGCCATACTGGAGCAGACCAAAGGTCTCATTTATCTCATTTATTTATTTTGTGACAGTGGCCGATGTTGATTAAAAAAAAAAAATGAAACCCTACTCTCTCTTCCCCTTTCATTTTTTGTTATTATCTGAGCTAAGCAGAAGTGTTTACTTCCTGTTTTGCCTCTGCATCTCACTCTCGGGCAATGGGAAGAAAACACTTGTGCAATATGTTTTCCTCTGCATACAGTAAGTTGCTCCATGAAAATGCAGCTTGAGAAAATGTAACTGTATCTTGTGACTGGTGTGGGGGATATACAAATATATTCTTATGATATTTATTGGTAACACTGTAATAGGCACTAGAAGAAGCAGCCCTCAATGAAGAATCAAAAGAAGCCTATGAGGTTTCTCACTGCTGGATGAAAGAAAAAAGCTCCTCAGGATGAAACATGCACATTTAAGAAGCTTCTCTAAGTAAACTCATTCCTTTGCTAATATTCTCACTTGTTAAACATGTCTGAACTTTGCCTGGGTCTTCTACCCTGGTCAGTGCTCATTTAAGTGTTGCTTTTGCCTCAGTTGTAAATAGAACTCTTAAGATCTTAAAATGATGAATCTGGGGATGGAGGAAGAAAATACTCCTTTGAAAAAAATATATTGGCAGTATCTGCATTAGCTTGTAAGATGGGTGTTTCTAGATATTATTTAGTATTATATGGGGTCATTTTACATTAAATACTAGTAGGTATGATAATGTGCTTTAGACTGAAGGATGACAATTCATGTGAAAGCAATAGTAAAAATTGGGGTAGTCGTTGATCATTTTCTCTTCTACCTTCTTTTTTTCCTATGGTCCCTTTGCCCAGTATTTTATTTTTTAACAGTAATGCTTTCCTGTTAGTTGATATCAGATCACCTAACAACAATTCTTATCCTGATAGTGATAAATATGTGTTATTTTCCTGTCCTTCACAAGAAAAAATGCTAGATTGTTTATGGAAGTACAAAAAACTAAATTAARTCCAGCCTTTGAAATCTTTTTAGCATGAACTTGTATCAGTTCTGTGCTTTGTCTTGCATGACTTTTCTTTTTTTTAAACTATTGTTAGAGTCTCTGAAAGAGGATTTATTGCTCCGTGGAATGACAGCGTAAAATAGGAGCTTCTTCAGATGTGAATTTAATTCATGCTGTAGTCTTCTCTCTCTCTCTCTCTCTCTCTCTCTCTCTCTCTCTCTCTCTCTCTCTCTCTCTCTCTCTCTCTCTCTCTCTCTTTTTATAGCAACTATGGCCATAAAGCTGTAGAATGGCAGAACTGCAGCCGTTTCTTTATCAGCTTCTGGAACTTCTTGACTTCTGAGCTGCATAGTGGGAGAACATTTTGAGGAAAAAAAAACTATAAACACACCCTGCCCTTATACTCTTCTTTATAGCACTCTGTCTTTAGACAGAGACAGCCCTACCCAACCTGTTTTGAGTTCTGGCTCAGTGAGAAGTTGCTGGCTGCTGTGAGTATGCTGCTTCCCTGTCTCCTACCTTGTTCCTTTTGCCATAGGCAGTTGAATGGAGCTGAAGGCAGAGGGTATGGAGCAGCTGCAGTGCCACTCGCTGAGGGAGGTGAGGCTCATGTGCTAGAGCGAGGTGCAGTTCTCCCAGGTGCACTTGGAGACTAGAAATAAGACAGCAAAATCCCTGCTAGCGTCTGAAGGGCCCCCTTTTTCATYGTATCTTCTGCTCTGGGAAGTCTGCTAGAAGATGAGGTAGGCAGCTTAGCTAGGTGGAGCCCGGCCATCCTTTGGAAGAGCAAGGGGGATGGATAGCACTGAAGGAAGGTAAGGAGCTGGTGAATGTAAGGGTGCGAGGAGTTAGGGAAGGGTTTAGTGGGATGCACCTGCATGACTGCGTGGCACATGTATCACTACAAAAAGTAATAAGGAGGGTAGAGGCAGTGTGCTCACAAAAGCTTCCATTTGAGAACATCTATTTCATCCTGATAGGCAGTGTATTTAGCAGAGTAAAAGCTTTTCACGAAGCTCTGGCTGCYTGACCTACGTGAATTCTTCTTGGCATCAAATAAACTGAGGTTTGTTAGTCGTTCTGTCTGCAACTGTTTTCTGTAGGTCAGACAAAACACAGCACAGGGGTGCAGAGGAAAGAGGTCGAGGTAATGTAGGCCAGGTGACTTAACAATTATTCCTAAGTAGAAACCTACAGAAGTGTTTTGTACGCTGGTAGTGAATAGCAGTCACTCTGGAAATACAGTTGGCAGCAAAAATCTGAGTGGTTCAAAAGGGGAAGCAACATGCCTGTGATRGAGGGAAGAATACATTAATACAGGAAAAGTCTTTTGGGAAAAGCAAAAAGTATTTCAGTCAGACTGTCTCACCATTGTATTCAGTTTTATGTGTGCAGCTTGCAGTGTTCATTGCCCCCTGATAATGTTGTTCCTGACCAAGTAGGTAAAATGCTGCTTCCTGTTGGCCTCATTCTTTGCTTGCAGTTATGAGAACAAATGCTGAGCCAGCATGTTGGGAACTAAGTTCTGTGACTTGAATAAAAAGCAAATAAAATAAAGGAGAAATTATGTAGGGAGCTACATATACCAATGAAACGCTATGAACTGAAAAGAGTTGTCACAAGGAACTGAAACTTAAAGTTGTTTTGCTGTGAAGCTGTTTAGGGGATTTGGGACACTTTTCAATTGTTTGTTTATTCTTGTGAACTTCAGTAATTGAAAACAAATGGACAAACTTGACCCTTYTTCTTTAGGTTGAGGAATCCAGTGCTCACTGGTTATAAATACTACTTGGCTGGGAACGTTAATCTTAGCACGGACTGCCTGGCAAATGGGATTATTAAAATGGGTTAAATGTGCTTTCCTACGCTCAGCCTTATGGGGATCCTGGGATGGCAGAAAACTGGGTGTTTTGGTTTTATTGATGGATGCTGATAGCAAGTAGGGTAAGAGCTTGGTGAGAAATTGTGCTCCTGTGTAGATAAAATAAACAGAAAAGCCTTTTTTCTTTTTTCCCTGTGGAAAGCACATCTCAGTACATAAGGTCTTTATTTTTCACCTTATGTGTTCAATTCTGCTTTATAAAGGAAGAAGTTTTGGCTACAGCAGGGACAAGCGGCTTTCCTCCTGCCCTGCTTCCCTCCCTGAAGGAAGGAAGAGGTAAAATACATGTGATAGTAGTGCTTACTACTAACCTCTAACCCCACGTTAAAATAACTTGCTGATTCAGTGTATATTGTRGTTCAGATGTTGAGTTGTGCACCCATGACCTGAGCCAGGGGTGCCTTTTCACAAAGCCCTATGCTATGGAAGTGAATTTTGAGAGTGGTATTTTTCTCGCTGTTTTCTGTGATATTGCACTGGTACTGAAGCATCTTAATCATCAATTAATTGGGTCAAAAGTTCATATAAATTAGATTTAAAGCTAGATCTTTTTCGAGCTAGCTACCGAGGCTGCCCTTGCAAGGCTCAGTTTTATTGGTGCTGAACACGTGGAGCTCTGTCCTTGGCAGGACATCAAAGCTGCCATGAAATCAAGAAAAGTGCCAGTTTGGAGAACACACCCCTTCCCGTGCACAGAGGTGCATCGAGACCTTTTCATCTCCTGGTCCTTTTCCTGACTCTCTCCTTTGCCATGATTAAAAACCACAATACAGTTTGGCAGCTTGTACCATTATTTGTGGAGCTGAGTGATACCATCTTGTTTTGTTGAATGTCCTCTTTCATGGAGGGCTTTATCTTTATTTTATATTAGAACAGTGCCAGTCAGGTCCATGACTGGGAAAAAATCCTACAGTAATTTTTCCCATTGTCCAGTTAAACGCTGTGTTGAGGAGCCAAATCTGGCTTAGAAAAAAAGGGTGCAAAATGTTGTAGGGTTAGCAACCTAGAAGATGTCACAGCCCAATTTTTATCCAGAAAAGAGAGAAAACTTTAATAGAAAACTAAGTGGTTATTACGCCAACTGTATTGAAAGTGTTTGAGTTTACATTGGAGAAATAATTTGTTTTTCAAAGTCTTGTCTTTTATGAGGAGGATAAACGCATGATATCTGAGAAACATTACAGACCTGACTCTGATGCTGTTTTTACTAGTAAAGACTACCAGTAAAATAATGATGGATGCAACAGGGGAAACTGCTGCTAAACCAGCATAAAATCACTGGTGCTTTAATCCTTTTATAAACCCCCCTTTGTCAGCTGTAGAGTTTGAACTCTGCTAAACTCCACAGACACGAAGGCCTAATTCCTAGTTTCCTGTTTAAAAGTAAATTTTGAAATACTAATTCAGTGGTGCAGATTTAATGTTTTTCAGTAATCTGGGATTTCTGAGATTAGAAAAACTATAGCCTCACTTTAGCAAAAATGTGTAATATTATAGTATCTTATTGTTTGAATTAATAATTGAGATGATTATAAGTTGTCCAAAYCCTTAGGTGATTTCAGATTWAAAAAAAAAAAAAGCCACTGCATTAAAATAGATCTCCAGATTAATTTGATATTAGAATTACCTTATGTATATTTCTCAGTATACTCTATTAAGAGTTAACAGAAGATTGTTGTGTGTAATAAAGCAAGTTTTGGGTTTATCAGAGTTTAAGCTTTGCTGATACAAYTTGTTGCATAATTCAGGAAGCCAAAATCCTGACTAAGGAGGAGGTCACAGGGCGCCCTGGAGACAGTTCCTGCAAGCCCTGTGAACTCCCTGTCGGAATCCCGATCTGCAGTTCACTTGGATACTGGCAGTGCCTATTCCTGGGTGAAACTCAAACCCTGGTGCAACACTTGAGGTTGTTTACAGCGTGCAGGAAGCAGAGGCAGTGCCAAAGAAACGCTTCGTATGTGCATGAAAAACCCAGCATGTAGAGCTGAGAAGTGCCACAATTCTCACGTGGTTTGAGTACTTGGGACTTTTAGCCATGGATGTGGAATAAGCCAGGACAAAATCATGAAGCTTTCACTGWTACAGTCTGTAGCTGGTTTGGTGGATTTTTTTTTTCTTAATTTTCTGGTTATGTAACTTCAGAAACATGTTCATGTGTGTTTAAGAAGCAGAAAGCCTCTTCATCTAAGTAATATAAAAAGAGCCAAGAAAAAAAAAAAGTCAAAATATAGAAATGCTATTGCTGAAGTAAAGCAAGTGAGTGGCTCTGTGAGACACTGAGTGCCCATTTCACCCGCTCTGGGTTCGCTCAGCTCCTGTCAGATCTTTCTGATGTTTTYGAGAGCAGGACAGGGGATGCGACCTGAAGCAGAGGGGCCTCTCTYAAAGTAGCTGCTGTGTAGCTGGTTTGGATGATGGTGCTGACGGTGCTCCTGCAACTTCCTTCTTTACACACCCTTTTCTCCACTCTCTTATTTGCTCAAACTCTGAAGGGGAATAGTATCTAGTTAAAATAAATAGGTTAAATATCTAAGGTGTTAAAATACAGTGCTTCCACCACAAAGGAACTTAGTATACAAATTGTRTAGTTGATGAAATCTGAGGCAAACTGTTGATGTCTTCAACTCAGCTTGTAAATATTTGTGATTTTTTTTTTCTAACAACACAAATAGAAACTGCTTTAGGTGATATTTCTTCCATTTGAAAACACAAGTATGTTTAGAATAAAGTYAGTAAAACAATTATTAGGATTGTTTTTTGTTTTTTTTTCTTTCTTTCTACCTGTTCTGCTCCCTCCCTGCCCTGAATGAACCTGAGAGAGTATATTACCGTGGGGATGCTTTAAGGAAACACCATTTCATGTTAAAAGATTTTTCTTTCTTTTTTTTTTTTTTTTTTTTGCCCCATCAGGCATATCTTCTTAATATTTCCAAAAATTCAGATATAATTCAGTTGTCAAAAGTTTCACATCATGGAAACTGATAGTGGACAACATTTTAATACACCCATGCAGTCTTAAGAATTAATTCACAGGCCCAAATACTGTGCGGATGAGGCTTTCCATTACACTGCCTATTTCCCCTGGGTGGGTAAAGTCTTACTCTTGCTCACATGGTTGGGCATTTGGGATGGTCATCTATTTTATTTATTTATTTAGGGCTTTCAAGGGTCAAATGAAGGAACAAGGCAGTGCCCTTAAAATAGCTGRAACATGTTTTTGCATGAGTGTACAACTTCCTTCTTGGATCTTCCAGAACTTCCTGCTGTGGTGAGAGAACTAAATACACTGATCATAGGTGAAAACAAATTAATTCAGTGAGTCTGGGTAAACAGGTATCAGAAAAGTCTGTTTTCTATTACTCACTGTGTGGCTTCTGCTTGAAAAGTGGCTTCCATGCTTAAGGACTCTTTGAGAAGAGCTCCCATCTCCAGGCTCTGCGTGAAGAGAACGTCTCGTTTCGCATCTCGCCCGTGGGAAGGAGACCAGCCTGGCTTCGCCCCAGAGCCCCGGCCTTGCGGCACAAGTGCCCCGGCTCAGCAGGCAGATGGGAGCCGCTGCCCTCCTGGCAGCCCTGTGGCTACCAGCAGCTCCCAGGGAAAAGGGAAAGGCTGCTCGTGTGCAGCTTGTCTACTGCTGCAGTTACTGGGTCCTCTGAACACTCTTTTGCACTACAGATATAGCAGGTAGAATACAGGTAAGAGGAATAGGTAGGGTACAGTTTGGGTGCCAAAATGTTCTCTATGACAATATAAACAGAGGATATGACTAGTGTTACTTCACCCTGTAATGGTTTTCTCTGATGTGTATTTCATAAATTTTGGAACATATGATGGAAGTTTTCTTTGTCCTACAGGAACTTCAAGTGTAGGTAACGACAATGAGCACACACATCTTCCCCTCTTAATTAGAGGAACTGGCTGCAAGACAAAATATTGGACATTGGGCTAGCAACTAGGCCATACACTTATGATAATTATTAAATCTTAGTAACATCACAGTTGTCTTTGGAAAAGCAAGTATCATTTTATAAACTTTGAGAATGAATGAACTGTGTAAAGGCCTTGGTGTTGTGAAGTGAGCTTGTGTTTCAGTCATCATCTTCCAGCACGTTCCACTGCTTTTCTGTTTTGTCTTTTTTACATTATTGTAGCAAAAGTCTTTTTTCTTATCCAGCCCTCAGACAGCACCTGCAAATGCCATCTGTGCTTTCTTACCTTATTTGCTAATGACTTAYGGCTAAATAGGTTGTATATTTTTATTACCTGTGTTTTTATTCTTGGCTGCGCTGTTTTAGTTACATTTTAACAAATGAAATGAGTCCTAAAATACCTAAAAATAACTGATGGAGAAAAAGTTCAAATAACCTTTTAAATTTAAAAATTTAGCAAATTTAGAAAATCTTAAAAGAAAGTCTAAATTTGTTATGCAGTTCACTAGCTTTTTAGATAATATATATTTTTCTTTGCACTAATATATCCTACTTTCTATTTATGATATTTTTTTCCTTGGTGGGAGAACTGTTTTGCGATTTCTGCAGTAATCATCCGCAGGCTGCAATGTCTTTTAAGGTCACATCAAAGCAGGCCTGTCTTAGTAGACCTCATCTGACCTGTGTGGTGCTGATGCTCTAAATCAGGGTCCTCCCACCTACTCCTGTGTTTCTCCGTAGGAACTGAATGCAGCAGAGAACCTGCCAGGGCCTCTGCGCAGCCTCCTGCACGCACCATTCCCGAGAGCCATGGAAACTGGGTAGACAGAAGTGCAGTGCTCACGGTCGGCGCTGAAGGCTGCGAGAGGAGAGGGGGATCTCAACAGGCAGGCCGAGTTGATCCATCTGTTTTAGCTGAACCTGCTCCTGGCATCAGGCCAGAGGGTGACGCGTAAAGACGGGATCCAACTGGGTGAGGGGGCAGCTGGCCCCTGGCTGCCCCCGCTGAGCYCTGTGCCGCGGGCGCTGTGCTGCTGTCCGGGGAGCCGAGCAGAGGGAGTCTGCGGCGGTTCCCAGCCGAACCCCTCCCCAGGGAGCAAGGACAGGTCAGGACAGGATGCATGGGAAGAGGGACTGCAGCCTTCACCTGCCTTGGGACTCATCACTTTCACTGACTTAAAGTTCTTCAGGAAACTTGAAATGATGCTGTTAGCACCTGAATTCATCCAAATGTGCGAAGAGATAGTGATAGTGTGAGATAGCTAAATATCTGCTTTAAAAGTCCTATCTGGAAGCTCTGCTGGTTATTGAATAGGCATAGGTGGTACAAATGTGACGTGAATTATTTTTTTCCACGTTGAGGATTCTGGTGCAAAAAGAATGTCTGCCACTGTTATTTCTAAAGGCTAAACCAACCCTTGCCATGTTTTATGCAGTGGAAAGTGGCTGTTGTTTTCAAAGAGCTCTTTTTATTTTCTTTTCCTAAAATATTGTTTCTTTTAATATGAATTTTTATGACTTTGTTAGAAATTTTGCTTCCTGTAAAGTAAATAACCAGTATACTGCATTATTGTGTAGAACATACTTGCACCTTAAGCAAGTTATTAGAAAAAATAATAGTTTTTCATATCAAAATATTGAGGTACATCTTAATACCCCCATATTTCATAATAAGCTATTATTTCAAAATATAGTCTTGATTTTTTTGCATGGCATTTCAACAGAGAACAGAAAGCCTATGTGATGAATTAATATCTGTGAACCTAATCCTAAAACTACTTAATTAAGTAGCTCCAGAGAAGCAGTGCCTGTCTGGCTGTGCTCCAAACTGCCAGCAGTGCATCTCAAAGTACATAATGATAAGCACTCGGTGGCCCGGAAAATATATATATGTGTGTGTGTGTGTGTGTGTGTATGCATCTGTTAACTAAAACACAGAGAAATAGCTTCTTAGAGCCTGTGGATAAAAGCAGTATTTGTGTGCAAGCCCCTTCAACGTTGTACTGGCTTTTACCTTACACTTCAGTGCTTTATACAGGCCGGGACACTGTGGGGAGAGCAATAACGCAGGAGCTGCCCATGCAGCTGTGGAAACCCGAGGCTGCATCTCTCGCTGTGAAGCTGCCCTGAACCTGCTATTCACCGCAAATCTCACTCCTAAAGCTCGTTGGGATGTGGGCGGGAAACCCGTGTTGTGATTTGAAGGGAACTTGACCACTAATTTGCCTACCTCTCTTGGCTGTTTTTTTCTCCCCCACTGGCAATACCTGCTGCTGTAGGCAAAGGATTTCTYTTTGCAACACCAAGCCCAGCTTTGGATGAGTAGAACCTGTTCTGGCTAGAAGCTTCTTTGGAGTAATGCTATGAAGGAAACCTCTTCCTGTGCGGATCCTGGTATGCTGCTGGTCTGCTCTGTGCCTGGAAACAAGCTGCTGAAGGAAGATGAAAATAACACTGGGTGGTTACCTCACGTCCAGCATATGAAGCCAAAATATTCTAAGTAATTACAGCCTCAAGCACTGGGTTATAAAACAATATCTTCTAAACAAACTTACTGCCCCTCCTTAACACAGAAAACATTGTTTTCTATGTAAGGGGCCTTACAAAGAGCCGAAAGTATTTTTATAAGCTTTTTTCCCCCTCCGTGACTGAAGCTACCTGTTTTGATGTGTCTTCTAACATTTTATCCATCTAGCAAGTTTTGTCAGAACCTGTTTAACGGGGGCAGCAGTATTAGTGTGAGATAATTACACCGCAGTTGGCCTGTGTCCATGAGCTCTTTGCAAAGCTTTGGCCTGGATGCAGCTGGCATACCCTGCCGTGTGGCTGTCTAATGTATATTCCCTTCCTCCTGCCTGACTGAGTGACACCAGCAGTAACCCTGCGTACCATCTGAAATGAGATACCTGCTTTGGTGCCGACCTCAGGTGGGGTTTGGCCCAACCGGCTGCTCAAAACAGGAGGTGCTGCGAGATCAGACCAGGTCGCCTGCGGCCGCGTTCAGTCAGGCCCTGCAAACCCCTGAGGGCAGGGACTGCACAGCCTCCGTGGCRTCCTGGTAGGGGCTTAGCTGTGCTCGTGGGGAGAAATTATCCCTTATATCCACTGGGAATATCTCATGTTTCATCCTAYGCCCATTGTTTTTAGTTTTCCTGAACACTACTGCCAAGCAGAGCCCCTGCTTGGTTCATCCAGCATCTGTAGGTCGACTCTGACGCTCTCCAGTAATTTTCTGGATTGCTTGCTTCCTGCCGTGTTGCACTGCCAGCACATGCCGAGGAGATTAAGGTCCACCAGAAGAACTTTTTCGAGTGTTTTACTTTCTCATCCTGATCTTTAACAGCCTCTGACCACTGTGACCTTACCTGGTGCCTCACTGGTCCAGACCTATAAGCTCTGAATCTGCCTGTTATCTGTCACATACAGCTGTGTACATTTGAGTTCCTCCTTCAGACACTGGGCATCTTTCCTGTCTGTCATTCCTGAAGTTCCTGCACCTCTGCACCATGGAAGTGCTGTCATATGAGCTGTCCCACCAAGCCTCAGGCATCCCAGCAATAGTGCAGTTCTGTGRTTGCATACAGAGCTCCAGTTCCTCCAGCTTTCTTCCCAGGCGGTGTGCATTTATGTRCATACATTTGAGGCAGGCCCCTTTCCGCCGCTTTATCATTCCTGAAAGAGGCAGGCCCCTTTTCCCTGTTTTATCATTCCTGAAGTCTCTCGTGTTCCTGCCAGCCTGCAGCCTTTGCTCTCCCCCCTGCCCACCGCTTCTGCAGTTAGCTGTGGGCTGTAGTCTGCCTCCTCTGATGTTCCTAGGTTAAAGCTCTCCTCACAAAGTAGCAATAGAAATACCCTTTAGGCACAGTCAGAGGCAATATTTGTCTTWGTTTCATTTGCATGGTAGGTATTAGTTGGAACAAATTTGCTAATTGCATATAGGAAAATGTGGGMTGTTGTTTGATTCTCCTTTCGTGTCAGTTTAGGAAGACACAGCCAAGAGCACCAGTCCAACAAAAATTATGAATAATGTTATGGGAAAGTCCTAGAACTGTGAGTGGGAGTTAGCTGTGGCAATACCAAGATATTTCCAGAAGAAGCACTAAATAAAATGATCCTTGGGGATAAGATTCCTCAGTTGAGTCAACTGGCTCTCAGGAAATGAGTGTTAAGACTTTTCCAAGCTTCTGGAAGATGTGATTTGAGGAGCAGAAGGTTCGGTCCGTGTTATTGCTGATGTACAGTGTGACAAGGACAGTTTGCAAGCTGGCTGTTGCTGTTGTCAGGGTGCACAACAGTCCAAGATTTCCRTTTGTTACTCAGCTACCCATTTATATTTTCCACATACAAAAACAAGTAAAACACATGGGAGGAAGTATCTGTGTATACATAGCACAATTTTTGTCAAACTCATAATTCTATTGCATACAAGTTTCTTGTCAATATTGTATGAGTAGACTATTATATGAACGAGAAGGTCTKGTGTCTGTGATCTCGCTGCTGCTTATCTCTGTAATTTTCCACACTTGGTAAGGAGAGCAGAATGCAGCTAGAACAGGAAAAGGTTTCCTTGAGACCTTGGGAAGTATTTAGACAGACCAATGGAAGTTCTTCCTCTTCAGCACTGTGCTGTTTGCATCAGCAGCTGCCACAGCAAAAGCTCTTGCAGAACTCCATAGTTGTGATCCTATCCCAGTTCTTTTTGATCTAAAAAAAAGACCTGAACTGCTTCTAAAACTTAATTATTAATATTAATTTCAAAGAATTCTAATAATTATTAAGTGCACAAACTCAGCAGTGCTAAAGAAATGTACTTCTCAGGATAGGAGTCTTCTGGATGGGCCCATATAGCAAATTAGCTGTAACTTTTTCTTTTTTCCTCATTCCCCGGTTTTTATTTTCCTTATTCTGGTTCAGGTCTCAGACTTTAGCACACACAAACTCAAGTGGAAGCCACAATCTAAGTGTGCTGCAGGTTCTGGATGCCCTAATCATCTGGGAAAGGTAATTTTATCAGGGGGTCATATAGAAAGCGAGGCATAGATACAGGATACTGCAGCTCGTATGAATGGGAAGTAATTGAAACCGTTTCAGTTTACACTTCTTCTGAGTCCTTTGTAATTCCTTATGACTGCACAATTCACAATAACTTAATCATATTATACTTGCTATGTAGCACATCAGTGCAAATGTAGCAAGTGCCCCCTTCAGAAAGACGTGACATTTTCCCCTTGTGCATTCTGCTCCAGGGAGAAGCGGAGCACTTGCCCTGCCCCCTGCTCCAGGTGCAGTCCTGAAATTGCCACTCCAGCCTCTTTCACCCTAACTGGAGTAACGCACTTACCTAGCTGTGCAAATTGTCATCTGCGGACAGAGGCSTTAGCTATTTTACTTGCCAAGGCGTTAACCATTTTGCTTGCACGCTCTTGTGACAACGAAATGAGAGAACTTCACCTATAAATAAATAATATTACTGAGATTAGATCCATGCTAAAAGGCATGTAGCTCTTGCATGGGGTGGCTTGTCACTCCCTTGAAGGTGCAYTGAGGTAGAAATGTGCTTGCTATAGAATGTGTAGTGAAAAGGTATAAAGGCAGACATTTGGAGCAGCCTGTGTGCAACAGGCTTTTGTGGCTTTTGTGGCTTTTCCCTTTACAAAGAGAAGAGGGAATGCTGCGTGCAGCGCTATATTGGAGCCTGAGGGCGCAGGGCTGGCTTGGAGGCGGGTGGTGCCGGCAGAGCAGACCTCCCCATTCTCTTTCAGTGTTAACAAAGGCAGAGTGGGCAGTTTTTCTGTTTCCTCCCTGATGGTATTTTGGGTGTATTATGTGTATTAAACCCCTAGCAAGCATATTTTCAGCTTTCTTATTTCTTACCTAATCACAYGGAATTCTCAGGTCGGTATGGTTTTGTGTTTAGTCCAGTCATATTTGGAAGAAGTAAAAGTGCTTTTAATGGAGCAGGTGACACAGTCACAAAGTTTAATGATGAAATTCCTGTGGCTGTTACTACTGTCCTGTACCTGTAGCTGTGTGATGTTTTAATAAGGTGCTGTATTACATGAGGAATTAAACAGGATAATTTAGCTGTCCACCTTTATGCTGGGAAGCAGTAGTAGCACGTTATAAAGTCACTTTTCATGTTGCTTGGTGCTGTTTCGGATGCGAGCGACTACATCCCAAACTCAGGCTCCTGAGGGGCAGACCTCCCAGCGTCGCCCATTTCTCTGCCCAGGGTGTTTCTTGGTGTAGCTCRTGGGGCCAGCAGATAAAGGCATCAGTTAAGTGCCCTGGTTCCCCTGCTTTGAAAGGAATTTTCAGCTCCTCTCCTTTAGATATTTTTTGCCTATATGTTGAAGGCATGAAACCTGTAAGTTAATAGTTGATTGGAGGCTGTTTTGGAAGAGTGAGAATCAAGAGTAAAGAACCAGGTTGTTACTAAAGCTTGAATTTTTCCAGATCCGGCTTGCATGTAGACAGGTTGCTGCTTGGGCTCAAGTGCTGGGGATCACTTCTTAGATGGCACATAGAGGCCTTCTAGCTGTTGGTACCTGAAAGCTCAAGCTTAACCACAGTCTGAGTAGGGTTCTTCCCCCTACTGTGAAAAATATATGTTTTACCAACAGAATGTTTATGCTTTTACTGACCCTCACTGAGGACTTAAAAGATGCTGCAATATCCACATGCTTCTCTAGGTTATTTTACTGAGAAATATTTGAGCATGAGAATTGAAATCCCCTCCCAATATGTATCTTGAAAAGGCTGGGCTTCTAGATTTTGTTTTTGAATTGCCAAATAGTGTAACTGCATAAACACACTAGAAATAATAGAGGAAAAAAATCTGTCTCTGATTGTCTGTRCTGTGCTGAAACAAAAAATCTCGCTGGTACTATAAATATTTCTGTGATCTAACTTAGAAACAATAATAACTGTGTTTAGGACAGTCCAGAAAAGAGATGACTATCTTTCAGCCATTAGTCATTCCCATAATGCCAAGGATAAAATGAGATTGTTAATTAGAGAAAACGGGTCAGATTAATCTTCCCGCCTTTCATAGGCTTGTCTAAAAGTTTCCCATGGATCACCAGCAGATGCTACTACAAAAAATGATTATAAAATGAACATGTTCAGTTCAAGTAAAACCCGAATAGCTGCCACAGGACAATATCAGTGGGTCTGTTGTTTTTGTTGTTGCTTTTGTTATTTGCTTCTTGAACAGYGAAACAATTGAGCTGTTAGATTCTGCCCAGAAAAATGATGCAATTAGAAGGGGAGGCATTTGTTAGAGCCCCTTATTCATTCTCTGAAATGAAAATGTGAAAATAAATACTYCCAACTGGCTTTGCACAAATATTTCTACATCGTTTTCACTTGTCTGCSCTTTTGGAGAATTGTTGCCAACTGATCTTTTCAGTTTCTAAAAACTTGTATTAAAGAGAAAAAGAAAGTGGGATTGAGAAGGCCRGTCAGTGACCACAGGGAACTAGAGATGGAAGGAAAGGGCACATAAAACCCAGGGAAGAGGAGAGAAAATCTGTGTAACAATCAAAGTGGGAAGTGCCTACAAAGAAGAAAAAATGAACATATTCCTTCTCTCATGCTTCTTATTAGAGAAAATAAAGAGTAGAAATCTAGGCTGGGGAGACTACAGGAATTTCAGGAGACTGAAGGAACCCTCAACATGCRAAATAAAATGGAGAGCAGAATCAAGAGGCTCTATTCCAAGACGGACTGTCWAGATTTGTTTTTCTAAAGATAAAATTACAATTAGTCTGAATATTATTTTGTTGTGGGTGGAGAAGAACAGGCAATCTTATCTTCTAGTGATAGAAACTGCAAACCACAGCAAGTTTAAAGGGCTACCAAATGAAAAAAAAAGGTTATCCTAGGGGATGATCTTGGGTCCTGTTCTCACGTTGCACCATGGGGCCGTACTTTACATGTGCCGTGTCCTGACTTCAAACGGTGGGAGAGGAGATGGAGGAGCAAGGCCTAGAGGTGTTTTTTCTAATATATAAAATTCAAGTTTTCCATTCCAGTGGGAAGTGGCGCAAAGCTGTTTTTCATTCGATTAATGGAAGTTTGTGGTTAAAATGTAACAGGCTGAATGCTTGCGCATCTTTATTAATGAGCTGTATCCTGGGACAGACTGTACTCTCAGCAAGCTTGGGGACTATATGTTAGACAGCAGGCTGCTGTTCACGGTGACCTAGAAAGACTGGAAAAAACGGGCTGACAAGAACTTCATGAAGAAATTTCCTGCATTTCAGGTAGAATAACCCCATGCAGCAGCACRGATGAGGCAACAAGTGGAGAGAAGGTCTGGGGGGACCTTACTGCTGTTTGCAAGTACCCACCTGGAGAACGCAGACGAGATGAACGTTCATGGAGATAGAATAAGAGACAAGGGACGCAGGTTGGAGCAGAGGAAATCCCAAATGGGTGTCAGGAAAGAAAAGGGGAGCACAAGGATGGTCAAACACYGGGAGAGATTGTCTGGGGACGTGTGGAATCTCCATCCTGGGAGATTCCATATAGGTGCATGGTTAGGACTGCCATGGATGAACACAATAAGATGAAGGAATATATCCCAGTTATTCTTTGGGTAATATGGATGCCTGTAGCACCAGACATCTGAGCAGCTGGCCACTTAAAAGTATCTTATATTGGCCAGGGATTTTTTTGGCATCCAATTCTGAAGGAAGCTCAAGATTTATTTTGGCCATTTCTTCTGTTTAGAAGGAAAAAGAACAAAACCCAAACAACAAAAACCAGTCTAGACCTGTGCTTTCTCTAGTGATATTTATCTATCCAACATTGCTAAACTAAGCAGATATTATCCGTCTGACATCACAGAAGCCGCTACTTGGTTGTCTGAGGAGGACAGGCAAGGGCAGGGGGCTTTTATAATCTAGAAAGCAGGTTTTTATCCAAGCCAAATGCAAAACTATTTATGCAATAGACCAAACCATTTCTAAAACAAAGCCAAAGCTCCAATCAGACATCTAAAAATAATAAATAACTGCAAAGCTGGTGGAAACCAAAAAGCAGAAAGAAACAAGCAGCACTTTTTTAACTAAATAAACAAACATTGGCCATAAAGTGCCTTTTACAATACCCACAGTGTCATCTTTGTCTGAGGAAGAGTTTGCAGCAGGATACTTGATTTCCTAGGTAAATGTTTTGCTTTGGTGGGTGAGGAGGTGTGCTGGAGTCTTTGGGCTTTTGTTGTTGGCCTGTTGCCAGTGCTCGTGTTTTCTCATGCAGTGTTCACCTAGAGCAAACAAGCAATAGATTTACTTCTGAAAGATTCTATGATAGAGAATTTCTTTTAGTAAAAGATAAGTTGTCTGTTCTTCTGAATAAACAGATTTTCTTAATAGTGTAACTGATAACAAAGAACGAAAAAGCCTTCAAGTGTGACATAGCCAAGAGTGCCCGATCAACTGGGAATGAAAATAGGAAGAGCAAGGAAAACTGTGCCAGCCAGGAAACAGGTTTTGATGTCCTACTTTTAACTCCCACATCTTGACTGTGTCTGACCTATTTCAGGCATGGTAGATGCTCGGTACCATGGGTAATAATCCAAACAAAACATTCAGGGCTTTATTACTTTGCAGTCTAAGAAAAATGCATTTTTTTCTTTTCTTTGTAAGAGAAGATGTTTTGTTTGGCATATTACATAAGCCTGGGGAAGAGGTTATCTATTTCATCAAGAATGTATCTCTGTATGTAACAGGATAAAGGTGTGGGGTTGGTGCATGCAAATCCATATTTTTCTCATTAGCCGTGTTTACTGGGTTTGCATGGGTACCCTTCATAGCTCTCCTATTATGGAATACACAAGGAAGCCCTAAGGGCTGCTCAGCAACTTCTCCTGCGTGTGGGAGAGAAGTGAATAATAGGAGGCAGGTTTTTTATAGAGGATCTCCCCCCAGTAGTACTAATAATAGGCTTGTTTAAGCCGACAGACAAATAGTTGTGATTCAGTGGAGTAATTCAAAAGTTCCAGCATTGAGGCATGGGAGGCTGGGAGATGCTTTGGCACATGGAGGACACGTTCCAAGTGTCTGCTTTGGTTAGACACTGTCACAATTACTTGAAGTTTGGGGGGTGTGAATCCATCTGAAAGCCAAACAGGATTCAAGGTTCATCGCTGTGAGCTTTCAACGGGATAGTGCAACCCATGAGAATTGTTCCCGAGGTAGCTTTTCAGAAAGCAGTTTGTCACTTTTGCCAAGTTTAGTATTTAGCATCTGAGGTGCTGCCTTTGGGGTCTGGAGTGAGCAGCTTTGCTCAGTGGTGCCAGCAGAGAGGGAATCGCCGCACCGCTGCGTCACTGCCTTGCGACTCAGAGTCACTGTGAGAAGGGTGCACATAAATGTAAGTGGAAATTTGTGAATGCTTGTTCTGTCAAGATGCACGAAAACCCCTCCAAGATGCTGATACRGGGGAATTTAAGGCTTCAAACGTGATTCCAGGTGGGAGTGGGCAAGGAACGTGGCCAAGTCCAGTTCCAGGTCCAGTGAGTGCCACTGCTAAGTGCACTCAGTGCAGCAGCTTGTCCAGCACGTCACTGGAAAGTCCTGCCTCCTTCTCCCTGCAGCGCCCATCGCCTCCGCTGCTGAGGCTCCCTATCCCTATCCTAGGGACCCTAGAAAATAAATCCTGTTACTTTTGCACTTGCTTAGCTGGCTTTTCATTCTCCAGCTAAAGGCGTCTGCTAGAGCCTTCTGCTGAAGCCTTCTGCTTAACTTTTCCACTTCCATTGCTTTCAGTTGCATCACTTTGCTTTAGTTCTGCACTCTTTCTTCGCTACTGCTTTCTTGCAGCGCTCTTTTGGCAGCCTCCAACAACTCCATACTCTGTCTTTTCTGCTTCTTTTTTGCTCCTAGAAAAGCCAGCAGCTTCTCTTGGCTCCTGTCAGAGGAAAATAGACATAGCTAACCTGGACCTGTGGCCCCAGCAAGGCTRGTGACTTTGCAGTAATTTTGCAGTATTAAAGCTTGCTTCCTGTGAGCAGTGAGAAGTGGTTTTTTACCATAAGGAAACCAGTTTTTCTCATGAATCTTGGAAGTGGATCCTAAAGTTCAATCTATGTAAATCACRTTTTCTACTAGAAAAAATAAATGCAGTTGCAAAACTTTGCATATTATAGCTTAGACATATGGTGGTGTTTTGAGTGCCAGTCCTGATGGAGGAAATCTGTTCCTGCAAGGATTCCTTTGCTGTGCTGAGAGGCTGAACGTTGCTGCTTCCGTACAGTGCCAGGGGCTTCTCTGAGGTGACCCTTTTGACGACCAAGAGCCACGTTTCCCCCTCTAGAAAATACCTGTGCTAACTTGTTCTCACTCTCATTTCACGCAGCAGAAAGTATTGGATTTGGCTAAACAGTCAGGAACGCTGCTGAAATGACAAAGATGTTTTGTTTGCTTTCAAGTTCCAGGGACCTACCYATCAGAAATTAATTATGAATATCTCAGGGCTCCTACAGCTTTATGTGAAGCAGTCTGTATAGCAATATTATGTGCTGTGTATGTATGTGTTGTATTTTGCACTGTGCAATAATATGTGCTGCCTTGTTTTTGTTTCTTTCCTATTTCCCTTTCTCCTGTCCTCGAAGGCAGTGCAGATCCTTATCAGGGCAACATGTACATGAGTAYGTTAAAGGACAAGACCGATACATTTGAAGGTTATCTGCTACCAGGAAATAAGTTATATTTTCAAATAAAGGTAGAACTACTGCAGCTAACAAAACAAAATCCCCAGTGGCAACCTCGACTACCTTAGGTACAGAGTAGTTTTGTATTTGGCTTTCCTGATCTTCACCAGCYGTAACGAAGATGAAGTCCTTTAGGTCCTTCAGCCACAAGGCAGCTTGCTGGGATTCGCAGCAGCAGCAGCTCAGTTTTGGCAGTATCCAACATCCAAACTGGTTTAGGAAGAGCAGCAAGCGGCCGTGCCTTTTATGCCAAACAGCCAAGCAGTTCTGCACAGCAGTGTCCAGAGAGGCCACATGCACCGAAGGAGGGGTTCTCATGGACTGCTGTGGAGGTTAAGAAAGAAGTGATGCTTGATGAGGTACTACAGCCATGTCGTAGATTTTAGCTAGCACTTTCATGGAGAAACTTGCTTTTTTATCTGGCCCTCTTTATTTGTGGTCCTTTTTGCATGTTTTCATCTTCTCCCAGCAAAGAGAATATGCCATTTGAACCTTAGTAACTAATAAAATAAGTTTAGTGTACTGATTTATAATATGAATATTAAAAAACAAATAGAACACAAGTGTCCTTGTGAGTTTGTTCCTCTACGGGATTCAGTGTCAGGTTTTGCTCGAAGATGAATTAGTTTTGATGTTCCTGGTATGATTCAAGTTGCTACGAATCACTGAAGTGCTTCAAGCAGTAGATAGACTTATAGTTAACTGATTATGAAACAGATGAAACTTCATGATCCTTCCGTAGCCTGAGTAGATCTCTCACTGTTGCCTGAAAAGTGCTGCAAATTAAGCTTGATTTAGTAAGACTTTTGATTTTTGATTTGCTTTTGATGGGCCTATCTCTTTTGCAGACCATTCAAATAAAAAGAAAAGATCTATCAGAGTTTTTCTGTGACTCTTTTCACTTTGATCTCTTTCATACATATATCCTGCACTAAGCAGATAAAACAGCCTGCATTTTAGCAAAGGCAGAGCTGTATGAATCCCTTAACTATACCTGTTTTGAAAGGAATGATTCTCATAAGTAAAAATTTTCCTTTGATCAGACTTTTTCCATATTGGCAGCTTGCCCCAGCAGTTTGCTTTCTCTCCATACCCTAGTTAAAGGGTAGTTTTAAGCAATAATGTCAGCACTTGGGTTAAAATTCTGGCTTATTGTATCTCTTCTTTTGACTTTACATTCTAAAAGCTTACCCTAGTAAATTTGGTTCTAATTCTTTTTCTTCTGTGTTAGCTATAGACTGATGGAATCTTAACACAAATTAGTATTCAGCCGAGCAAAATTCAGAGTAACTGACTGCTTAGAGAAGATGTATAAGTATTAATTGTGTAAATATTGACTGTATGACAGATTTATGTGCATTCTTCTCACACTTAACTGCTGTTATCTGATGCCAGTGATTCTAGCAGTGAGGATGGCTACTGAGGAACCGAGTGCCCTGAATGCTGCAGAAATCAAAGGGGAAAAAACGACCCTGCCATCAAGCAAAGCTACAATAGGTTCCGTGTACAACGTTGTTTCATTAATACAAATTCAAATTGGAATTAATTTTTATCATTTGTGTCATACAAATAATACAAATTAATTCAAATGCATGACAGAGAAACCTATTATATCCAACAAAAGTATGTTGAAATAGCTGTATTCAGCTGAAAAATGGATAATACTCTATTATTACATAGCTACCATAACTGACAGACAATGTATATAAAGAAAAGAAAAATATTGAGTCAACATGCAATTTTTCTCACTGTTGGTATCTCTGTCAGTGAAGCATGGAAATGTGGTATCAACTGCTTAAGAAAATAAAATGCAGAGTTTTGTTATATTTATGTTGGCCATATGTGTATTTATAGTGAAGAATTTCTTGCTCCATATCCAGATTGTTTCATTAGTGAATGCTTTGAATTATGCATGGTAAGAATCCTGTCAAGCCCTTCATAATGCACATTTTCAGAGGCACTAAGGATGGGTCTGTCATCTGAAGGAATTTTTCTTTTTTATATTTATAGTCAAGTCTTTCTTATCTTTTTTAAGAGTTTGTGTTCTTGACTATATTGGCTGTCTGCTTCTACACTTGTACTATAGTCTAGTTTGTAAGGGAAAAAAAGTGGTAAGGTGACCCCCAAAGACCCCCAAAAGACCCCCCAAATTTGTACAGCTCTCAAGGATTAAATATTTTGCGAAGAGTTACTACAATTTAATGTTTGCAGTTTTGGGTTATGTGATACTATATTTAAGAAGAGAGAAATCAATGTCGGCCTAAGGCTGGTCCAGAAATAATTGGTTGGGTTGAGCCTGGAGTTGGTTCTGCAGGTGTGAAGGCCTGGCTGGTTGCTTTGATTTGGGATGTCAAGTGTAGTATAAGTTAATTGTGTTAGTAGAACTGTTTAATGCTATAGTTGCATATGACACGTATATACACATATAGTCTTTCCAAGAACATWCAGTGTATCATCAGAGCTGGCCCTCATTATTCTGTGTCTCAGTTACAAGTTTTGTTCCTCTCTCCACAGGTGCAGTACAAAGCCCTTTCAGGTGGGGGAGGCCTGGGAAGGAGAGCAGGAGAGCTTGCTCTTCAGAACAGCAGCATTAGTGAATTCTGGGGACGCTTAATGGGGACACGACACAAGTTGGTGGTTGGTGACCCACCAAGGAGAGGTCTGAAACGGCAAACCCACATTGGTATCTTGTGAGCTTGCCGGGACTGGCAAATAGGCAGTGACAGTAAGGGCAACAAATCTGTGCTCCRGGTGGTTCCTTTGGAGTGTAGGACACTTTGGGTACCTGCGAGCTGTTCCCTCTTGCTCCTGGTCTGCATGACTTCCTTGCAGGCTGGTTACATTTGTGGGATAGTTGATGTTATGSTGAGGCTTATACAATAAATCAGTTGCACATAAAATTTTATTAGTTTGTGGTGTTTGATATTAGCCCTGGAGCCTGCCATTTCTGCTCATGAAATGCATAGCATAGATAWGTCCAGAAGAAAAAAAATCTCCCTATTCCTAGGATTTTGCCCGTGGTTAATGTTTCATATAAGGGAAATTCCAGTGGGAAAAAGTCTATGTTGTACCCAGTCCATTCCTGTTCAATACATAAACTAGTAAAATAAGTCATCTGGATTATATAGAAAACAGATCTTTAAGAATCTGGATACCAGTTTGATGAGACTTTTATAGAAATTCAGGTTATAAAATATGTGTTTGGATAATAAAAGTAAAATAAACGTGTATTGGCACTACACAATATTTTTACTGCGAAACTCAAATTTATTTGAATAAAAACTGTCAAACTTTGCTTAGGAATTTGGCACTGGGTATGTTGGGAAGGTTCTTCAACTGAGTCTTAGATCAGTTGTTGACCATAAATAATTTTGGCTGTGATTCTGCTCACAGATCAAGACACCTAAACCTTRGTATATGGAAAAGGACCATAGATGGTTAGTCACAGTGCAGATTATCATGCTACCTTAGGTCCTCCAAGGGACCTGAGAAGTCTGCTTGTAGCTGTCATACATGACACAGGACCTGTGCTTTTATGCAGCAGTGGCATCCAGACAGGGTATTCTAGGACATCTCAAATGTRTTGAGCCATTGTACCCTACATACCTGTACTTGAAGGTGAGCTAAATCTGTCTTTAGGCCCAAATGATTTTTACTTTCTTGTTTTCCACTGCCTGCAATGGGAACTTAGATATCTAGATCATCTGCAGACACTTATATTTAGGCATCTGAAGCTGGGAGCTGAATCTCACCACTAATAACTTCATCAGCTATGCAGAAGAAAACTGCCAGAAATATTTGCTGCTGCTTGTAACATCTCAAAGCTTCCCTCTGTACCAAGGGCAGCATAACTGAGTCATCTGGATTGAATGGTGTGTTGTACTTGCTCAACTAGTGCTTTGCATTATAGCTGACTGTAAACTCTATATGTGAAAGCTRAAGGGAGCTGAGAAATTCATCTGCAAGAGCTCTGTTCTGTGGTGAAGGCAACGGAGGCAGTTATCACCCCTGCTGATAAATACTGGATAGAAATAGGCATATTTCTGTACTAAACACCAATGAGAACGTTACTGGAACACAGAGGAATCTACAGTTAACACTTTTTCAAGCCAAAAAAAAAAAAAAGGAGCTTAGTCTAAATAGCAAAAAGGAAGTTCATATAACTCGACATGACCTTCTTCACTAGGAAAGACTTCTGAAATGGCTGAGCGGTATCTCTGGGCTGACTGAAATAAGCTGCCTCCAGGCAGTCAGCTGGAGGTTTGGTCACTGGCAGTTTTACTAAATATTCCATGCTTTTTTGTTATTGAGTTACCATTTAGAAACTTCTTTGTCCTTTTTTTTTTGTACATACACTTCTCAATAACAAAAATGCATTATAAAGGAGACAAAATTTTAGAAATTTATAAGGTTTAAATGAATGCCAAAACCTAAATTGATGTTTAAATAAGATTCACCATAAGCCAAAGCCGCTGCACACTGGAAATGAGAATGAATTTGCTCAAGGAAGAAGGGAATTTACTCAAAGAAGAAGATATATTTGGATAGATAAAGCCTTAGCTTCAATATTCTTAGAATATACAAAAAAAGTACCAAAAAAAAAGTATGTGTAACAAATGGATCTGGTTCATGCAAACTTAAAATGAGCATGTGCTTAATTTTAGCCACATGAACAGTTAGGTACATCAACCTTTATACAAAGTCCTCACTTATGTAAATATAAGAATGTATGTAAGTCACAGTGGTTAAAGCTGTATGTCTTTTATTTGCTGTGCTTATTTACTTCTTGCTGTGTTGCATTTCTTGCTTTAAATGGTTAAAACAAAGGCATCAATTCCCTGAGTGCTCAAGGAGCTTTTAACAGATATAAGGYTATAGTTTGATGGGATCTTTAGGACTTTACAGCTTAACTACATTATGTAATGGGCACARGTATACAGTAAAGGTAAAACTTATCTGAGAATAAGATGTTTAAATGTACGTRTCTGCATTTATTCTAGGTATCTAAACTCCTGTATGGTCAAAGGAGCTAATGACAGACAGCAAGTGGCTGGTCAGCTGMATTTCTGAATGGAGGTCTAGTCAGGAAGTTGATGACTGGAGATGAAGTGTATATGTGTGTATATAGACACCTAACTTCAGATGTTAAGCTCAAACTGATTCCCACCCCAAAATGTAAATTTCTGTGGGTAGGTCTTACCATGACCAGAATTTTTTTTACAGTAATGCTGGAATGGAACTATCCCTGGAAAGAAACCACACACAGGAGAGGAAGAAGAGGTGCAGAGGCTTACTTAGCTTGAACGACCCATTACAAAGTCCGATATCCCTGTTTTGTTCATGTGTACTACATGTGAACTGTAGGAGAGTCTACCTCTACCTTATTCTAAGAAGTTAGTTTCAATTTAGTTCATTCAGAACCAGGTAAAATGAGTGGAAATAGGCAATACCTCAAGATAATTATGTTTTATATTATATGTAATATATAGTGGGCATATATATTGATAATATTATATTATTAGATTGACATTTTTATGGTTTATACCAATACTATTTGTGGTGCCTTGCTGAACTCAYCTTCCCTCTACGCCACCTGTCCTGTGTCCTGTGGTTCACCCTAGTCCCAGCTGAAGAGCTGGAAGGGATGGGGCTGCTTGTGCAGCGTCCCTGCTCAGGCACAGGATTGGGGAGGTCTGGATCATGGTCAGCAATTCCCATCTCTCCTGCTAGAAGCCTTCCTATTCCATTCACTGCTGCTCAAGAAATGAATTGCACCTTAATCCTAGTCACAGGTGAATATGAAGAGTTTGACTGTGCAATATTTCTGTAGCAGTTAGGTTATTTTTCTTGAGCCAAGCTCATGGTACCTCATTATTTTGGTGGATTTTGATGCTAATCAAGGAATTGAAAAATCAGGTGAGGAAAATAAATATTGGATGGAATWACCTCCTTAAAAATACCTTTCTGTCAAAGGCAGCTGCTTTTGAGTAGTTCTTTTATTAAAGTCTGTGCATCTGAATTCAGATTTGACTGGGAAACTCATATCAGATTTTGGAGGGATATTTTGTTGTACTGTTTGCCACAAAAAGAAACTATTATATGTTACCTGCTAAAAAGAATGGTTAAAGCCTGGTTAGAAATTGACTTACTGAAAATAAATGCTACCAAATACAGAATTTGCAAGCATAAAACCACTTTATATTGCATCCAAAAAAAGAAGATTTAAGTTAGTTCTTAAGTTAGTTTCTGTTAATTCTTGCTGGGTCACTTGTATAGAACTACATCTGAAACGCTTAGTTAGCCTCTTTAAAAGCAAATGCTGTATGGTGCTACACATGGCTGTATCATTCAAAAGACTTGTGGATGATGAATTGTGGTAATATAAATCCTTGCTGATTTATTATTTATTGGTTGTTAGTAGTCATCTCAATTTACATTTCATCATAGTCCAGCAAAGAGAAAGGGGTACCTCACAGAGTCTGTCTTGAAAGTCCTTCTCCGTAGACCTGAGAGAGAGCCCAGAGCATCAGTCTAGAGTAGGAACATCACTAATAGACACAGCAAGGCACTGTGCTAAACGTTAGTAATCTGTCTATCATCTCACTAGTGTCAGCACGTTTCAGTGGCCTCGATCTGCAGGTCAAATCTTGTTAGTTCTTCAGACTGACCATCCTCCTCTTACCCCATCAATGCAACAGGGAGMGGCTGCTGTTGTCCGTATGGTTGGTGCAGCTCCAAGTGTGCAGGAGCCCTTACAATGCACTGATCTTCCTGCTTTAGTACCATGCTGACAGTAGCGATGGTGGGGAATTTCAAGGAAAAAAAGTCTACCCAGGGTGAAATGGGGGAAGAAGAAAAGCATATAAGTCAGATTTACACTGTGGCAGCAACTGCAAAGCAGTATATAAAATATGCTAGTCTGTCTGTGTGGAAACCAAACAAACCTGCAAGTCTGCACCTTCTTTGCAGTAATTCTGCAGAAATATGCCATCTGCTATTTATTTTTATTCCCTTCCATTTGAGCTGCATATTTTAGTCTATTTTTCTTTAGATTTTATCTTTTTTACTATTGTAGTACTAGAAGAGAAAGCCCTTCATATTACAATTGCCTTCTACCTTACATAGAGCAGTTTTATGTTACAGTATTTAAAAAACTTATTTATTTATCATGATGATGAAGAGAAACGCGTTGCTTAGTCTGGTCAGAAGCACAGAATACAGTAGCTGGTAATTAGTTTAGTCTCTGAAAGGCAACAGTAAAATCTGCTAAGCATATCAGGTTTATCAAATCCTCGCAGGATTTCATGGATTACTAACCTGTATTTGGATAAGTAGATTTTTTAAACAGATGGATTTTTTGGCACTCATGGAAATTCCTCCTCTGCCTACATGGGAATCTTGACTGAATCTCAAATAATATATTATTTTGCAAATGTAAATATTGCATATTGGAGAATGCATACTTCGAGACTGTGCTATGCTCTATTTATAAAATAATTAAATTTCGAGAACTTGTATTTGACATTTTCATTTGGAATCATTCTGGTTGGCCGTATGTCAGATGCCAGCTGATATTATGCCTAGCTAAATTCCCTTTAGAAATGGAGACTCCATATTAGTTTACTCCCGTGATAGCACTGCAAGTGTCCGTCACCATAGCTCTACCAGCACTGCCTCACACCATCCTCTGTACAAATGATTTATTTCTTAAGTAGAATAAGAATTTCAAATATGGTCTGGTAAAACTTAGCAAAGGCTTTATTAAAAGGAAAAAAATTACTAATGTGTGTTAAATTTTAGTTCTAGTTAATCTAAATTACACTTCCAAGCATATAACTGTACACTGATACATCTACAGAAGAAAGATTATATTAGTAAGGTGGTAATTAACAAGATTAATTATGGTACCATTGATTAGGTGATTAGAGCTTCTGGTTCTAAGTGGTCTGCAAACGGTGTTTTTGACCTATAATATAGGTACTCTATGTTGATAATTGGCATCTGTCCTAAGAACGTAGCCAATTTAAAAGCAATGTCACGAATGGCCCTTGTCTCCTCCTGGCCTACTTCCAGCAGCCAGAGCTTTCATAGGTTGGCATTGCTCCATCTCAGGGGATAGAAATCCCTAAGGCAGCTCTAAACTAATCAAAGTGGTTTAGAACTAGGCAGGGACCAAAAAAAAAAAAAAAAAAAGCTGAATATTTATTCAGCTTCTCTGGGTCTGCAGTCTGAACTGAGTTTCATGTTGCTGTGTTTGGTCTTGCCTGCAGCAAGCCAGGGCACTGCCACAGGTCGGTCTACACTGTTGTAAATTGTCTTGACAGGGGATCGACTTGAGAGACACACAAGTCACAGGGAATATTTCCTAGACTCTTGCAGTGAAATATAAATAATATTATTTACTATATTTAATATATATAAATATTCAAAATTATTATCAAAAGCTATTTAAAAACTTGTATTAATGAAGCAGTTATTATTAGTAGAACCTAGTTGGTGCTGTGAAAAGCAGGTTCCCGCTCAAGTAGTGCCCTCAGCTCTCCCCTCTCATGTTTGTTTTTGTAGACCTGCCTAGGCCTGAGTCCTGCAGCTCGTTGATGTGGGTGTGCGCAGGTGGCCTGGTACAGATGGGGCAATTTTGGGTGTCCAGAGCTTGTCAGTAAAACTGCTGTGCTCTGTGGACCTTAGGAGTTCTCTGGAGACTTCACTCATTCCCTCTCAGCACTTATTTTTGCTTTCTGTGTCCTGGTAACCCTTTACCCACAGTCACAGGGATCTAGAAAGGCACCTTCCCTTCCCCTCACACTGAAGGGCCTGTTAGGAGAACGTTACATGGGTGGCATGGCAAAAGGTAGGGGAAAGAAAATCATTAACAACTGGAGCTGATTCCARAACCTAATTGCAATGCAGCAGAATTTGCGCAAATGTCCCTGAGCATCTTTATTATCCTGAGTTGCAGGTGCTGTAGATATGCTATAGGGGTCTATGGGGTTGGGAGGCAGAAGGCTGCAGATTTCTGTCCCCTTTTATCTTGTTATAGTCTGTAGATCACCTTATGGCTTTAAATTTATGTTAAACCTGCTTTTAAGATACCTGGCTGTGACTGAAAGCATGCAAGATATGTGTTCTGCACTGCACTGGATTGTTCTTTAGTACTTTTTTGTTGTTGTTTTGTTTTTTAATAAAGATACATGTGTGTGTGTGTATATATATATACACATAAATTATAATGAGAGCGCTTTATCTTGCATATAAATACTTAGTATCTTCTTGCAGGCTCACTCCCAATCTTCATTATGTCTCAGCATGCTACATATTTTTATATATTATCATCTTGATGACTTCAGTTTATTATTATCTGCTGTTTGTGTAATACAATCATCACAAAGTGAGAAGAGTTTATGCAACTCAATGGCTTTTGATTTTGTGTCCGTAAAAGAAAGCAAATATATACAGTAACTCTCCTAAAATACTTTTCCTAGCTTACTTTCAGATACTTGTTTACAGCAGATGAAGGGAAGAATGAAAGCGCCGTGACGTGTTTGTTCTCATGTGCAGGCCTGAGTCATGCTGTATGCGGGCACTGTTACCAGCTCGCTGCGGGGCTGCCAAGTTGCCCACACATTCCCATGAGGAATTTGCCAAGAGAAGTCTGCTCTCCTCCTGGCCATCTGCATTTGTTTTGAGTCAGAAGGCCCTGAGTGTGTTTATTAGCTTCTGTGTTTATTCATGCATTATTTGTTGGAAGCTGCTTGTGACTTTTGTTTCAGTTTCCCCTTGTGACTACTTTTTTTTTTTTTCCTTAAGTTTGCAGTTTGAAAATCGTATTCACTTAGAATTGGGCTGCTTCTGGCCTTTCAGCTTTCCGTGAAACCTGAAGAAATTGTACGTGCAAAATGCTGCAGCAGAGATGCTTTGACTATTATGAAAAATAACTATGAAATTCTAAATATTCAATGTCAGAATATAGCTTTTTAACTTAGTTAAAAGCTGCATTTTAAAAACTGTACAAAGCAAAGCCTGGACCCTCTGGCATTTTACAGGTGAACCTAGTACAATTTCTTCTTTTTCTTTTTTTGTTTTGTTTTGTATGGCCAATGCTGTGTTCATCAACTTTAGCTTTCTTTTTTTTTCCCATTTTTCTCTTTTTTTTTTTTCTCTTTCTTTTTCTCATTTTTTTCTCATTTACCGTCAATATACTTAGAGTATCACAAGTGCTGATGGGTGCCTGTGCCCAAGTGCTCTTCCAAAAGAGCACAGATGCTCTCCTGCCAAATAAGCAAATGGAATATTAACCATTGATTTATGTGCAGATTTTTAAAATCTTAATCTGTAATGCATAACACAGGGCTAACCAGTGTTCCCAGCTAATGCACAAATCGAAATCTGAGGTGCCTGTTGGGGGAAGGCAGATGCATTTTTGAAAGGTAGCAGTTCTGCTTCGCTAGTGACCCTTTTGCTTGCAGGCAAAAGACACTGCTTAGACACTGCTTTACAAATGGTGACAAATTTTTGCATCTGAAAAATGGAGCTAATCTGTGTGGGTTGTCAGAGGACTGCAACAGAAAGTTTATATTTTCATATTCAGCATTCATCCCTCAACTTCCCGCTGCACATCTGCAACRTGTAGCTTCTTCTCGGCTGATCATGTTTATCCCTCTCATTTTGCAAATGCATCTTGCAGATGCATTTCTCATCTCTTGCCCCTGACTTCATGGGGACCATTTAAAAGGATTATGTTTATTATCCAAATTCGAATCATTCTGAATTTTCTTTATCAAACTGGATTCTGCTGTTCAAGCTCTTCTTTTACACATGTATATATGTAACACATTTATTTATTTATTTTTGCAATAAATCATTCCTCAAAATAAATGAAGATCTCACAGTTAATGTCATTTGACAGTTTTGGGGCCATTTTTTTCCTGAAGTTCAAAAGATGACCCTCAATAACAGAAAAGTGTGAGTTTGTAGTATTAAAAAGATGACTTTGTCTCCTCATCTACAGGAGTACTTTGCAACCAGACAGGTATAAAGTGCTGTCCAGGAAAGAGGTGTTCCTTGAGATACCCGTGTAAGAATTGCCTGTGCTTGTAATCTTTTGCAGCAGTCCTGACAGGACTTAATCATACTTACTTGTATTTACAGCATACATTGTATACATTACTATACATTGTGCTGATTTTTCCACATAAGAGTTGTTTCTTAAGATAAAGAAAATTGTTTTTTGCTTTTGGCTTGGATTCCTCACTATCTAGAACAGTAGTATGAGAAGCCAAAATTACTAAAGGCAGAAAGTTCAACAGTAGAAGATTTGCTTGGAAACAACTACATATACCCCAAAGCTCATGTTTTCCTAACAGCTGCATCTACCTCTTAGTTTAAGACAGTTGTGCTGAATTTTTTATGGAAACAATCTTGTGCAAAAATGGTGTGACCAGTCCAGGATGGTGTGGAACTGGAATTGAGTAATAATGCTGCGATCTGGGAAATCGTGAGGAAAGAATGCTGTGTTCCAGCAACTGGAGAATATATTTTTTTTGCCTTGTTTTCTTTTCCATTTTTGAAGGGGTACAAAATTGCAGGGTGATTCTATGAGATTATTTGCTCAAAGAATTGATTCCAATCTTCACCAGAGTGGTATTTCAGGCAGCTGCAGGATTTTCTGCACGCGTCGCCTGCCGGAGCACTTCCCTGCCTCTTGGAGAACGCGCGGAGTTGCCAGCCCTTCCAGAAAGGGCCTTCCCGGGGTGGCCGAGCGCCAGCTCTCCTCCTGCCAACCCCAGCAGCAGATGTTGTGAACAGCTGAGTCGCTCACATTTGGGTGGCTCCTGCAAGATGTAGTTCACCACTTAATCTCCATAATGAGTTATTTAGTGAGAAGGGTTTTTACATTTGATGGACTATAAGACGATGGTGAATCTGCTTATCTGCTCTTGCCCAAATATGTCAGCACCTGTGGTTTTTCTCCAGTAGCATTTGTCTTAGATCAGCCATACATGGCGGAAAGCTGTAATGGTTCAGATGGACATTTTTTTTGCTGTAGAATATATAGTGTTATAGATATATGTCCTTGCTATGCATTTATACCTTCCACTTCCTTTCTTTCTCCCCCTCATGCTTAGATCCATTCTTCTCAGATATGTATGTTGGTACTCGAGTTTGAATGTTGGTATTGCTGGTTGTCTCCTGAGTCCCAGGGGTGACTTGAAGTCTTATTGGACTTAGTCTTCTGTCAGGGCTGTGAGAAACGTCACCAAGTCTGAGAACCTTGGAAGTGAACGTGGTTTCTTATTCAAAGAGAGCACCCTGTGTGCAGCGTTGGGACATACCTGCAGCCAAGCTGGCAGATGGAGAGAGGGTTTTTACCTCCAGATGAAGGGTGGGATCTTTGATTCATTCCTGCTTTTTACACAAGGCCTAGATTTTTTTTTTTTTAATGGGATCTTGGTCTGTTAGAACCAAACAAGGTAAGATCTTTAAAGAAATGGAAGGAGGATCTCTGGAATTAACCTTATTTGGGGTTGGTCTGGTTACACTTGGCGATGCTGAAGGTCATTAGTGCATAGTGATCTGAGGCAACCCTTGAAACATTTGAATGTGTTTTCTGTCTTTTCAAGCAGTGTCTCAGAACTCAGTTAAAAAACAGTGCAAAAAGAAGGACACAAAATAATGTTGGGCTGCTCATTCTGCTTCATGACTCTTCAGTAATGCAACTCAACAAAAGGCTTGATGTACGAGTAATAGCAATGAAATGACCATGTAATGGAGGCTTGTGGGGAGAGAGGGTAGAGGCTGCACACATGATAAACTGTAGCTGAAAGCTGAGCTGATGAACTGGTATAAGGACARATATTGAAAGAATACAGATAAAAATGTGTGGAGATACACATCACTGCCACGAATAAGTAACTTCACATTGTTACAGATGGAGAGAGGAATTTCCAATTAAATGTATTTGCAGTGAATTGAACTTCCTGAAAATGAAAAAGAGAAAACCAGACYTGGTGAGTTTTCTGTACAAGGCATGACAGGAGTTGTCTCAAGGTTTTGGGAAAGGGAGGGAGATAGGTGTTGAAGAGTGACTTGCAGCTTTACCAAAAGGCTCAAAGACCTGCAAGCCCTTGTTTTGGAGACTTGCAAATCACAGTTTGTCTAATGTCTGTGATGTATAACTTTGAAGGAATAATCAATGAAGAAAAAATGAATTAAGCAAAGTCCCAAATAGGTGAGTAAAATAGCAAGCCTCTTAATCTTTGAAATGGTTACACTGCTGTTTTTCTTGGACAACTTATTTGTAAGACGGAGTGCAAAACAGAAATCTCCCTACCTTTTGCTACAGTTGAGGTCCCCTTTAGATGGCTGTGCCACCCAGGTGTGCACAGCCTGGGAGCCGGTAAACCAAGCTGAACCGAGAGCCCTCTCTGCTGGGCAACTGCGAAACAACACTGCAGATATTAAAAAAAAAAAAAGTAATAATAAATCTGGGAGAGGAAGGAGAGGATGAAAAAGTAGTGTGAGACATCTGCCACTTAGACCATAGGCCTTCCATCGGGCAGCTCTTGCTGGTATAAGCAGCTGAAACAGCCTGTGCCTATTGCATTAAAATGGATTTCTCCTTTTTGTTAAATCATTGTGCAACAGGTTTCAATGATGGCATTTTTTTATGAGCATGTGTAGCACCTGAGAAAAGGAAGGAGCTAATATCCTCTCTTTGCAATTAAAAAAAAATTAAAAATATCTATGCCAAAGAGAAGAGCATTAAGTAAGTAAAAAATTCTTAAAACCCTGTAGAGCATACCAGTTATATATGGCTTTTGTATTTTTGTAGTCCTGCCCAAAAGAAATTAACACTTACTGCAGGAACTGTAGCAACATGTGGAAAATATGCTACTCCAAGACAAAGCTATTTCTAAAAAAGACATTTGGCAAAATGTCTTAACTTCCACGKGTCTTTTTTTTAATGCATATTTTTCCAATAAAAGGGTAAATCCTGTAGTAATAATTAAAGTCTATATCTTATTCCGGAAGTGAAGGGAAAACCCAGACTTCTAAAATATCTTATTGCAGACTATTTCATTAATAGAAATGGGGGAAAAGGAGAGGAAGGGAATAACTGTATTGCTGCTTTGTTGCTGACCCTGATAGCTCTGCTTGTGTTGTTGTCCAAACTCCAGCCATTTGGAACTGGTGCTGAATCGTGTGTGTGCATGCGTGTGTGCACGTGCATCTTTGAGCACAACTCCTCTGTGTTTGGCTTTAGCCATAGAGGGTCTMTTGAAAATGGAGGAATGGGCTTTGAATAAACTGCCAGGAAGCGCTGCCCTGTGCTTCAGCCATYCGAAATAGAATGGGAGATAAAGACACTCAATGGCATTTAGGAGCACCGAAAATCCATGCAAGGTCAAGGAAAGTTTGTGTACACTTCTGAAAGGGGTTGCGTACACTTTGGAAATGCTGCTTGTATGGAAAAGTACAGCAAAGCAAGCACTGATCTTTATGAAACTTGACTTCACTCCAGTCTTTGTATGGGAGGAGCATGTTCAATAGACTGAGATTTGTTGGATGTTCAGTAAAGTTTATCTTTAATTTTTTCTGTTCCTGGGGTCATCATTTCAGTGAAGGGTGCCAATTTTGTTAATGGTATTTTAGTGCAGATAGTGTGGTAGATTGTCTTCTTTATTATTTATTTTTTCAAGGGGCAATGACTTATGAGTATAAATAAATATTTTTTTTTCACACTTTACCAAGAAACTACATGTATGCATACAAATACATACAAACGCTGCTTATCCTGTGGTACATTAACTTTTGAATATTTGTAAGCGAGATGCTAAACGTGTTACAAGTACATTACTTCTTAGGTATTTTTGTGTTAACCTCAAGATGCTTGCAGAATTGTCAATACCAATTCTGGAATGAGAATGTAATATTCAGCCTGTGGAGTCGCTAGCTAGTGTTTATGGTTTAAACCAAATGCCTAAATATGGCAGCTCAATATGCAAAAGAAACGAGTGACATTCATTTCTATACCCTAAAACTGTGAGATTTGATTTCATCTATCAGTCCTGACTGGCGCTGGTTGTTATAGGAAAGTCAAAACTTCCAACAGTTTGAATGCGTGATATGAGTGTAAAAAGTACTAAACACATGATAACTATTTATTACTGTTTTCTATGACAGCTTGAAGAACTTTGGAAGATGCTTCAAATGGGCAGACCTCTTCAAAAACAACTAGAGACAGTCTAGAGACTAGAGACTAGACAGTCTCTAGCAGTCAGCAAGTTAAAGCAACAGTGTTAAGTGTTTTACAGCCAGCCCCAGAATATACTAAATGCTCTTGAACTTCTTTCTGGGTGCTAAAAAGAAATCGAGTGAGTCTGCACAGAGATTTATCTTGGCATAAGTAAAGGTGAATTTGCAAAACAAAGCAAGCTTGAACCCGAGTTCAAGTTCACTCTGGGCAGGTTTCTGCTGATTGACTTCACAAGGGCTGGCTTAGGAGGCCCTTTGTATAAAGGCACCACAGCTCCATTRAAATTCACAGGAGCCACTGAGAGAAGCAAGATCACAAAATATTTCCAGATATTAAAAGGATGTTGTTTACAATCTAACTGAGTATTTTCAATGCTTCATGTTTATAAGACAGCCGAAGAAATGAGTGTTTGAAACCTGTAGAATATTCACTGTTGTTTCAGAGCCCCTGGGCTGCTGCTGTCCTCTTCAATTGTGTCTTCATAGACTTTGCAGGGAATCGTGTTGCAGTGTTGGAAGCTCTTAACTCATTCTGTGCTGGGATGGAATTACTGCRCTGTACAGGGCAGTTCCAGTATAACTTGTTTAAAAACTCTTCCTCAAATCATTGCATAATTGATAATTTTGTTTGCTATTAAATGATTTTTAATATTGGCTTTACCTGTGCCGTTTTTTTCTGCAAAATATTCTTGAAAATTATACCATTCCTTTTTTTTTTTTTACAGGGCATGGCTTTTACCTTGGAGGAGAGGCAACAGTTGAATATCCATGGATTATTGCCACCTTGCTTTCTCAGTCAAGATGTCCAGGTTTACACTATTCTGCAGAATTTTGAAAGGCTGACATCTGACTTAGACAGGTAAACTACTGATAAGAAGATTTATTATACTTCCCAARTCATGAGTCACTTTTCCACCACCCTGGTGGTAGTTCAAAGGAAATTTTCATTTTTTATTAAGCTGTGGTAGTTAAGGATTGGTAAATGTCAGGGTAAGTATATAATCTACATTTCAGTTCTTGTTTTTATAGAATGCTTTCTTCTAAAATTCAACAATTTTAAATTGTAACATTCCAGTGCTGTTCACACAAATGTTTTTTTTAATAGCTAGATGATAGAAAGCCCAGTGGAAGCAAACTAACAAGTTWATGTGCTTTATCTGTAGATACAGATAATTATAAAAATATATAAAATATTATAACGACAGATTTTTTTAAAGGAAAAATGTTTAAGAGAGCTTTTATTTTTTAACAATATCCATATGTATTTTGCTGTCCTGTAGCATTGTTCTAAGCATTAAATAAGGTACAGAATGAGAATATGTTCCTTTAAGGTTTGTTCCTGTTGTCTTGTTTTACTTCCTTGTGTGCTGCCTTGTTACCTATATCATCATATATTGCAAATAGCTTTTAGATAACTCTCTGATGGTGCTTCTGTAATAGTTATTTTCGGAGGCAGAACACTGTGGAGACAGCCTTCAGTGTGAGCAAGAGCTCATTTACTGTAGCCTCTTTTCTAGACGAGCAGCTTTTACGCCCAGAGTGTTTTCGTCTGACTTCTTGCATGGAGCAAGGCAAACTCTCAGCAAGACACCAGCTGTGACAGCTGCTTTATCTTAACAGAAACCTTTCTCTGTGCTTCTCTGTGCTTCCATCCCTCCATCCCAGCCCCTCTTTCACTCTGTCTTGAAGTGGTCCACTCATGAGGACAGATTGTTGCTTCACAGGACAACACATTTAAGACTCTAAGACTGTTTAAATTGTTTGTTTCTACCAGAATTGCTGTATTTTCTATTCACCTGTAAGCCCAAAGCAAAAACTGAAAAAAAAAAAAAGAAAAGAAAAGAAAAAGCCTTTAGTACTGTTGTCCTAGTTCTTTCTTTCTTTTGCACCTTAACTAGCAAAGACCTGTTGCACCTAGTTCTCAGCACAGGAGAAGAGCACTTGCAATTCCCAAAGCAAGATATTGAAAATTGCAGATTTAAGTAGGTGGAATTTAAGAGGAGAGTAGCAGTATTCCCAAATCTTACTTCTTTGCTTTTCTGCCAAAAAATTGGGATATTTAAATTACTATTTGCCAAAATGGAAAATTTCTGCAGGAAAGGAAAAAAATTCCTATCGCTTTCAGATGACAAAGTAATAAAAGTTTTAATATTAGGCTATTTAAACCATAGGAAAATGAGCTATACTGAATTTTTCATTGAACTGTGAGTCATTAATTAAAATAACTGACTCTCAGTATTGGCTGAATACTTTGCAGAAAACGTGTTTTATTATGTTAGTAGATAGTAAAGAAGATCTATTGTGGGAGTGAGGGAGGGAAGAAAGACTTTTTAGGTAGTAAACTTAACCCACATGTCATATATGTAAAATTACACAGATACAAATAATATTTATTTGTATTTACAAATAAATATAAATAAATAGAATATATATTTTTTCCTTCTCCAGTCATCAGCCATTCTTAAAACACAGATTACATCCCACRTGTATGGAGGATTTTGTTGTAACTTCAAAATAAGCTGTTTTCACTATAAAGATTATATTGCACTGTGTAGGTCTGAGTTTTACGAATTTAAATTAGTAAATTTATTGTTGTTCATAGGGTTTTGATAGAGTGCTTCAGCTGACAAAACTAGTCAATCTTTAGTTCACAGAAGCAACTTACAACTGTTTATTTTCTCAYCAATCTGATCATTGGTCAAAATATCTTAAAAATAATTTACTAGATAATATCTTTCCCTCTCAAAATTGAAAGGTCTGTTTATCATCTAGGCTTACTCCGTGGCAGTATTTCTCAATTGGTCCAGGCATTTTATCTGWTTTTTATCTATATTTAAGCTATAGTTTAGGTTTTCATTGCCTGCATTGATAGACCCAGTGGTCTTCAAGAGCTGGTGTAGAAGATTGCCAGTTGTGAGCTGGGTTTAAAAGCAGAGGTATCTCGCTGCTGGGATGAAATATGGGTTACAGAGCAGCCAGTGCAACTGTGATGAGAAGTAGGCTGAAAAGGAGGAAAAACAATTATAGACGATGTAACTCTATGGAATGGGAGGTGCTGGAAGTAGGCMCTAACGTTAAGAGCAGGGAGGAGGTTGATCCATCCTTTCCTTGGATAATGGAGGTGCTAAATGCTTTTGAGTTAAGCAGGCTGTGATGCAAAGGTGTTAGGAATCCGAAATTGGAACCGAGCWGTTGTTGTGATTAAGGCAGCAGATTGGGTGAAAAGTTAAGGAATGGGACTAAAAGTAAGTGCTTTGGAACACCATGAAAGCAGGAATTTGTATCACTGGGAGGGCTCAGACTTCTATAGACCTCAATTTTTACAATAAATGTTCACAAGTGGGCAGTCCTGAAATAACAATAAACTTAACGTTTGGATGTCATCGCAGCACTTCTTACTGAAAGATGGCCCTAAAATAGATCTTTATATTAAACATTTCGGTATAGAAACAGTGACAGTGAGGCGGATCGAACAGGGCCAGAACTGCTGGGCTCAAAGGGCTGGTGATCAGCAACAGGCTGAACCTCCAGCTGGAGACCGGCAACTGGCTGTGTGCCAAAGGATCGACACTGTGGCCCATTCCCTGTAGGATCTTTGTTAATGGCTTGGATGCACGAGAGAGCAGAGCAGCTGAGCAGAGGGACCTTCTTGACAGGCCTTGAAAATTTTAGCAGAGCATGTCAGTAGAGATGTTACTCCAAGAATATATGCATTACGTGTGTGTGAGCTCAGAATAATTTTTTTAAATTAAAAAAAGATTGTCCTTCGAGGCAGTAGGTGAACCTGGCCTTCCATACTCTTATTCAAAACATTTTCAAGGGAATAAGGATGCTGATCCTGCCTCAGTTGCTCCCTTAGTCTCACTAATGGAGAAGGTTGGAAGACATTTCTCTGTTTTAACTGGAACTTCAGAGGAAACCTCATTGTGCACTGCCTGGGAACGTGCTCAAGGATGATGTTATGCAAAAGCATGCTGTTATTGCCTTCTGCTGTATGTAAATACACTAATTCTAGAAATAAACCATKTCTTCCACTTATGCCTCTGGCATAGAAATAAACCATTTCTTCCACTTATGCCTTTGGCATAGCCTTCCCTCCCATAGGGGCAGCGATTGGAAAGAAATAAAGGAAAGTTGTTCTTTTCTTCATGGTGCTATGATTTGATAATGGGTGTGTGCCTCTGTGTTTGGCAGGTGTGGATGGAAGAGGACAAAACCAAATGGAAACCTGGGTCTGGTGCCATTTCCACGAGTTGTTTCCTCCGTAATTTATGTGCAAGTACTTCGCAAAAGATTAAGCCCAGGCATTTGGATATTGCAGAAATGCCTTAGATAGTTGGTTGTGCTGAAGCACAGTGCTGTGTAAGGCGGCATCTTTCACTGACAGGATTGTTGCCCTGGTTTTGATTGGAAAGAAAGTGTGTGCAAATTCATAAAGCAAAGCTGACAGTGCCATGGCAGTATGTGTTTTGGCGTGGCTCAAACTCCCTTGCTGACTTGCAGCACAGGGTTGCTGTGCTCTAAAATGCCAAGGGTTCGTATACAAACCAAATGTGATACGGTAACAAATAGCCTGCCTGATATGCTTGGCAAAAAGAAGGGAGCCAATAACAGAAAATAAAACAGAAAATAATTCTACTCTTCTAACTTGATTTGGAAAGTCTGCAGTGAATTCTGCAARTAATTTGATCTTTTCCCCCCACTGTTATGTTCCTAATTGTTTTTTTTTTTCCTTGTTATTGACTCTGAAATTTTTGTGCTTGACACAGACATACCTCTTGTTTGGGGYTTTCTTCCTCTAAAAACTCCTGTTGGTAGAAATGTTTTATCAAATATGTGAACCTTAGGAGAGGTGCCATCAGATCACTTTTGCTGAGAATCTTGTATTGTTCTTTTTTTAATTCTCCACSTGAAGTGGCATGCTGCTGATCCAGCCTAATGGAGATAAATATCTTCTTATACAGGTCAAAAATAATAGTGTGTACATCTCAGTTGCCTTTGTTGGCTCTTGGGACAGCTTTGTTTCTGGTTTTGTTTTAATCTTTCTGTTTTGCCTTGTGAAATGCATGTCAGTGGTTGGGAAGACCAGTCACCCTCAAGGAATTAGCAATAAATTTCTGGTAGCCACGTCAGCCTTTGGGGTTTTAGATGATCTTTAGTTCATATGCTTTTGTTCCTACTTTTGTTCCCCTTGTAAAAGCAGGCTGGAGTGAAACCTTCTTAGGTGAACTAAGCACAAGGCTTAGTGTGACATACTGGGATGTGAGTGCTTGGCAGTCCCCGCTGGCCCACGTGCCAGTGCTTGGTTTTCCTCTTCTGAAGTTTTTCTCTGAAACCCTCATTCAAGACTCCTTTTCCAAGGACAGAGAATATTTTTTCCCTTTTTATAGCTCAAATGATTGTTCTCAGTGGTTTATTGCTTGTTTTCACTGTGCTTTGAATTAAACAAGGGCTTTAGTAAAAGATTCCAYGAACTACTACAGTTGAAATAGTATGTAACAGGCAATCCGATCAAAATTGCAATACTGACCTTACTAAGATTAGTGAAGAAAGAGGTGAGATTTTGGTATCCCAAAATCCAAAATATTAAGTGATCAAGAGAAGACAATGAAGAGATTCCTAGCTGGTATGAGCTAGTATAGCTCAAATTTATTACATTTATGGACTTGTGTTATTTGAGGATATTTTCCTCAGCATCGAAATTACTCTTTGGCATCCTAGTTTGGATTTTGGAGCAGTAGAATATTTTTTCAGCATTAGAGTAATGATATGTAAAAGTAGATCAAACTAAGCAAGAACTTTCTCTGCTTTCATTTTTTTTTCTCATTTTTAAATAAACATAAAACTTCTCCAAATGCTGTCCAATATTCTGTTCTGTTAAGAGAGAAAATAYTACAGATTCCATTAAAAACACAGACTCCAGAACATATGTGTGCACCTTGCATTTGAAATCTTAGTCCTAAAATAGAATTTGTCAAGGTTTGTGGGAGAAWTTTCTTTTGAGACGAGGAGAAAAAGCTAACATTTTGGGTTAGGATTTTTTGATCAAGAGAGTCCATGAGTTTCATTTAACAACTATGCATTTCAGATGGAACAGCTGGTACGTAAGGCTTCSGTTCAGGCAGACCAAATATCATTCCAGTGCAGTGTGGAATTTCATACCTGAGAGAGAGGAGCTTCCTGAGCGGGTACCATATGTCAGCYTTGCGATGGTTTCAACTTCGACTTCTGTCTGCCTTGGCCACGTTCTTATCCTTTATGTCTGAGACATTTGTGATGCTAAGGCGTGGAGGAGTTTAAATACTCTAGAGAAGAAAGAGGCTGTTCTTGAGCAAACATAGCTTTGATTAATTGTCTAAACATGTTTTTATTTCCAAATTGACTTTATATGCTCACTGGATGCCTGTCTAATTATGTTTAATTCTTTACAGATACATTCTGCTAATGAGTCTTCAGGATCGAAATGAAAAGCTTTTCTATAAAGTGCTGACTTCTGACATTGAAAGGTTCATGCCTATTGTATATACTCCCACTGTGGGACTGGCTTGCCAACATTATGGTTTAGCATTTCGGAGGCCAAGGTATGTAAGTAAAAGTAATTGTATCTTTTTTCCTCTTAGCAGATTTCTGCAGGGGGCTTTTTGACATAGTTGAATGTAAGCCAAAACTGGAATARTTGGGATAATTGAAACTACACTTTCAGCCTACATTAAATAGTAATTTGTTTTGCACTAAGAAGGTAAATGGTTGTTTTAGTTATATTAAGACATGGATAAATTTATAATCTCATTATCTGAATTTGACTTCCTTGGAGTACTAGCTGCMCATTGCAGCACCACAGAAGGTACACAGAAGGTATCTTTAATGCAAATTTCTTTTAGCAAACTAAAGAGTATTGGCTTTTTCCTGTGTACATTTTTATTTTTGAGGTTTTTTTWAATATATTTGTGTATATATTATGCACACATACTCACATGTAACACAAAGATAATACTATGACTATTGTATAGCAAAATGATATAGTAATTGCAGCATTAAGCTCAGAATGCTAYATATACATCATATACGTAGACCTCTTAAAAATAAGCAATCGTACAAGTATTTGCCCCACTGCTTAGAAATCTGTTGTTTCATAGGTTTTGGAATGCTTTTGTTCTGTATGCAGTATCTGTATTTATAGAGTGTTGAGAAGGGAAGGGATGCGTGCAACTTCTGTCTGCAGCTTCTTCAACATCCACCCACAGAGTCAGAGATTTATAGCGGTTCCTATTAGAGAACCTAGTGTCTAGCAGGGAGGCTGCTCTGCCTCTGGAGGAGGGGACTGGCACGCTGTAGAGTGGAGGGAAGATTGTTGCTTCAGTCAGAAACAGTTTTTGAGGTTTGGAGCTGGTGAGGGATGCTGCGTTTGCACTCCAAAACCAAGACCAACAACAGTGGGGAGCATTCTGTACTGCTTGCTGCCAAAGCAAGCGATAAATGAGCTGTGTGTGCTTTGCTCTGGTAGCAGTTATAGGTTTTTTATATCTGAGGCATTGATCGAAGGTAAGAAGCTTACAAAGTTGAGAGGAACAAATGACTGCTCACAATTCCTTAGCAGGAGCCATCTGGGGAGGAAGACTTACGGCTTGAAGGCTTTGTTGTTAATGTAAAAATCGGTTTGGCCTCGTGACCAGGATGAGTCAAGACCTTCTGGCCTCGTGCAGAAAACAAGAATTCCCACTCCTATATGCATACAAAAGTTCAAAAAGACCTCAAGAATGCAGACTTAAACCTGTTTAACAATCTGTGGCTTTTGGATGCCTCCCCTAGCAAGAGAAGAGATTGCCGTATTTCCCGTCAGCGTTGTCACCATGGTGACCTCATGGGCCTCCAAGCAGGTCTGAGATGTGGCTGCAAATTAACTTTTTGCTTCCTTTCTGCAACTAAACTGATCTTGTTGCCCTTTGCTTTAGTATCCATTGCTATATAGGTTATTGCACGAGAAGCCCCCCTGCCCGCGGTGATTATGGGGACAAATACTGTATTTTTCAGCTTCTACCTAGACCGGTTGAGAGTTTATGCAAGAAGAAAAAGAAAAAAAAAAAATAGAAAGGTTAGGCAATAATGCAGCTGGATATCAGCCTGAAAACTGGTGAGACAGATTGCAACATCAGTGGAAACAGCCCATCAGCCCCTTTAGGGATTTCCAAACTCTTGAACTTCAGTCTGATAATAAGCCCAGTTAAGGCACAGAAAAATAACTGATAGAGGGGGAAACAGGAGGTAAATGTATTCCAACTTTTCTGCTGTTTTTTTTCCCCCTCTTTGGTGGAATTTTCAGCTGCAGCAGAGTATTTAGGAAGATGAGCTATATCTTAACCCTTTTGATACTAATATTAAAATCCTGCTTCAGATCACACTATTACTAATCAATTTATGGTCCTGTCTAGTTTAGTTGAAACAAATTGTACTAAAGAAACAGAAGTAACAAAAATACACTAGCCTAAAAGCACCTTGGGTTCTCCACTAGGCAACTAGGCAACTAGGCTACTCTCTAGCCTGTTTTGCAGTGAAAATTGATGAATATTGTAAAGCTGTGTGGATTTGTCCGCACAGTGTATGTATGTCAGAAGTTGATTTCTTTTCTTTTGCTTAAAAAACTTATTAGGCTGCCACATGGATAAYGAACTTCCATTCTGATGGTGTATTTAGTTATTCTAAACACTGGTGGTGATAATACAAGGAAAGGGAAATATCAAGAGCATTATCGGAGTCTTGACACTTGTATGATGTTAATGGTGTTAGAAGGCAGCAGTCTTTCGGTTTGTTTTGGTTTTTACTCTCTCAAAAAAGTGTTCATTTTCAGAGTGGAAGTGGTTAGCACAGAAGAGTAAAAGCTGCTAATTTTAATGCAGTGGATATATTCATGGACTCTCTTCAGTTGTCACAGTTCAGTAAAAATGTGTAATCTTGTTTCTAGGTAAAAGTTGCTGTGTAAGAATTGTGTATATGTCTTATGGTGACTCATATCTAAATATTGTCTCTTCTGGCTTTTCTTTCTCAAAATATCTCTCGAAATGATGCTATTTTTATTACTTTTCCTTCCAACTGTTCCAAAAATGTTTGCAATTTCAGAGTTAGGGAGAGCTAGCATTAGAGAAATACTTGCCTCTATAGGTAAATAAATCACAAATTGCCAATTGTTGCACTTCACGTTTCGCATTTATGACCCTGAAAGTTGCAGGGAAATACTTTAAAATACACTAATATAAAAAACAACTTAAAGATTTATTTTGAATATTCTTTTTCTATTTATATTCAGTATTTATTTCCATATGTTGTGAAATTAGTTTGAAATCCCTGGTTTACAAGTAATATCTTCAGGTAAGGAATTAATGAAAAATAATTTAAAGTTAAAGTTAAAAAAAAAATAGGTGTCTAATCGGATCATTAAATTAGGTCATCTTCTATGCCTCCCTTCCATGTTTTTAGAAGACTGTATAGGCCGACATGATGTACTTGCAATTATAGAAAGACGAAATGTTTTTTTGTCCTGAMGCAATATTTTGCAATTACAGAATGAACATTTTTGGCTGCTTAGCTGACTGTGTGATTAAGCAACATTTCTCAAGTTAACCAGCTGCAAAATGATTGACTCACCAGTTCAACGCTCATTTGGATAATGGACATTTTTTGTTAAATTAACACCGTCAACTCAAACTGCATCATGCTTATTGTGAAATTCAGCTTAACATCCATCAGGGTCTTATAATCTGGTAATAAATAATACAGATCTGCTATCACATCTGCACAACATGCTTCTACAGACCACATAATTATAGAAACAAACTTTACAAAMCCAGTCTCTCCAGTGTTCCCCACAGTTAATGATGGGGTAGGAAAGAGACTCCCCCAAGGGTAGATAAGAGGAGGAATTTGGATCCACATGAGGAGTCCCCACTCTCTACTGTTATGATTGTGTGTATGCATATCCAAAGACTTAAAACAATTGTGGAGAGAAAAGTTTTAAAGACTTATGCTGGAAATGCTAATAGAGTCATGGTTTTATTGCAGTGATCACTCTATCATGAAGAACATTACTTCAGAATCACTATTAGGTTACTTCTCAGTGAAGAGTTTCAAAACAAAAGATCATTAAAGCAAAAAATAGTTCGGTTGCACAAAAGTAGGTACGTGCATATGACAGCTTTTGCTGACTTGCCAAGAAACGATCTATTTCTATAAGTGGATTTTTAAAATATAACTCTTCTTTCAGTTTCCTTATTCATCCAAAAAGTATAAATATAGGAAATTCTGATGGTAATTTCCTCCAAGAATCCAAAATCAACTTTTTACATAGTCTAGGAAACACCCAGGAGGTTAAGGTTCTTGTGTAAACTCAGCATTCAGAGAAAGGAGGAAAAATTGCCAGCTACTATGCTCAAGGCTATGGATGTTGTTAAAATGTAGGTGACTGTTTACTTATTCTCGTTCCTTGAAGGAAAAGCCATTTGAAACAGAATATCAAAAAGCAAGCCCTGGTAACTACTGCCACCACCCAGGCATATCAAAGTGCCTCTGAAATAACGTACTGATGCAGTCACATGCTGTCAAGCTGACCAGGAACGTTTCTAAAAGATGCTGTATTGAAATTGAGGCATCATCTTGAAAAGTTGGACGTACTGTCTTAAAAGGCAAAAGTATTTCAGTTTGGTATGTTAGCTTTAAAAGATTTTTTTTTAAATATATAGAATCAGATCTTTGCTAACTTCAAAGTATTTGTTCAATAAAGTGTTCTCCCAGAAGTTTCCATCTGTAATAATAATTCTTTCAGTTTCGTCTTTTTTTCATATTTTCATTCCTCACACATGACTCTTGAAACAGCAAATCTAGAGATCTCTTTTTCTCCCCCACTGTAAAGAAGATTACATTTTGGAATTGTCTTTTTATAAATATTTTAAGCATTTAATTGCTTTAACGCCTTCAAATATTTTGAAGAATAACAGAATATTATTGATGGCCTTTTCCCCCAAAATTTCAGACTCCACAGCAAAATGCCTAAAGTCAACTTAGTATTTAAAATACCTGGTTTGTGCATGCTGGTTTTGTAGCGGGTTGCCACTTTAGGGAAAGGCATGTCTGATCAGTGATCACTTTGAAGACGGATTCTTCACTTGCCTTTCTGAGGGAGGGGTGGGCATTAACTGACAGTTCCAATGACCAGCCCTGAACACAAGCACTGCAAGTGTGACTTGTTTGTTGTCACTGTCGTAGTGTTTACCACACATATTGAGGATGTCACCTGCAGGGCAGTATAACCTTCTTTATGTGGAAACTAAGTTAGAGAAGAGAGAAATATTCGTTTCTGGGGCAGAACTAGAACAATTTAGAACTTGGAAGCAAAAGTTACAGTCTGTTTGCCAACAGAAGATGGATTCCTGCAATGCACTTAATAATTTTTGTGTGCTTTTAATGAGGCTTTTCCTAGACACTGCAATTTTCCTTTTCATAGTTCCACTGGATGATTTTGACATGCAAGGCTCTTCAGAAACCAGATTTGGCTCCTAGGAGGCCAAAATCTTGTCAAGCATTCCTGGATCACAAAAGCCAAGAAATTTCAGTTCCTGGTACTTGACCTAWCTTCTTTACCAGGATGACTGTCTTCCACAGGTATTTCAGAGCATTTCAGTGTTGTTTTGCAAATAGAACAGATTCTTTTAGAGCTAATATTCATCTGATAGTTACCTGATTGGATAGTTAGTAATATTTTCCCTGAAAACTTGATGCAGGATTTTCTTTTGGAAGTGAATTAAAATATCTGTTTTTTTTTTTTTTTCCCTGATCTTTTGTAATAGCTGGATGTTTAGGACAGTCTCTGAAATCAAAATTACAGTAACGAAATAAAACAAAGTAGAATCTCTGTTTGAAAATAAAGGTCTTCCAGTCATCAGCAACCTGTGGTATAGGTTGCATATATTAATATGGCTCAGGTGGCCAGTTGTTCTGTGGTATTATGACTGAGAGAGAATACAGCTGTGGCATTTCTTATAGCTTTAGACAGTCTTTTTCTTATTGACTTCATATGTCCAATGTTGATATTACTTGCTTCCTCTCCCAAAACACTTTTGAAATACATTTTTGGTATGTCCCTTTTGTACTTTTCCCTTTTGTGAAGAGGACAACTGTTGACACTCTGCAGACAACTTTTCATCTTGTCTCTTGTATGGCCTTTTCATTAAGTATGGTGACATTTAATCCCCCCCTGTAATCGTACTCTTTGGCAAGATTTGGCTCTGCTCTGTTGCCTTCATCATGCTAAAACATAGCTCAAAAGTAAGGCTAGTAGCTTCTCATAGCACAACATTTTTGCCCTGCTCTGAGAAGCTGGAAAAAGAGAATTGGCAAGTTGTGGGAATATTGAATTCCTCTCTTMTCCTAGACTTTCTTCTAGAAACACACTGCGCTGGACCATGCCCAAGGTGTGTATTCCCATCAGCCTCTCAGCAGCCGGTAATGCTGCACGGGAAGGTGTGAGAGCCCTGTGGAGAAGATGTCAGTTGGCCTCAGTTTGGGCTTGCAGTGTTGTGTGAATGTCAAACCAATGCTAAGTCCAAGAAACAGRTGTATGAAAAATGTTAAATCTTGATTTTGAAAACATGAGCATATTCTTTTTGTTCTATTTTTATGTAGTTATCCAGTCCCTCTTGAAATGTTGAATGGTTTTTGGTGATATTTTGTCAGTGGATTTGTTGCACGATTTGGTCATAGCATGGATTTTTCTTTTTATTAAACATGTATCTTAACATACAGTCACAAATGATTGAACTATGCAAAGCAGAGACTATATAGTTGTGATCTATTGTTATGAAGTACTTTGCCTTTGATGTGTTTTTTTTTGTTGTTTGTCTGTTTTTTTGTATGCTCTTAAGTGCTATCTTAAGTGTTATTTACAGCAATTTTGGGAAGAAGGTGTGCTTTGAGCTCCTCTTGCATTTAGCTGGAACATGAGCTACCATGTTAGCTTCTTCCTCTCCTCRGTATCTGTGTGGATGCTTTTCCTTTTGCAGGTAATCTTCTTGGGCCTTTTCTTTATGTTCTTMTGTAAAAGAAGCTTTGTCCTAAAACGCATCACAAGTCTGGAATTCCTGGCTTGCAGACCTAAGCTCAAACCTCTTTACTGTGTGTTACTCTTGTTTTTTCTGGAGGGAGTACATCTGGGCTCTGAGCAGGAGGAAATGAGGCCATCTCTACTCCAAACTTTACTCTCTCAAAATGTTTGGCAGCAGCCAATATTTGGTCATTTTCTTTTGCCTCTGAACATAGTCTTATGAGAAAGCCTGTTAGCAAATGGCTCTTCTACAAAGACATCCTTGTGGTTTTGGTTCAGGAACTGTTGCTAGAGCCTATTGAAGCCTGTCACAAGAGCCCAGAAAACTCAGCTGTGCCCTGAAAGTTATGTCTTTACCTTTTTCCCACTAGTATAATATAAAAAGTGAAGTACTGACTATACCTGTCTTACTCCTTGTCCACTTGCTCACAGAATCCTGGATATTTTGGTGTTCCAATGGAGCGTCATGATGAAACAAAAGGAGATTCTTTCCCTCYTTTGGTTTGCCCTATTGATTTTTGCACTTTTACAGCATCTTATGTGCAGGARTAGAGCCGAGGGAAGGTTCTCTGTTCTCTGCAAATTATGAGGACTCAAATTTATCTTTTAAAAGACATTTATGCTCTGAAACAATGAGAGCTACACTTACACAGGTTTTTGRCATATGATGATCACCTTCTCCACTGAGCAAGCATTTTACTAAGYGTACCCTAAAATGACACATGTTCTAGCTGATGCTTTTCACTGCATGGAAAGGACAGCTTGCATGATGTTTATTAATGCAGTSCTCTTTAGTCTCTTCTTGTTTGACTTGGTAAAACAGTCATCTTGTGGATCTACGTGCAGAAGCCTGGACAGAAAGTACATAATCCCATGTTAARTGTCTTTACTCTGACTAATCTTTTCTCTCTACTGCCAACATGACATTAAAAGGTAGACATCCTTTCAACATCCTTTTCAACAAATAAGCTACAAACTTATCAACACCTTTTAAAAATAGTGATATTGTTTTGGTGGGTTATATTTTCATATCGATAAYTAACAATTGTGCTAAGATAGAACCATGTTACATTTTGGTGTCTTCCTTTTTCCCCAAATCTTTAGAAAGCTGTTGATCCTATGCCATCCCACAGTAAGTTGCTTTCTATTACAAGCTTCCAGATTTCCAAAAGTAGTACATTCCTAAATTAAATGTACTTTAAGAGCAGAGATTTTATTTAGTCTTCTCATTTTCACTTAGCCAGACTTGTTAGCGACACTAAATTATCAGGCAATGCTGTAACAAAGTGGTCTACTTATTGGCTCTATCTTCTTCTCTTCAAGCAATATTTTTCTTCTCGTTAAACAGCCTCTGGAAACCTGGCAGATTAGACAGCTCTCTAACTGTCAACATCATTCAGCCCTAAAACTGTTTGAGGATCACTTGCTTCAATAAAAGCACCATAATTTCCCATAGTTTAACACCTTTCCAAGGACAGAAGATCTTAAAAATCTCAACAAACATGGCAGTCTGACTTCCCATGTGAATTTTTGACATTGTACCTGGGGACTGTATGACTTGTGGGTTTGGAATTGCCACCTCCCAGACATTCTTTCATGTTCCTTTTTAGGAATCCTTTTTGTATCAGATTGCTTTAGGAGCAAGAGTTATTGATTGCCAAGTGACYGACTTATTAGAGGGAAGGAGTTTTATAATTTAGTTATAGAAAAGGTATGCTAAAAGCAGATGTTTAGGTTTGAGAGGTCCTWATGTCTTACTTAAAAGTACAAATTGAGTTCTAGTGTTGATAATTTTTTCAGGGAAAACTAAGGCAGGATTTTTGGCCTGCAAGACACCTCCATCCAAGATCAGATCAATTATTCTCATCAGAAGCGTTTCTCTTCTCTTGAGAAAGCCCAGTTGCTTGATTACAGCTTTGTTGATAAGTGTGTCATGTGCTTCTTGATATTGGAAATTCTTGTGCGGCAGAGGAATCCTGGTCTCTCTGCCTCTGTAGAGAGCCTGCTCTAAGCCCCCAGCAATTCCCACTGCTAGCTGCTAACATTCCAAAATCCTTTCAAATGAGGTGCAAGCAGCATTTCAGATGAGAGAACAGCCGTGATTTAGAAACATTACAATGCTTTTATTAGCTCATTCCTTAGACATCCTTGTACGTGGCCAGAGGATGTTTTTCTCTAGGGATGCACTTAGATTGGAACTTCTCCACCTCTTCATTTTCTGTACATTTGCTGCACGTCCTTCAGCATCCCCCAAGTCCCCTGCTTACCTACTCAGCAGCTTCTCTGTTCCAAAATGCTGTAATGACTCAGCAGTCCAGTATAGTTTATCATCGCATTTCTAAAACAACACTTTTTTTTTTTTTAATCAATTATTCCTGCAACTGCTCATATTTAGTCAAGTTCGAAAGAGGAAGCAAAGATCCCAGAGGAATTACTCAAACTTTGCAGTAACTTGGATATCCTACCCTCAGTTGTGTGTAACAGGCTGGAAGATTTTTTAAAACCGTAGGGTAAATAGTCAAGTTTTAAAAAGGGCAATTTAAAATGAAGAAATGGGAAAAAGATGTTCAGTCTTCAAAACTCTAACACTGGGATTATCCTTATTTGAACTTGTATGCTGTAACGCATATGGTATTTTTGTGTATTTATTATTAGATGCTTATCTGTCTCAAAGGCTCTTGCACACTGCTCTGTTGACAGCCAAATGCCTGTTTTGGTAAGAGGCTTCTGAAAACTGCAAGAGACTGAAGACTACAAGGACCTTTACCAGGTTAGAAGTGTTAAGGGATTAAACCACAAGCAGGAAGCAGTGATTAAACCATAGTGTTTGTTAAAAACAGCTGTAAGTGTGTGAGAGGCAGCTGGGACCAGAGGTCAAACAGACAGACCAGTAAGAATACATATAAAGCCCTCAAGAAAGGTAAGTAAGTAAAGAAAGAAAATAAAGTGCTGGCTAAAATTGATCTCAGTGAAGTCAGAAGTAGACACTGATAGAGAAGGTGTGAAACAACCAGGAGAATCATCAGCTGGACTCCAGCAAAGTAAGTTCTGACACCAGAAAGCAAGCTTTAGTTTCTGCTGAAGGAGAGCCTGTGCGTTTGGCACAAAGATGGACCAAAGCCAGTTCTCAGTTTTGCCTTTTTTGTTTCCTAAACAGTTAAGATTAACTTGAACTTCTGTGTAGATCTTAAGAAAACAAGGAAAAGAGTAATTTCACTGAATTTAGGAGCCCTCACAAACTTTCTCTTAGAATACTTTCATCTAAGGAGATTGAACTAACTGCTCTTGGGCCTTTCAGTAGGGCCTAAGGGGAAGAGCTTCCTGCTGCCCACATAAAGCAGTCGTGTAGCCTACAGATTCACAGCTACACCTGCCCAGTTAGAGCGCAAGTTTACCACATTATAGCATTGTTATGTTAGAGATTTTTTTTTTTTTTAAATTTAGCCCTTTTTCCTATAGTTGTTCTTTAGGTATAACTTAAGCACATATGAATGCTTCAATTTGGCGCAGGTTGTTCCTGCGGTGAGTTCCAGGCAAAATGACAGCTTTGGCTGTTTGCCTTCGCTATGCRGAGGAGATGTGTGCACGTGATGCGTTCACGTGTGCCTCAGAAAGCACAAAACCTGTGTGCTTTCCYTTCCATTAGTTAATGCTTAATTCACAAATAGCTGAAATATGAGCATCAGAGGGTTGTAATTCTCAAGATAATAGTATGAGTACAAAGCTTTAAAAGCTGCCCTGCTTTTTGAGTGCAGTTTGCTATAGGCAATGCCTCTGTTTCTCTGTTCGTTTTGCCACTTGACATAGAATGTAGAAATACATAAAATGTGACGAAATGCAGTTCATTTTGATGATGGTTGTTGTGTGGTTGGTACTTTGCATGCAAGCTTTTCAGTGAAGGCAAAAGACGTTGTCTTTGGAAGATGATGGAGAATGTGCCCAGCGACTTCGGCTGGCAGTGGTCTTGGGCATTCCCATGCCTCTTCTCAATGTTAAACTTGGACCTTCAAATCTCTAGAACAGGTAGTAAGTTCACAGACAGTGCTTTCAGAAACACTTGGCTGCATTTTACACATTTGTTTGCAGTTTTGATAATGGAAAATGTGGGGAGAAAATGATAGAAATCACCACAGTTGTTATATAGGTGCAGYAGTGTTAACAAACTGGTTAAAATAGAGAAGTCAGAAACAAAAAAATCTGGGTATGCGATGAGTCTGGGTCCAAACCCTTCTTATGCCAAAGGCTACCACAGCACTTTGTTGAAACTAAAACAAAATTAATCTGTATTTTGATCAGTTCTTTAARCATTCAATTGAATTATCTAAAATAAAACTTTTTTTTTCACTGAAGTTCTGTATTTAACTCATATCTTAGCTAAGATTCTAACCTRTGAGATTTACTGTACTTTTTTTTTAATGATGAGTGACTCAATCGAAATCAATTGGAGTTTACATGGTACATATGATTGGAAACTAAATTCATAAAGAATATTTTTTTTCAGTGTCTCCTGTCCTGAGCTTTATATGTTTTTTATTAAGCCTTTAAAGAGGATTAAAGCATTATAAAATACATATTTTAACTAATTTGCCTGATTTTATGATATCTAGATTTCAGCTTGGCTTTGCTATTGCTTCATTTAAAAATAAATTACATTAAAAATAAATAAATAAAATGCACTAGTAGCTAGTCACTAAAGCTAGTCACTTTTTTGCTAGACAGTTATTTTTTTTCTCCTGTATGTGCATTTCAAAACAATAATCTACTCATGTAGAGAAGAAGTTGCAAACCTGAGAAGTCAGTTCTGTGATAGGATTACTTGTTAGCAGAGAAACTTTGTGTTACTTTAAAGGACTAACTCAGGCCTGAAATTCCGTATCTGCTGTTCAGGCTACTTGTATTTCCCGGGGCTATCAAAGCCTGCTTTGCTGGTCAGGAGGGCAGAATGACAGAATAAATCTTCATGCATATGTGTAATAGAATATTTTTCAAGAGATACATTTTTAGGCTTCTTGAATGCCTATATTCATGTTTGATATTCACGTTGGYATTTGAGAAGTCTAGAAAAAAATTGCCACAGAGGAAAATACTTGGCAATTTTTAAAAGAATGTTGGTGGTCACAGAAACCTTAGTTGCAAATGTATTTATAGAGTAACCATTTCTATTGACATTGGTTTCCTGAAGCTCAAATATGTACTGTAGGTTGTATGTTATAACAGAAGCTAATACAGTAATGTATTTGCTTGCTCATTCTTCATGTGTGTCATGCTATTACCTGAGCACTTGCTGTTGGTGTTCACCTGATAGTGTCTAACTGGCCAGCTCAGAGTTGTGGGATTTTTTGTTAGTTAGTTTGTTTTTAAAGATTTTAAAGTTTTTTTTTTTTTTTTTAAGCTGAGAAACTGAGACACAAAAATATCAGCAAGAAAATGACTTATAAAAACACTGAGGCCCAGGTTTCAGTTCAGTGACGTGTTTTCTCATAGGCTTTTTTCTCTGTGTAAAATGAGATTAAACCAGAAATTGTTAGACACCAAAAAGCAGTAATTCTGATTCAGTAATTCAATTCTAGAATCAGTTTCCATCTGATATAATATTATCATAAAGAAACAAAAGCAGCTTTGAAGGTTCTTTGTGCATGCAAAGTAACAGAAGCATCTTGAGCTCAGAAGAGCTCAAGCTCTTGAGCTCAGAAGAATAAGTCTGAATTAATGTGTTGAAGGCAAATAAATGTTGCAACATGTTGCATTATCCAACAAAGATRTAAGCTGACTATGTAAACTGCATTAGAACTGACATTTCTGTTGTTAGTGATATTTCAAAAGCTACCCTTGCTTGCAGATCACCCTGTCATATTTTGCTGGCAACTGCATGTGGTTGTCTTTAGGAATTCTATATGTTTGAAGGAAACGGTTTGAAGAATGTAATCAAGAGGAGGCAAAACTCTATTTCAGAAGCCTACTGTGATTACTGAAAATACCTGGGCTCAATTGGTAGAAATTGGACCAAGCCAAAACCGTAGAGTAAAACGTTGTTATGTATCAGGTTGCAAATGGGAATTGGAAGCAAATTATTCAGACAAGCATTATCTGAAAACTTCCAAGAACTAGCCAGCCTCTTCAAGACTGCAAAAATGCTGAATTTTGAACTATAGTTCAACCTGTGCTGAAACCTGATAGTTTATAGGCTCTCAAAGTCGGAGGTAAAAATCTAGACCAAAATATGTGTGAGAATATGGGATCAGATGTATTCAGGGCTCAGCTCAATGACAAGCATCGTGTTGCCACAAAGGAGCTTGTGGTCTCAATTTGTGCAGTCCCAAAATGTGRAACTGCTTTTACAGAAAGATTGTCTTTATGCTAACTATATATATTTTTTTAGCAAGTACGTCTTTATGCAGGTTTCATAATTAACAAATATTTAACAACGTAATTCAAATATGTATCTTTAGATGCCATTTTAAGAAGGGGAAGAATTTCCTTTAGTGTGTGAACTAAGCTATGCCTATTCTCTCTACATTGCTAATTACAATAGAAAAAAAAAAAGTTATATTCAATGCAACACAGTTTTTAATTGAAGAATGCATTTTTCACCTAACAGGAACATTTGAAGCACARTATGTGCAGGGAGTGTGTGTGGGAGTACGTCTGTCCTTGACACCATTTGGAGCAGACCACAATACACTGGTGCGCTGTGCTTGCGCGCTTCAGGGATGGGCAGTTGAATAAAATAATATCTAAAGGGAATTTTGTCTCCTACAATCCCCGTTTTGCTGTACCTTCTAGCTCCCGAGCAGTGGCAGAGCTGCAGGAAAGCCGAGCYGAGCCCAGGGTGCTCCCTGGAGATCTGCCTGCAGGCCCGGGTGGAGAGGGGCAGGGAGGGAGCCAGAAACGTGATGACTTTGTTGGCACCTTTCCACTCTGTTCCTGGCACCCGAGCCCACGATCAGAGCAGCGTTGCCGGCACTTTGGCCTTTCTTGGTTGGAGTCAGCAGTTTAAAATAACAATTACTGTCAGAGCCAGCTGGTTTTGGAAGCCCAGTTCAGATAATCTGTGTTGCCTTGCGCTGCCGCTCTCTCCTGGGAGTGTTTTTTCCTGCAGGTTTGCCATTACCTTGTACAATGTACCTACACATAATACTAATCATCACAGCAAATATGTGAACAGTGCAGTGTATGAGAATTCAATGATCTGCATTATTTTGCATTACCAAACTTTATGCATCTCCCTCAAATGATTCTCTAAAAAACTCCTCGTTCACTGAGACATCCTGAGGAAGAGGCTGCCCTAGTTGGGATCTAAACTCAGCATCATCTTTTTTTTAAGTTATTTAAGTGGGAAGACTGAAACTGATCTGTTACCAAATACTAAAAGAAATAAATTTAAATTTTAGGGTAGAAAATGGTTTGAACATTGTTTCTGTACCTGATAAGAGAATAGTCTATGTGATAATTGAGGCCAAATTATTATTTACTTTTCAGTTCATGTTGCATTATTTTTAATCCTCGGTGTTTTAGTAATTGAAAGACAATACTCATAGAACTATACACAGTTCTATATATGGAAGAAAATGTCCACTTTGTAAAGATATTTTCAAAAGTATAAATCAACTTCAGTAATGTCTCTCTGCTGCAAATATGAGTATGACTGCATGTAGTGCACTTTGAATCAGCAAAGAGAAGATTTTGTTTCTATAAATATATTATTGCATTTGATGTTACTTTTCCTACTCAAAGTAATTATGCAAAAGTTGATTTTGCTTTGTGCTAAGATTAACCAGGTTACCTTGAAACATGCAAGTGCTAAATTAAAATCTGTACTTTCTCAGACTCTTATACCTGTCTTTATATTCTAAAATATGAGAAACATATTCTTGATATCTGTCTGCTAATGCAATTTCCACTGAAGGCAGGAATAAATTTGTGTGTATGCTGGAGCAGAGCAGAATCCAAAAAATACTTAATCATAAACAGTAAGCCACACTAGAACAGGTATTTTCTTTTTATAGCTAACACTTCTAACTAAAAGTGRAATATAAGTTGAATGCCAGATTTTTACCTCAAATGAAGCCAAGGCAAAATAAATGTGAGTGTTGTTATGAGTTAGGGTGCACGTGTGTGTGGCAACAGAGCTACTTCTCTGCTGCTGTGTGAAACCATAGCTGTATTTCAGGAGCTTTTCAACTTGCATCACTCATGGTTGGTATTTTGTATTTCCTTCTTCCAAATATGCAGATTTGTAGCAATCCATGATTCATCTCTGACTAGTTGTTTATACTTGCTGTGGAAGTAAAGTAGTAGTAAAAGTAGTAGTAGTAGTAGTAGTAGTAATAAAAGTAGTAAAAGAAAAACAACAAACACTTTTATTTAGAAATTTGCAGTTATTGAAGCCTCCAGTTCACAGTTTTACACAACATAATAGTTGTGTCATTTAAAATAATTCTTTAGAGTCTGGGATGATGTTTCCTGTCCTGAGGGTGGCTGAAGAAAAGCCAAGGCGATCAGAGATAATATTTTAAGACTAGAAATGCCCATGTAGAATAAACAGCAGTGGTGCACACATGGAGAAGGGAAATTGATGAAGAATGATAAAACGATCAAACAGTGACTGCATCTTATTCAAATTCTCAAATAGATTTGAAACTCTTTTTAGCTTGTCTAGTTGTGATGAGAGGAAGAACTGAACTGTCTTTGCAACACAAAACTGCTCCAATTTCAACTGGTCTGCACAAATATTTAATTCTGAAAAGCCAGAAGACCAWACAAATTACTTTTTTAAAAATATCTATTCTGTAATCTTCCTTTAGGTATTTAAAATCAGACAGGAACCAGTTTCAATTTCACTGGAAAAAATAAAATGATCTAATTACATCTAAGAACAGGCTTTCATAGCATATGTTTTATGTATTGCTTGGAAAATACCTCATGAATGGACAGCAAGGTATTTTGAAACCTCCTGTTTTTAAATGGGTCAGAATAAACATACAAAGGTGTTGCCAAGTGATGCTTCATCTTTTACTGGACATACACATATGAAAATATAGTAGATATATTTTCATAATGGATTTTTTATCATAAAGCCCAGCTAAAGGGGAGAAATCTGCAGTTTTCAGCTTCATTGATAGTACTAGAGCAGGTCAGGTTTGGAAGGCAGATAAGAAAATTGGGAAAACATGCAAGCAACTTCTGTTATTGCATTATGGACATTGCATTTAAAGTAGTATATTGCTGTTTGGGGAGTATAAAGCTTCTGTAAAATGTAACATGACAACTCAGTGGCAAGATACAGGCATTTGAGGATGAAACCTTTCTATAAAAGCATCCAAAAGATGGTATCATTGCCCAAAGGAGGGACAACTTGATTCCGGCGGGTCGGCTCCGCGGCCTGCGCTCCTTTCTCCCGAGTGACCCCGGCCGAGATGGGGCAGAGCTGTGGGCCGCGCCGGCGCGTCCCACGGGGCTGCAGGACACGGACGGCTCGAGCGCRGGTGAAACCTCCCCGCTCGGGCCCGGGAGCTCGGGGACAGCCTTAAATTACACTTGTGAGCCGGGCACTCGCTGCCTTAACCTGCCTTTCTGCCGTTGCACCTGGGAGCGCTGCTGCGCTCGCGGCTGTTTAGTGTCGGGTCACGAACGTCGCTGCTTCCATGGTTACTTTTCAGCTGATAAGGTCAGGCTGACGAGTGGAAGATACCATTCATAGCGACTGCCAGTTGGGTTTTTTGCTCTGTTTTCAGAGTGGCTTCTTTAGGAGAATGGAAATTGAGTAGGGTATGCTATAAAAGAAGCCATTTAATAAGCCTTCGCTTTGTCCTGCTTAGCGGTTGTTGAGAAAAAATGTTGCTGATTTAAAGGTCAATGAAAACTGATTTAAATGAGACTATTGTCTAAAACGCTGGATTTTTTCCATGTTCCAGTGAGCCAGGCCAGCACCGCTCACTGAAGTAAAGGGAAGGATAGGGACCTCACTTGTTTGAGTGTTTCACAATTTCTAAGTAACTTTTAAGTTATTTTTAAGAACATCATTAGCATTGCAAGATCCCTGGTAGATGCATGGCTGATGATGTTTATTGGTGCTGCTTAATGCAGTTAATAGCATAAAATAAATGTGAAAGCTCTTCAAGCAGAACAGCAGGTTTTTTTTTTTTTTTTTTTTTCCTTAAAAATGAATATGTCCATGTCTGGTGAACTGCTCTTTCATTCCCAGTCCTCAAATAGCTCTATTTGCGTCTATCAGCGTGTAAGTAATTAAGTTATTTATTGAGCAGCTGTCAGAGGAATTTAAGTAACTCCTGGAGCAGAACCTTTCCGACTCCTAAAATCAGTATTTCTCAAAGTTTGCCCTTTGTTTCCTCTTCAAACAAATGTGTCCCATTTACAGTCATGTCACTGTGATTAAGCAACAGATAATTAAAACTGATTGTCTAGTTTAGTGGTATTTTATGAATACAGTTAAAGTGGCACATTAATTTTACACAAAATAATATAAAGGAGAGATGTTTTCATCTTTATCAATCTCTTGCTATATCAATAGAATGTTTACTTACAGTCAGAATATTTAAAGCATAATGTGGCTTCTATAAAGGAGGTGAGGCAGTAATTGAAAATGTACTCTCAGCTAGGTATTCGATAGTGAGGGCATTTTTTAACTGATGCAAAAAGCTTGCAATGACAAGCCCATGAAATGTTGCTTTTAYACTAAAGCATTCTTAATTTTTATCTGACGTAACTTGCAATTCACATTATGGTGTCCAAAGACAAGCAGAGCCTTTTGAATTGTATAGCAAGAGAGACAAACTGCTTTACCCTTCCACATAAGCTGCTTGCTTTAAAAATACTTTGGTGTAAGACTTGTAATGCTTTACCCAGAATATTTTTACRATAAAACATGTATTGCATTGAATGAGAGCAGCTGAGGAGTTCCTTCACGGTGTGGATTTTTATTCTATATATATTGTATGTATGCGCTTTGCACGGTCCGGGAGCCCGAGTTAATGCAGTTGGCCCTTGCATAAAGTAAAGGCAACGGGTTTCCAGCAAGAGGGGTCCCTTTGCAAGTCTTTGTGCACTTGAAGCAGCAATGCAGAGGTTACTTGGGAGGGCTCAGGTACTTCATTGCCCCTCTGAGAGGGCTGAGAGAGCCCAGACATGCTGGAGAAAAGCAACAGGGCAGCACCCACGTGTGGCTTTTTACTTGTCTCATTCACCCTGTGKTGTTGTTGCAAGTGTGAAGCCTTGGTGCCCACGAGCCCAGGGGCGGCGCGGGGCAGAGGGTCYGGGCGCCTGGGCACAGAGCTGGGCACAGATACTTTATTTTCAGAGCATTCACTTGACCTATTCACTTAGGTGACCTATTCGCTATTAAGTGACGGACAAACACTGACCATTAAGTGACCGATTCACCTGAGGTCATGTCTGCAAGGACTGACTGACAGCTGTAGGTTGTGTCCATCACTTCTCCGCTCTCTAAGGCTATATTTACTTACATGGTAAATGCTATTTACATGGTAAATTTGTTTACATGATAAAAATAGATTGTAACATTGGGTAGGTATGCTGAACTAAGGTCTCTACCTTTTAGTTTAGTTTTAGTTTAATTTTAAGTTTTATTTTCAACTGTAGTAACTTAAAGCAACACACATAGGAACAGGAATCCATATGTAGCTTTGACAGACTTGGACACTTGCAAGAGTGCTGCACTGGCTGCCATCAGTGGATAAATAGCATAAGGAAACAGTGTTCTCAAAGCTGAGGCTTGAAATAAGAATAAATGCTCATTTGCTCAGTTCCTATATCTAAAGATTAAGTGTTCAGACCTACCACATCAGCATTTCTTCTTTACAGTGATTATGACAGTGATTATATGTACTGTATATTTTTGATTTTAATACTCTCCCTACACTCCTGTGTCAAATGCAGCTTTTGAGTCGCTATAAAAATTTACAGCAATGCATCTATTGTTCTTTTAGATGAACTAAGTGAAGTTGGCAGATAGTATCAGCTGTCTTCCAGAATGCGTGAAGTTAAATTCTTTTCAAAGTAACTATATATAATGTGTAATTTATGAAATCATATTCCAAGCATGAACTAACATGTAACAATTAAAAACTGTTTTTCTCAGCTTGTTAGTATTTTGCATTCTATTGTCTTGCATATACTGCTACTACATACCAGTTTTGCAAACTCATAAATTATGAAATTTATGTGTAAACAATTCAATGTTAAAAGATGTTAGCATTGTGTACTGTTCTTTTAATGCTACTTTTCCCATTTTTGGTGTTGTCTTTTGATTTAGTCTTTCTTCTGCTTCTTACAAATCCCTGTTAAAATACTGTTTTTTGTTTGAATATGTGATGGTTGAAAACTTTTCAAGACCAGGTGAATACTGCTGAATTCAGGATGAGAGTCAGTTGTGGTTGTAATTTCATCGTGAAGTATTTTATTCATTGAGAGAAATAGCTGTGAAATTAAAAATGGTGAAATTTACTCCTGTGCAGGGGGCAAAGTTGACCAAAAAGAAGCAGTGAGCAGCTTAAATCAGCCTCTTGGTAGCATTAGGCCCCCCAGGTGATGCTTGAAAAGGAACCTAGTGTGCGATGATGCAATTAAGAGTTTGGGCAAATTTTATATGCTCACAGAAGGGCCATTGAACAGTTATCACAGAGTCACAGAATGGTTGAGGTTGGAAGGGACCTCTAGAGATCATCTAGTCCAACCCCTCTGCTCAAGCAGGGACACCCAGAGCATGTATGATCAGAAAGGTTATTATTTCTTAGTGAAAAAATGTGTGCCATTATTTTGTGCAAATATAGGTACCTATAATGCAATATTTGTGTTCTGTTGCTTCATTTGGATAATTTTGATACAAATAGGAGTAGATTTCAACTGAGAAGCTAGGGGAGTAGCTTGCCTCTTTCTTGCAAAGTCCAGGAGTTTGGGAAAGTGCAGGCTCAGAAAAAATCTGAAGCCTCGGCCTAAGATTTATTATTATAATAATTATTTCAAAGGTTGTTGATTTAGGCTGCATGAGGAAGTTAAGTCACCTCTATTATAATTCTATATACAGTTAATAATTCAAATACTGGTTTTGAATTTGTAGGGTTGTGAGAAAAGTTTGAACTTTTTTCGTTGAAAAATGCCAGACATTTTTCAGACATGTTAAAGTATCTCCTGTTATGATAAGAGAAGGGAAAAGGAGATTATTCTGTTTCTGTGACACATTTTTTTTAAACTATGCTTTAATAAAAAAAAAAAAAGAAAAATAATTTGCTGGTGAAACATTATTTACTTTAAGCATGATAAACAAATACTCCATTTAATTCTGTTTATTTTGTTCTAACGTAACAGAGTCAAATTATGTGAACTGTCTTCTAYAGTGTATAAACTTGGTGGTCCAGAATAGATCCTTCTATTCCTTCCACTCCTTCTTAGAGCCACGAGATGCCCTGGTGTGGATCTTACTCATACAGAGCTCTGATTTTACTGGTGTTGCAGACTATTCCTGACTTGCAGTTTCAAAGATCTTCTGGCTGTTAGAAATGAGTATGAGTGGAGGTGCTCTATTTGCTTTGACTGACATAAATTAGTGCTGGACTGACATCCTGTTGGGGCCAAAATGAGTGAAGGTCAGTGTTTCTGTGTGTGTGTCTTCAAAGCCTACACTCTAAGACTGATTTGCTATTTTGAGTGAGATTTAATTCAGTATTTTGTTGATTGGCCTTTTAAGCCACAGCAGTCTTGATGTCTTGCTCTGCAAGAGAAACTAATATGTGTGACTGAGGTRTCACAATTGATCACAGGATCAATTTACATAGAAAGGAGCATAATATGTTATAAAACCTTTACATGCTTTCTCAGTGAGCTTGCAAACTTAGGCTGTCCTTAAAATGTGTACAAGAGGGCTCATTCCTGTTTCCCAGAAATTCTTTTTTTATTAGATATCCAAACCACAGGAACATGTTCATACTGAAAAACAAGCAGAAACTATTTTTACTCAGACCTTTTTTTTTTTTTTTTTAAATAAAGGCAAATATAAATATATTTTTTTCCATTTCCATTTCCATTTTTCCATTCCTTTCCATTTCTGCATCTTCACCCATCTACTTAACTCTTACTTCTGGGCATAGATCTTCTTAAAGTGTCAATCCAAAACAAGGTTTTGTGGCTTGGTGTTGATGCCATCYTCCTTTCTTGAGGCTCCTCATAGCTTGCTATCCCAGAACCAAAAAAATAACTATAATGTCTGTGACCAAGAARCTCAGAATCTGGAACAAAATCCTTCAAATTGTCATCTTTGTTTTGTTGGTAATTTTATAGTCTGTACGTGTGTTCTGTGTGAAATGGAGCAAGTTACTGATTCTCCACTATACAAAGCCCCAAGCCAGCCAGGCTCATTGATCAAAGCAACATAAAAGATAAAATTTGGTTGCTGTAGAGATGCAAATGAAATTAAGCAAAGAAGCTTCCTCAGAGCAGCCCTCATGGGACTCCGGACTGTCAACACGGGGCTCACTGAGCTTTTGCAGGGAGAGAGTAAGAGTAAGTTGGAGATGGGCCTGCTTTGAATGCACTGCAAGCAAAGACCTGCAAAGGCTGCTTTCTGGTTTTTGGCTTGTGAAGTTTGAGTGTAAAATGTAAATTTTGTTATAATCATATTTCCTGTGGAAATAAGTGGCGCGAGAAGATAACACTATCAAGACAGCCGTGTTGGGGAACCCCCCTAGGATGAGGAAGARATTTTCCCAAACCTGAATGCAAGTAAGTGTGGTGGACCTGTTCAGTCACCCAGACTCATGGGATTGATTCTAAGGACCAACTCTTGAACTTGTACCTTCTTCACTATGGTCCTAATGAAGATAATCTTGCAGTGATGACATTTCATCTGAATGCAGTTGTACTTAGATGTTTTAAGTGAACACATGGGTTTTGATTGCTTGTTTAGGGCAGTTTTTCTTGAGATGATTTCTTTTACTATGATTAAGACTGTTGCCCTTTAAAAACTATTTAATGTTGTTTACAAGGAGACTGTGGGGCTTTAATTTATGCAAATCTATGCTAATATATAAAGTGAAGTCTTAAATATTAGTGGTGTTATGTGTAACTCATGATAGTCTTTTACACATAAACTTTCTTTTGGACAGAGGCTTGAAAATAGTTGGGAGTTTTGTCTGTTTGGGTCAAGCTATCCCCATTTTAGTACTTTAGCAGGTGCAGCTGCTGCTTTTTCTAGACCTAGCATGATCTCAGGGATGAGAAGAACATATAGGCCCATATAGTGCTACCTGTAGGTGGCTGTGTGCAGATACAGTTGTCAGGGCTTTCCATTCCAGCGGGTTGGGCTGAATGTTCTTGTGGCCACTTAGCCACTGTGGCTCTTACACCACTGTAAAGCTGATGTTTTAATGAAAGATGCTTTAATGAAAAAAGTGAAAGATGAGGAAAAGATTCAGATAAAAGAACAAATGATGAGGAAATTGGGCCCTTAAAACCGGGGTATATTGTGACTCAGGACAATGTTTCCAGAAATGTGTTACTAATGTATAGAAAGAATGGAGGGAGGCGGGAAGAAAGGGAATGAAATGCTTTAGACATGACTCTGTTTACACTTTAACCCCTATTTTTCATTGTTTTTTGAATGTGATCCTGCTTGGACAGATTTCTGCAATGGGCTCTGAATACTTATTCAGAGGTCCTTACAAATGTTGGTACAAAATTCTTTCTTGAGCAGCCACGCTGCATTTATTTTCCTGGGCAGTGGAATTTATTCCATGGAGACCTTTCTCCCTAGTTTGCAAAAAAAGAGGTCACTTAACCACACTGGGCTGGACTCTGGCTTTTTAGAAAAATCAATACAAAATCTTGCCTCATTTAACACTAATCTAGTAGGTCAGTGTCAGTGGAAGGAAGGGAGGAGAGAAAGACAAGGGTGATGGCTCCAGCCAGCTCTTCTTTTAAGCTTTTCATTTTCATTAGCATRTTCGTCTCTCCAGATCAACCCTCTCTGAGGCTGGCATTTTAATAGGATGTATTTATGATTTATGTGAAAGGCTGATATGGTATTTTATAAAATAATGTATCGTACATCAGAAAGGAAGCATTTATGTTTTATCTGCGCTGCTTATTTAGAGTGTTTCCTTGATAGGGCCCTCTTTTTAAGTAACGGAATGGCAATTAGGAAAGCCTGCAGTCTGTAAATACCAGAGCTTCTCATAAATGCTGTAAATATTAAACCTCCCACTTGCGGGCTCTATATTTTGCCACTGGGATGGTGGAAATCTTGCCCTGGCGGGCGGTGCTTTGGAAGGGCTGGCGCAATCGTTGAGGATGCAGCGCTTGCTCTGAGCCTGGGGAAGGGAAGCAGCTTTCGCAGCTGAAGGGGGCCAGGCTGTACAACAGAGCATTCCCAGGGCTGCAGTGCAGGCATAAAAGCAAATTTAAACAACTAAAGTAGTCTATCCACTCTGACCACTTTTTTTTCCCAAAAGAATAAAACAATTTCAAGTGTATGTTTTAATGTTGTATATCAAAGAAGGAAAGAAGATGGTTGCATATTAAGTGCATTTTTCATTTACGAATTGATATAATTTTGGACTCATTTTGGTATCTTGACTAATATACTCTTTAATGATGTGGGATTTTTTTTGCTTGTCTTGGAATACTTGCAGTCCTATCTGGCAAGCGTTTTCTTGAGTCATTAATTTTCCATGTAGGGTTGACCTACATGGACCTGCACCCACTTCCAAGCATATGATGAGTGGAGATACTGCAGTAGACTTGAAGTTTTTTTCCTACRCTTTTCTCTAATTCTTACTCTGTATAGGTGCATGAAATGTTTTAGAATAATTCCAACCTACACCTGTTTGTAACTACTAGTGAAAAGTTCATTTAAAAGAAGTCATTGTTGGCCTGCACTTCTGAAGTGTCATTTTGTCTGTGTTTTTTAAAGAAACTGGCTATACTGGGAGAATTTTTTTCACCTTCTCCAATAAGAAATGTAGATAAGACACAGAAGTAAATTAAGTGGACCTGGGCTATATATCTACCGTGTCAAGAATAATAACAAAAAGTTGATGAGTAGGATATTACATTGATTTTGTTTCTCTAAAAATGTAAAAATAAATGAGAATTTTTTTTTTTGTGCCATTTTGCTTTAAACTTATGTGTTAGTGGACAATTTAGAAGTAACTCTTTTAAGTAAAAAGTCAATATGCTGAGCATGATATGCTGTATATTTTGAAACCAAAGGGATTTTTATATGGACAAGATCATTTTCCACTTTCCTGTATGTTGATTTAGTAATTAAATAGACAAACTGTTTTCTAAATGCATAACTGGATACTCTCCCCAAAATAAATTATGTTATGTAATGGTAATATATGAGGTGTTTCATTTCTGATTCATAGATTAAAACTTTGGACTATCTCTGTGTATAAGCTTTAGGACTGCATAGACAATCAATGACATAATATTAGCACATGTTCTGTGGTCAGGAACAAATAACCAAACTATTTGTTAATATTAAATGTATTTTTATAGATCTAATGAATTTTGCCYGATAGTTTCAAGTGCTCAGTGATCTCTGAAATTGAACTTCATTACTAGAAATGAACCTTACACCGTTCTTATCACTCAATGAAGCTTTACTGAGTTATGTTTCCCCTAATTTCTGTGAAATGCAGGTCTGTAATTCAGACCCAAAAATTCATTTTTACAAAATTGAGCATTTATTATTGAATGGAATCTATGTACTTTGGCAATATTTAGGTTGAGTTAATTTATTATTTAAATAACTTATTAAAATGTTTTTTTTTTCTCCAGAGGACTTTTTATCACTATCCATGACCGAGGACACATTGCTACAATGCTTGAGTCCTGGCCAGAAAGAATCATCAAGGTAAGTTCAGTTTAATTTGCATGACAAAGCTGACACTGGTTTGGATTGATTTTCCTGAAATGTTTTGATGAGTTTTTCTTTTAACAAATGTATTATCCTGATTATATGAGATATGATTAATTGGATTTCAGTGATTTTTTTAGCTTATTTTTTAATAGAAACAATGTTGATGCAGCTACAATTTGAGGCTTCTGAACCTCTGTTTGTTTTGCTTTTAAGCATTTTTTATTGTATTGCTGATTAATTAGTCAACTACTTTGCCTATGATACAGTCAAAAACCCCTGAATATTTTTGCTGCGTTTGTAGTAATAACTCCCCAAATACATTACGTAATGAGCACTCTCACAAAATATTAAATTTGCAACTAAAGCTGCTTGTCACAGGCTGAGACAAGGAAATTATTATATTATCAGATGCTTCCCACACTGAGCCTTGAGGGCAGATGCCAGACTGCTGACTAACACGATCTACACCAGCAGCTGCGTTCGGGAAAGAAGCACTGCTGCAAATAAGGATTTTCTTTTTCTGTTCTCTGTGTTTATGTTCTTGTTTGCATTACTCTGCAGCCTGGCAAGAGGCTGTAATATCACGTTGGGCAGAAGGGAAGGGAGCTGGGAGAGCAGTTGGGGACAGRACTGTTGGCAAGGCCACTGCCAGCCTAGTGCTGGCAGCCCCCAGGGTGGCTCTGCCCAGCACAACGTGCTGCCCTCCCAGGGCTYCTGGGAGCCTGTGAGTCCCGGCTTTGAACTGTGAGGAAGGAGAGCAGGAAGATTTAAAAAAAAAAAAATCCATATGTAATCATAGAATCACAGAATGGTTGAGGTTGGCAGGGATCTCTAGAGATCATCCAGTCCAACCCTCTGCTCCAACAGCAACACCCRGAGCACGGGGCACAGGGCGGCATCCAGGCGGGTTKGGAAGATCTSCAGAGAAGGAGRCTCCACAGCCTCCCTGGGCAGCCTGTGCCAGGGCTCTGTCACCCTCACAGGAAAGAAGTTCTTCCTCACATGGAGATGGAACTGCCTGTGTTTCAGCTTGTACYCATTGCCCCTTGTCCTGTCACTGGCCACCACTGAGAAGAGTTTGGTCCCATTTTCTTTACATTCTCCCTTCTGTTATTTGTACATATCGATCAGATCTCCTCTCAATCTTATCTTCTCTAAGCTCAACTATCCCAGCTCACTTAGTCTTTCCTCATGCAATAGGTGCTCCTGTCCCTTAATCATCTCCATTGCTCTAATCAGTATATGGAATTTCAAAATACATGCAGACTTTGCTCTCCCTCAACACTTCCAGCAAGCTAGAAAAGAAAAAGCGTGTCGTTGGCACTAGCCCCTGTAAATTTTTTCACAGTTTCTTCTGTACTTTTTGTTGATGGTAGAAATATTAAAGCAAGAGTTTGACATTTTGCCGCAAGCTAAGGCATTGCTTTTGCTGCCCATTACATAGAAAACTCTTCTTTTTTAGTGCAGGTTTGTGGGTTTTACTGCATTCATTTATTTCTCTAARTAAAAACACACACTAAATATGATGAAATCCTTATCGAGTGAAGTATGTTATTTGCYTCAAAGGAAGAAGAATACGTATTTTTTCGAAGGGCAAGAACCACGTGGCTGCAGACAGCCCTGTCAAAGGGCAGCAGTAATAGAGGCCTCTGGTTCTGCTGAAAACAGTCAGGGCAAAACCCAGGAGTGCCGGGTTGTTCTTTGTTAGGCAGAAAATAGGCAACTTGCCGTTCCYGTCCTGTTCTGTTTTGATACTGTTGACAGAAAATGTAAGAGGGAACAAGGCCAGTTCCCTTGTAATGTAATACTAAATACTCCCTTGTGTATTCTTAAAAGTTTTACATGGGGTTCCCATTAACAGTCAAGCAAAGGTTGGAAATAGAGAAACAAAAACATGGTGAACTATAATAAAACAATTCAAGGCCTTTCTTCTATTATCAACTAATTTGTACTCATTAACATTTTAATTAAGAAGTACAATAAGAAGAAAAAATGCTTAGTACGTACCAATGTCATGTTAGTAAAGAAATGATTTTAACTGTGTTTTTATTTCTTCCTCCAGGCTATTGTGGTGACAGATGGAGAACGTATTCTAGGTCTTGGAGACCTTGGCTGTTATGGAATGGGCATCCCGGTTGGTAAACTGGCACTTTATACAGCATGTGGAGGAGTAAAACCTCATGAGTGCCTCCCGGTGATGCTGGATGTAGGAACAGATAATGAGGTAAATACTTCTATGAGCTGTAGTGAGTATTAGCTCTTTCAAAAAAAGTTATATTAAAAATTGTTTTTCTTTGTTCTCATGCAGTCTTTGATAACGTGGGGATTCGTTAGTGTTATAGAAAAAGTCTCTACGCTAATACACAGTGTAGATATTCTCTTCATAGTGCACATTATAGACATACCTTGCAAGGCTGGAGCAGTCAAGGAAACTATGGGAAATATGCTGCATACATAGTAAGTGCTACAAAATGGTAATGTATTTCAGGACAAAGGGAGACATTATAGTTAAAAGTATAATTCAAGGCAGCATTCCTTCTCTATTTCTGCTGAAGAATTTTTCTGCAGTGGTTTCACATGTGATTTCTCTGCCTCATTTTTGGGGAAGAGTTTGAAGCTGTAGCCTGATCTGTGCTGGGAATGCACATCTATGTACTTCAGCTGTATATTGACTTCAGCTGTAGAAAGCGCAGTCATGCTATGATTTTYCCCCAAATGAATTCCTAGTGCTTGAAGTAAGTAGACCTTATCCTGTATAACTTAGCTTCCCATTTGTATGAAGCAGAGAATTTAAAGAGAGAGCTTTCCATTGAAAAATGGCTTTGTTATTTCCAGGCCTCACAGGATTACTGGTTAAGAACTACTTGGCCCTGTTCGTTCTTTTTTTTTTTTTTTTTTTTCTTTTTTTTAGTGAAAGAAAACTTGAAGTCGTGAGACTGGATGATGTTACCCACAAACAAAATATCATGAGTAAAGTCATTATGATTTAACACAAGTAAACAAATTCTAGACCAAAAAATGGGATAAGCATTAAAACTTGTGTGCGTTACCACATAAATATATCAGAGCTGAATAAAAAAGCTAAATAAAGCACAGCCCTACCAGCAAATTTATCTGCGACTTCCAGGGTGTTGAGCTGGGAACATGCATCCCATCCATGCCCCGCTGGTGTAATCCAGACAGTACATCACAAAAGCATTAATAAACTCGGAAATAGTGCTGCATCCTCTCTCTCTGACCCCCTACTAAATCCCCTTCTGAAAGGGGACAGACACCCTTGTGGCACATAACTGAACAGCTATGTGCAGTTAGGCCACTTACCTCATGCTGAATGGGTCTAAGCAGTTAATCGTATCAGCTACTTCTGATCTATTTTCTTTGATTTTTTTACTTATATGCACCAGTTTCATTATTGTTCACAGGACATTGTATTCTTTAACTATCAAATGCATAAAAATACATACATCAGAGAAAAGCACCCAGGTACTTTTTGTTGTTGTTATGTTCTACTGCAGATGCAAGAGCCTATGTTCGTRTAAGGACCGGTGCCATTTATGTCCTTGTGGGTTTTGGTGGGGTGAGGTGGCACCCGGGCTCTGCCTCCCGGCCTGCTCTGGAGTCAGCACAACCGGGCGTTCAGGGTCAGGCCAAGCTGCCCTTGGATAARTAGATGGTTCATTTGCCTCCTCCAGTGGGGCCTGGCTGCTCCTGTGCTTAAGCCTTTGTCATCAGGGAGCAGGAGCTGGGAATGAGACCTCAGGGTTGTGTTATTGATGGTTGGGCTCCGTGGCCGTAGCCTGTGTTGTGCCGAGCGCAGCCTGCCTGCTAATGCTCYGGGCTGAGCTGCAGCTTGGGAGCAGCTCCCTGGCAGCCGTGCTCCCTGTCAGGTAGGATAGCGGGCAGCAGCTCCCTTTGCTTCAACCCTCTCCCACCCTTCCCATACTGGCAGCCCGTTCCTGCTGCCGCCTTCCTGCTGGTGCTTGTGGGGCCACTTGAGGGAACTGAAATGGCTAAAACCTGAGAACCCTTTTTTGCTGGCATATTAGGTCCAACTGCTGTGCAATCGCACCTAAACTTAAAATTCCTAAACCTAAAATCTAAACCTTTCTGACAAATGACTGTATTCTTTATGCTATATTTCTTCTTCAGGACAGGATTTTCCATACAAATATATAATAGAAATCGCTCTCATGACTTGAGCACATACAAATAATTTTTCTAAACATTTTTTTTTTGAAATGTGCAGATGTTTTCCATTAGGTTAGTTCCTTTTCTGTGGGGGCCTCAATGACTACTTTAAAATCAGTTTTAAAATATGTGTTTTGGCAGCTATAATGCTGTTGCACACAACCTGCACATTCTCCAGAATGATTAAATCTAACTGTAAAGCAGATTGCAAGAAAAAAACACACAAATTCTCATCCTGTATCATTTTGTTATGTTCGGGATCTTAAAAAATAAAAAGCTCTAAGCACATATTCGCACAAATTCTGGCAAGAATTAGATGCTTCATTACTTTCAGTTTTAGCAAAGGTATTTTTAGTTGTGGTATTGTTCCATTGTTCATAATGCCAATGAATGAGTAGAAAAACAAATAAAGCATTTTTATAAAATCATCTAAATAATAAGTAATTGTTTGTTATGAGTAAAAATTGACCTAGTCGAAAGACTTTGCATGACTGAACTAGTAAACTACTCAATATAATCGATGTAGGCACGACTGAGTGTCCAAAAGGAGTGGTGCTGGCCGCTTCCAAAAATAATATGTGTGTTTTGTAAGTCATAGACAAGTTGGAGGCAAGTAATCTTAACTGTTAGAACATTTTTACTCAACCATTTAAAACATTATTTTATCTATATATATATATATAGATAAAACATTATATAGAGAATTGCTAGGTAATTATATGGAGTATTTTAGATGATGAAAGTCTCAATAAAAACTGTGGCTTGACCAGTAGACCAAACCAGTGTTTGGTCTACATCAGGGCTTCATCTCAGGTGGATTTCAATCCAACTGAAGTGAATTCATGGGCCAGTCTCAGTAATGATGCAAAACTGTTCCTGGAAATCCTGATGTCACAAGAGTCCTGGTTTTTGGACATTCATGTGCCATTGAATTGCATGTTAATCTCCTTGCAATGGTTAAAGGAAATCATTGCAGAAGAGAAGATGAATGTTGAGAAGGTACAAGGAAATATTAATTAGGTTAATGAAGATCTACCTGAAAAACACATACTCAGTACCGTAAATTTTAAAATAAACATTTAATTAAAAAATATTAAAATAAAGGCCTTTTTATTTTAAATAAGCCCTTGTTGCTTTAGCCTGACATAAAGCTTAGGTAAAATATTGGAATGGTTGGTTGTCAGAAAAGGTTTGGCTGATCAAAGCTGAGTGTAAAATAACTATTACTGATGAGCAAGATCTTATTAAAACAGATTGGAATTAATTAAATATGAAAATGAGTAAACAAGTTTTGATTGACTCCTATTTTTAGCTTCAGTAACACATTTGRAATCATGCTATTCACTTTAAGAAACTGGACCAACACAAAAACGAACCAGGCTTGTGCTAAATAGTTGTAACACCACCTAAAATATGCATCTCTATGAGGAATAATAAAATAATCATAGACTTACAGTATTTCAGAGGTTTTATTTTTTCAGTTCTGCAGTGTTTAATATCTTTATTGACTTACTGGCAGTATTATTAGTGTTCATAGGTTGTAAATCTAGCCTGCTTTAGTTAAAGTGTAATTACTCAACCAAAGTATATTATGAGTTCTGGGCAGACTAACAGCTTGTGTTGCATAGAAATAAAACTAATGGAGATAAGACTTCTTTTGAGCGTAAAATCTTAGTCTAATCGTGTCTGCTTAACTGAAGGATTGAAAAGCATGTTTGGTTTTGGTATCTTGCATAAGAAATGCCATAGAAGTTATAGCTGCAGCTGCCTCGTRCTCGCTGGTCTGGTCGCACGTGTGATTTCTGGGCAGCTTTGAAGCACCCACTGCTCCTGCATCTGCCCCGTTTCAGGGGCATCAGGAAACCATGGGCTCTTATTTCCTCTTCTGCATGCCTTCCTGTGTGCATGGGGATATATTTTTCCTGACCTTGCTGAGAGAAATGCAGGAGTGCGAGGAGGCTCTCGGAGCGGTGACCAGCGCTCGGTGGGTCAGTGAGTGCCAGCGGGAGGGATGACGGGTGTCCCCATCAGGAGCCTCAATTGGAGAAGCTGAGGGGCAAATTCAAGCCAAGTTCTTCAACCACCTTCTCTAGGTAACTTTCTGCATTTCTGTGACTTGCCACCAAATGTCACAAGAAATGGTACCAGATTTTCAAGGTTCACATCTACTAGAAAAATCTACTTATGAATATGAAAATGGAAACTGTTGATAAAACATAGAGACAAACTTGACTTACAGTTCCTTTCCCAAGCAAAATAGAAACTTGGGCAGAAAAAGAGCTGGGCATAGGAAAGCACTGCAATTTCTAATGTCAGGTACTTCTCCAACAAATCACTGGGTGCAGCTGSAGGGATTTCAGACTGAAAGATAACCACAGTGGACATCCACACATTAATCAGTGGCACTTTCAGAGCATTCTTTGCTTAGCAGATGTATTATAGGGAGGATAACAGTGCCTCTCAGTTAGAAGAAGTGATATTTCTCTGCCTCGCCTTTGATTCACCATTGTTTGGACTAGACCAGCACTTCACTAATAATCACTCTAAAATATTTTTAGTGTTTCCTCAGTTTTACAGATAGGAATTACTCCTGCCATATAAGAAGTAGTTTTGTAGCTGATGCATATATGGGAATCTCAGTTCTAGTTTATGTTCTCCAGTGTGCTCCCTAGTATTTCTGAGTCCTTCTGAAATAGAGATGTCATTATGTGTGATCCGAGCTTGTCATTTAGCTATGTTAAAATGTCACTGATCTAGTTTGATTGGCTAAGTTGGGCCAAGATTAGCTTGGTTGGCCAAGGGGCTTATTTCCATAAGACGACGGCCAATAAACCAAGTGCAGGCAAGGTGCTCTGAGGTAATCCAATGGCCTAATGACACTGAATGTTAAACTTCGGGTGAAACTGGAGGCCTTTTCATTTTTTCTTGCACTGTCTTTCACAAGTTTACTACTATTGAGCAGGTGACATCTTTTTTTTTTTTCACCTTGGATSTTACTACTAGATACTTCCCTGGTAGTGCACTGCCAGCACATTAACAAGTGAGGAAATACCTGAAAATTCCCCTTTCCTCCCCTTTCTTCCCTTCCAGCAGCAAATACTGCAGTAGGGCATGACTTTTTCCAAGGCTCAGTTTCATTTTTAGATGCATTGCTTTCTAAAATAAAAAGGTATTTTGCTGCTGTGCAAAAGACACATAATATAATTAATGCATTTAACTGTCTAAAGGCTAAAAAGAGGAAAAAGCAAAAAAGCAAGATGAACATTTTCAAGTCTAAATTTTGTAGCCAGAGGAGGAGAGAAGAGTCAATGCATGAGCATATCTGGCATTTCCACAAAATGTAAGGAGGGCCACTGGTTGCTGCTGGTTGTTCTAATCTTATCCTTCTGTCGGCAATTTTTGTGGACAAGAAGTTTACCACAGTKAATCATTTTTGATCAATCGTGATGGGAAACTCAAAAGGGAATGAAACACTAGCATATGAAGCCTGACTGTTTCAGGGCACAATAATGATCTTTCCAGCGTGTTATGGGATATTCCCTTTAAATAGTTCCACATCAAATAAATAGGGCATTGCCCATCACTCTTAAACATGTTTTATTTGTAGATCAGGAATGCTTGAAACTGCAAACATCTATATCACACTTGCAAATCTAAAGAAAGACTTGGGGGAAGAATGGGACATAAAACAGTCCCATTTCCCCATGATTGCCAGGACCTTTGAAGATTTTGCCTTGTTTATCACAACTATTTGACGGCAATTTTTTTCATAGTTCTTTTGGAGAGCTTTTCCTTTCTTGATCTTTAATATTCCCTTATTTTATAATTGCAATATAATACATTCAGAAACATTCACAGCTTTAAYGTTTTGATTGTTATTTTTAGCTCAGAGGTATCAAGGACTTTTAAGTGTAATGATAAATCTAGATTTGCAATCTCAATATGTTTTMTGTTGGTCTGTTACTGACACATGTAGAGCTCAAACAATGTTTTGACTAAGTTATAACTTGCTTTTTTTTTTTGTTCAAAGATATTATTTTATGTTAGTCTCTTCGGTCTCAACTGCTGAGCCTTCTAATCCAGCCAGGTTAGATTCTCAGTAAAATGCACTGAAAGTAATAAAGCAGGTGAGGAAAAGTAGGGTAAATGAAATCTTTCTGAGTCAGCAGACAAGCAGTTATTTAAAATGAGCTTTCTTTAAATGAAACATGAAATAAATCAAGAAGGAAAGATTTATGTTTGTSGTCTTATGGTGTATATCCACACCAATAACTTGAAAAGATGAATGTGTTCTTGGGCAGAAATATTGATAAAAATTTTAAAGAATATCTGAACTATCAGAAATATCAGAGGAACATCATAGAGTATAGCTTGTAGAAGTCTTTATACATGCTATGAGAGATATAGTTATTTTTAAGTGAGTGTAAAGTAGAGAAGAGAAATACGTACGTTTTGTCATGAAGTATCCATTCTTTAATTAATGAGTTCAGTTACTGTCAGAAATTTCCTAGATGCTTGTTAATAATCTATAGGAAACATATTCAACAAAGTCATGGTTAGTCACGTAGCCATGTAGTAAGCATAGTGGAAAGGTAATTCATGAAAAACTGAAAGAATGCATGTGTATTATGTTTAAATATTCAATGGAATGGGATTTTTTAATTAAATTCCAACTTAATTTTAGTTAGATGTCAATAGTTTCATCTGTTTGCACGTCTGTTTGCACATTSATCTGTTGTTATCACTGGCAAATGTTAACAGCTCACAGGTCTTGATAGAGCATTTTGGGTTTTAATTTATATTTGCTGGTGGGAGTATCACTTAAATACCAAACCTGATTCCATAACTTTTTTTGGATGTCTCATGGATCACTTTATTTCTCTGTGGATCRGTCTTTTTAGCTTGATTATGTTCCTAAGAAGCCTGTAGCTTCCTGCTTGCTGGGCTGGACATACACTCCGGCATGGAGCCTTACGGGTCAATTCCACTGATCAAGTGGAATCATGGAATCATACAGGCTTCACAACTGTAGGCACTTACCATTGGTTACAGTTTTATTTTATTTTATTTTATTATTTTATTTGGAAATCTGATGTTTAAAAATACACATTTTTATATCAGATTAAGTAAAAAGCAAAACAAAACCCAAATACATGTGTATCTCCATCAGAATTTCAGTGTTCTCTCTTTTTCACTGAATGAGTAAGGCAGTGTGATGGCATTTTTGCTGACTATTATTGAAGCTGGTTTTAGCTGGAATTATTATTAATATACATATCTGTTTAGGCTTCACATTCATTTTTAAGGACGTATTTCATACTCAGAGAGCTGTCTCCATTAAATCATACATAGAGTTAATATACCTTGGATGTTAGAAAATTACCGTATTTTCACAGGGCCCCATCTTCAACAGAAATAAGTAAACTGTCACTGGATGTAGAGGTCTTTTTTTGCACAGACTATTCTATGTTATGGAATACTGTGTTTTATTTGGAAACCACATTTCCTGTTTTAATCTTGTTAAAATATTAAAATATGTCAGTCCACATCTGACTTTTGTCTGTTTCTTTTTCTCCATATGTTTCTTTACCTTCTTCCCAGATATATTCTGGAAACTCTACTCAATTTCCASAGTCATTTTTTTTCCCTGAACATATCCAGTGATCTGATGAACTCATCCGTGGCATGTACAGACATGCTTGACTGCAAGATGCATCAATGCTCATGGAGAGTAGCAAATATTAATTTCAAAAAGAAAATCAAAAAAAGAGGAGACACAAAAGCTTGTCAGCTGAACAGTTGTTTTCTATAGCCTTGTGAAAGGAAAATATCTCATTCTTCACTCTTGGCACTTTTGACTTTTTTCCCTGAACCAGTAAGAGCTGTGAGTCCTGCTGTATCAGAACTCCCAACTTTGAGCAGAGGCTAAAGAAAATGATTTTATCAGTCAAAGATACCCATTAGCCTTAAAAATACCATGCAGTCACATTCAAAGAGACTTTCTGCATGATGACTTGCTGGAAGAAACCAGAGATTATTTTTCTGATTGTGTATCAAACACATAATTTACACAGTTGTTTTCATTGTGTTTAATAGTGAATGTCCCCTACAATTCAAGATTCACTTCCGCAATTAAAAATCTGTGAGCAACGAAATGTTAATTTTTTTTTCAATACTCAAAATAAATTTCCAAATATATCCTGAAAGCTGCATACAAATTTAGTCAGGAAGATTTTTAACCCTCTGTTGCCTAGATGATTGAGAAATGAGCTTGCCTTATGTGAGTGCAGTGTATCATTGAACAGACATTCCTGGGAAGGAACATGGAGAGTCAGGATATTCCCAAGTTTCCAGAGTGCTTCATTCTTTACACAACTGCCTTTTGAAGGATCTTTGGATTTGTCTTCTCTTTTGCCCATAGTATTCTGCAATTCATTTTGATTTCATTTTCTACGGTTCTTTCTGCATAGTTATGTGTTTCTTTGGTTGTATTATGCCCTTTAATTCATCAGTCCTTAGAAAACTGTCTGTATAAATAGCTGTACTGTCTAATGCAAGCATTCTGCTGCTTATGTATTAAAATATAAAACATTGCCACCCTTTTATCATTGAACTCAGTAAATACAGGTGTCTGCAGATTTACTGATAATATTTGAACATAGACAAGACATATATAAAAGACATATACAAAACAATACTACTATAATACTACTCTAATTCTTATCCTCTTTTGTCTTGACAAAAAGATGAGAGTGTCTTAATTTGCATTTTCTTTCAGTTCAGAAATTACTTGTTTAAATGATTAGCCTTGAGAATTTGGGGCTTCATTGTCAGATTCAGTAAGCCCTTAATGACTGAAAAGGTGACTTAGAGTTTAAGATTCATCTGAACCTTTTTTTTTCACCTAGACAAATTTTATGAAGACAAGCGGACACTTGTTCTTGTAGTCTCAAATTAGTCAGATGAGTTGTACCTGCAAACTACCTATTTTTGTCCATGGATTATGTGTTGGTTAAATTAGATGACATGGATCTCATACTTGCTCTGCATTTCTCTCTCTTGTCTCAATATTGAACCCATTGTTCTGTTGCTTAGAAGGCTTCTACAGAGATTAACGTTTGATTTTGGACATATGTCAACCTCTCAGTGAACAAAGTCTTTGCATCTTTGAGAAATGTAATCTACTGTTCAGCATGTGAGAAGACCTCAGCAGTTGTCTGCTACTTCTGATCTACTGTCATCCTGCAGATGTTGCCATTTTGGCTAGGGATATATGGTATTCTTTTTGTGTGGCCTTTTTTCTTTTTTTACTGAAATAAGCTATTTATGAATATTTCTTCTGTGAAATACTCTATTTTGTTAGACCATGGAAAATTTGACCAAGTCAGATGGCGTATGCCGTAGACAGGCATATTTACCAAACAGCCTGTTTGGAATGACTTTATAGGACCAGGGAAGATGTTTAGGAGGGGAGGACTTGAGCAGACAGAACATAAATGGTGCCACTGGATTTAAATGTCAGCTTCATTTCAGATTAAAAATAATTAGCTGTGTGGGATATTACCAGGAATTGGGTCAGTCCCTTTCATTTCTTTTTACTTTACTTTTCAACAGAAGAGGTCATACAAAAAAGGGCAGGAATGAGTGTCTTGAAATGCTTGTTTTGGATACCATGCATGAGTGTCCATAGAGCAAACTGAGGGCGGCTTTAATTCAAGATACGTTCCAGTCCCTTCCAGTCGGTTGTATTGAGAAGACAGTAACAAATAGTCTTTGTTTTGGTTGGCTTCCCTTCTTTCTGAAGTAGTAGCTGCTGCCTCTCAGCTTCTTCAGCAATCTGACAGGCAATGGATAAGACAAGGGAGGGAATGAGCCACAGATACAGTATTATTCCCAAATGTAGGGTGAGCAGCAATATTTGTGCCTCCATAGAAATACGCCTCCTCTCTGAGAGAAAATGTGTCACGGGTGGAGGGAAAGGGTGCTCTGATGACAGCTGCTCCTTGCACGAGGAGGCTCCTTTGGGCACAGCACGAGTTTTCCCTTTTCGCCCAGGAGTCAGGACAGATACGTAGCCAACAGCTGAGATGCCAGCACTGAAAGGCTGCCCCCAGGCATGGTTAATAATGACCACAGGATGGTAGAGGATGATACCATTGAATATTATTATGCAATAGCAAAATGTTACTGATTTTTCCTCTTTTAAAAGGACAAGTATCTGCTCTTCTCTGATTTTTTTTTAACTTTTTCTCATGGTTTAGAAAGCTGGAGGTAACTCTTTCTATACAGATATTTTGACTGCCTGTCCAAAAACAAAAACAAACAAATAAACAAAGAAAGCAAGCAAACAAAAAAAGGAAATGTAAGTGGACAAAAATAAAGGGAGTAGTGCAAAATTGTTGCTTTGCAGAAAACAATGCAGGCAAGTCTGATTTATTGAAAGTGGTKGAATGATCTCAAGTAGCTCTCTTGCTATATTCTCTTCATGAAGGTTGATAAGATAATTTATCAAGATTGCTACAATTCTAGTAACTTTGAAGGAAAAAATGAAATATCTCCAACTGAGGTTAGATATGTTCATAAGCCAGTGGTTGTTCAGGTCACTCATTTTCTGTTTTGCAAATAGAGGCACTCTTTTGGCTCTTCATAAAAACTCTAGTTGAAATTGCTCATGGTTATTTGCTATAAGCACACACTGCTGGACCCACAAGTACACAGACTAGTTCTTTCAGCACTGGAGAGTGGAGATCTTCCTCCTCATTTTTCAGAGCAGTAAACTTTATGAGTTTGAGTTGTGGTAATCTCTTTTTGTAGCTCACTGCTATTATCTGCCATGTGCATTTTGAAATGCAGCACTGCGGGGATTGTTAAGGCTTCTTGATGTGTCACACGGGACATGCAGCTCAGGCTTTAGCCAGTTAGTTGCTGGAGGTCGTGGAGAAGAAATGATAGTTATTAAAGATACGGGGCCTATTGAAGGTCGGTCTGTAGAGAGCTTAATGGTTAGTCTCAGCCTTTCCTAGGATTGAGTAAAAGCTTTTATGGAAAGTGGATGACAGGGTTTTTAGGAAGTTTCTTGTTATGTGGTCTGATAATTACATGAGTAGAACACAAGCCTCTTCCAGATGTAGCCCGTTCTGCCCATTATTCGCACRTTACAATATTAGCGACTCTATGTGGGCATACTCTGCTAAAGCCCCAAACAATGTGGGGTTCTTCAGGACTATTGTTTGCTCAGTAGACAAATGATGAAGTTTTTCAAGAAATGCCCCTGGCATGCAGACAACCATTTGTTTTCAGTTGGACTGTGTAGAAGAGTTATGCCTCCTAAAATTGCCTCTAATGAAATGGTGCYCCGAGCCCGCGGCTCTGAGCATGGGCCAAGCCCAACCTCCCAMGCCAAACTCAAATTACAGGCGTTTGGGCAGTTGGCATCGCCTCTCTTTCTGCGTGCAGATGTTAGCATTAGGAGAAGTCTCCAAGCCCATTAAACATAATGTAGTATATTTATCTTGCTGATTATTTGTTTTATTTTTCCCTAAAACACGCAGTGAAATAGGCCTCTCTGATCTTGCTAACTCTGCTGGACAGTATGTGAGGCTTGTCATAGGAAGCCTCTTAGCCTGAAGTAATGCAACAGTGCTACTCAGGATGCTATTTTGGCACAAAATAATTTGCAGCCTCTTAAAATGCAGAGGCAAAAGAAGTATTAAATGGGACTAATCAGTCTTGAAGGAAGAGAGAAGAGTTGGTAGGGGGAGGAGCGGGCTGCTCTCTGAGCTCTCTTTGTGGAAAACTTCAAATTTTAGGACTTGTCAGAATTGTGCAGAATGGGGGTTTCTTGAGGTTAGTGCAGAGTTCCAGATTAGTGACTCCTATGGGCTTCCTGAGTCTGGGCTTTAGCCACTCTTGGCTTTATACTGTTACATGAGAAGCGAGGAGGGGAGGTGGCTTTTATTTCATTTATCAAGCCCTTTTACAAGGTAATTGTCAAGCTGAGGAACTGCAAATGAAAAGATTTTTAGATGAAAAATTCTAATTTGTGGAAAAGATCATTGCTTCTTACCTTCTCTGCTGTCCAGCCAGCCTGTACTGTGGAGTGTGCTCAGCTGTTCAGCACAACCAAGAAAATATGCATGGAAATTATACTTGTGACTTATTTGATTATTTGTATGCAAGTACAAATTTCTGTAAAGAAAACAACACGATATAGCTCTGTGGTAGTGAGGAGTGACAAGGAGTGACAACAGTTCTGGTCCTAAAAAGTTCCAAAATGTTGTTAAGCTCCTTCAAACAATAAACAAAAATGAAATGAAATGAAATGAAATGAAATGAAATGAAATGAAATGAAATGAAAAGAAAAGAAATATCAGATGCTTTGTGCCTTTCCTACAAAACTTTCAGGCATCTTGTGGGAGATGCAGTTTCAGCACTTTATGAGTTTTGCAGCAAAGGGCAAATGGAAATGATCCTTGAAGCATATTGCCATAAATATGTTGCTTGTGTCCTCCTAAAGTTCATCCCAGTTGGCTCTGATAGTGCCAGCATCCTGCTTGTACAAAGCATCCCATTATTTCAGATTGGTACAAGTCATACAAAATATGGATTGTTTTCTGCTTTCTTTTTTTTTTTTTTTTTTGTACAAATTAAGCAAATTGTAAGACTGGGAATTATTCTTCAGCTCCTTTCTTCCTAGCAATCAAATACCTTAGTAATGAGCTGTTTGGCATAGCTACTATTTGGTGTAGAAATTAAATGTGCTTTTAAGAAAGATTTGAAGCGTCTGTATAGCAATAGTGCACAGGCATGTAGTACTGGAAAAAGAATCTTAGTGATAATAAGGAAATGCCATGTAAAGATGAGAAAAACATAGAAAGAACAATTTCATGAATTTTAGTTTTGAAGGTAATGTTCATTTAAAATATGTTACCATGGTCTTATGTGTATCACCTTGAGAGAAGAAACACTGACAGATGTACCAGCTTTCAAGAGAGTGACTTTTTCAATGGCAGTACTTCCATAAATATTATCATAATATTATGATTTTCATAAATATCTAATCCAGTTTTGAAGAAAACACCCGCTTTTCGGTTTGTGAGCAATGTCCAACTTGGCTTGCAGATCCAGTGATGGCAATTCTATGGAGTTCACTTCCAATAGCATTTAGGAATTAAAGTCTTTCCTGGTAACAGATGGCGTAAGGTGTTTTACCAGAAGTTTCCATGGCATTTAAATGGAAATACCATGGAAAGCAACAGACTTGGCTTAAATGTCAAGTCTGTTGCTTTTTACTTTCTGTGTTGTCTAGCAAAGCTGCAGTCTGCACTGTGTCCAGCTGTACCCCTAGATCTTTCCTGATTGGAAACTGCCATGAAAAACACAGCGCACAGGGAAATTTTTGCTAGATTCTTCAATTAAGTTTACCCCAAAAGAAAGTAGCATCAGTGGAGATTTTCTGAAAATGCTCCACCATCTGTGTGGAGGTCTCTGTACAATGTGCAGGAAATGTGAACAGGTGAAATAAAACCTACCGGTTTTGAAAAAGGCATCATTGCCCTCATTGCCTTCCCCCCTCAGTATGTTTGTATATATACATATATATATATATTTAATACTCAATACAAAAGTATGGTACAATATAGATTTAATGTAGCTGTGCTGTGTGTTACCTGTAATTTTAGAACTGGTGCAGGAAAGACATTCAAGTGTCGTTGTGAATTCCAGGGTGGTCCAGAAGGGACCTTCCTTTGACAAGTGCAACATTCGACTGGCTGTAATCAATACTGGGAGTTTCAAGGGCTCTCAAATCTTGAGTTGCACCTAAAAATTGTGAGGTAAATATTTCTGCTTTCTAGCAAGTGCTTTACGGTTTCCAGTATGTTGGGGCTGAGCTGAGATAGGGACTTAGATGTTCCTAACACGCTGAAACCAGCCGGCAGCCGCACGATGCCCCTTCGTACCCCCAGCCTGAGCCCTTCACAAATGGCCTGATTCCAAGAATTGATTTTTGGAGAGAAACACCAACATTTTGAATGACCTGAAATAGCAGATACCACAACAGCCTCTTAAAAATCAAGTTTCTTAAATCTTAAAAATCTGCTGCCTCTTGCAGCAGCAGTAACTTTGTCTGTTTGCATCTCGTACTTCATGCTCCCTCACCAATGAGGGTTATGGAGGGGAGTACATAAGTTATGCTATTTCATGTGTATATTTTATATATACTTACAAGACTGTGATGGGGCCGAACGACCGGGAGCTTTGCCAAGGAGCGGGCCTGGCTTCGGGAGAGCCCTTCCTGTCCCCMTCCCCATCCCCAGGCCGGAGCAGGCGCCGGCAGCCCAAGGGCTGGAGCAGCTCCACACGCCTCCTGCCCCCTGTCAGCACCCCCGGGACACTGGGCCCTTTCTCCCGTGCCACACACACCGGCCGGAAGCAGCCCACGGAATGTCCTTGGCACCGTGCACATCCCTACGGCCTCTGGCTTGGGGACACGTTGTGGGCAATGCGTAGCATGTTGCATGATTCCTTCCCGAAGCCTTCTTTCCAGCACTGCGACCTTTATGGTTTGGTTTTTAATTGAAGTTCACTGGGATTGACAGTTTTTCTTCAGGGAAAAGCTGCCTGGGTGCTCGGGAGGCCACTTTATAATTAAAGTTATAATAAGTAAGCAACGGGGCAAGTGTTTGTGCAAAGCTGAAACTATTACTCTCCTTCAGGTTATGCATAAGGCAAGCAAGATGCAGAGAGGTCAAATAATAGATATAGTGCCCTGTGGAAGGAAAGACCAGGTTGCTTTGGAAACGTCAAGCTTGTCTTTAAAGGGAAACATCTGAAAAAGTCTATTTTAGCTGCACAAAGCCATACGTTAGGATGATTATGCACATATGGAAAAAGAACATGCCCTGTCTCATATCACTGTCTTAAGTGATTTTAAAAAGGTATTTTGAAATACGGTAACTTCTCCCTTTGTATTACAGAAGGATATTGTTCTATCAGAATATTAATAAAGGTTTGTATTTCAGACCGTGCCAAGCAGATCTTAATATACTTTATACTATACTGTGTTTATACTATACTTTACACCGTACTATACTTTTTATACTATACTGTCATTCTATGTAATATACTTTATATCTATATTTTTCATAGAAATTGTTCCATTCAAGCCCTACATTTAAAATTGATGCCAAAGGAGCATTAGAAGTATATTGTATTTCAAAATCTTGTCTATTACCAGTCAGGATTTTTGTCTGAATATACAAAGCACAATTTTAAGTGATGCTTTTAGGGCTACAGATGGAAGAATATTTAATATAGTAAAGTCTTCGTCAATATACACAATATCTATGTGTCCCAGATACTGGCAATATAGAAGAGAAGACACTTTGAGTCAGCCAGTTTAGCACCTAAACAGTTAGTCTCAAGTTTTATAGCTCATTTCTTATGTGTGTTTTTTTATACCTAGAATATGGTATTTATGGGGTTTTAGAAACTGAAAAGGGAGGTGCAAAGAGATGCAGTAATGTTTCTGTGTTGGCCAGTCTCTCTCTTTTGGCCACGTCTGGAGGATGTGTTAGTCGAGCCTCCCAAAGTTATGCTTTCCTGCTTTGGGGGCAAAACAGAGGAAAAGCCCCCTTTCCTTGTGCAGGAGCCCCCTCACTGATGGCAGATGTGTCGACAAAGGTCTGGTCTTTAGATCTGAAGGGCCAAGATCTCTTCTCAGGTMAGGAAGTATGTAACAGGACCTGTATACGTAAAAGAAAAATAAAAATAAATGTTGAACTCTTAGGATTTTGGATTCTGAACCCTATTTTGGTAATGTACTGTACACCCTCAGATCCAATTAATGTCAGAGTTAAGTGCAGGGTTTGGCAAATATGACTTTCAGGTAGCATTTTGGAAGCACAGAATCTGTTACATGTCTTTTTTAAGGGCGTTGCCCTGTATTTCAAACTTCAAATGAAGTTTATGTCAAAGTAAAAAGGCCTAGTCCTAGTTTAATATGAATTGAAATCTTACTCACATTTCCTAGTGCCATAGAAAACACATTGCAGCTGCAAGCAGTTCTTGAAGGACAGAAATCATGATTCAGCAGGTCAACATTTGCAAACCAGGAATACAAATGAATGGAGATTGATTAATTTTGGTAGGAGCTAAAGTTAAACTCCAACCTTAGACTGTGTTTTTAACTTAGAAAATGTTTTATTACAACTATTTTGTTGCATGTACAGTAAAATTACAGTCATTTGGAACCCCCCAAATGTTGAAATGTCAGGGGTTTTCTGGAGAGCAGAAATTGCACTTTACTGACCAGCCCTTCCCCTGTGCAAGCTTAGATGAGACAGGATCTGCAGAAAGCATCTGTGCAGGAATTAACATAAGAAAATGTGAATATTGTGAAGACAGCAGCAGTTCCCCCTTTTTCCTTGATGACTGTGTGCCCTGTTAGACCAGTTGTACTCTGGAATGGTTTCCATTTCTGGCATGTGGCACATCGTTGTCCCAGGGCTTCTGAGGTGCCCTCCAAGTGCCGCTCTCCTTGGATTTTACAGCTTTGGCTCCACTGCAGATCATTTCGCCTTGCAGGGCCGGAGGTCTTTGAAGTTTTTAATGGCATGGGGGGAGCTGCTGCTGCRCGACGTGGCCCTGCACCAACCCCTTGCAGGTGGCACTGGGAGGTCCTGGGCGCTCTCTGCTCGCAGCCTCCTGAGTTGAAAGGCWCAGAGTTCTGCAGCTCTCACTCCTTCACCTCCCCTTTTCCATGGAGCCGTTCGCTAAAATATGGATCGGTTCCAAAGAAACTCCTTGGTGCCAGGTTTGCAAATAGATGACATTTCAGCATGTTTGTTCTCTATTGAAGCACAGAAGCGTGCAATATTCTGTTTCTTGCTGGTTTTGCCGATAAATTAGAGCCAGGTGCACAGCTCAAGAGCTTCAGTGGCTTGCTGATCTCTTTACTGTAAGGCTGCAATAGCAAGACAGTCTAAATGACTTGCTTTTTCCTTACAGCCTCAAAGGTCATTACTGTTTTAATACATTCAGGTGGTGCTTCAAAGACCTGTTTGTTATTTTACACAGCTAATTTTAAGTAGATGTATATGATCTTTCCAGTACCAGAACCTCAGTTGAGTCCTTTATTCTTGCAACCATTTTTTTGTCCCATTAAAGCTTGAATGTGTTGTATTTTTAAGCCCAAATATACTTTATAACTTTTTTTAAATCTTCAAAAAAATGTGTATAAATTAAACGTGTCTCAAGGTTTTTTGCTATCAGTTAATATACATAGTAAAGAGAAAAAAAAGGGAAAGAAAAGCAGTGTTGTGTTTTGAAGGAGATTCCTTTTCCAAAAGAACAAAACAAAGTTTATGCTTTGACAACAAGCCGGGGAACAAAAGAAACCCGAGTCATTGAGAAAAAGTACCCAGTCATCATGTCAGCTTGACATCCTTGATTGTAGCATAGAACTTTCTTTTCAGGAATTGTTTTGAAAGCCATGAAATAGTSGATGGTAAATGTTAATCTCTTAAGATGTGTGAACACTCCAAAAAAGAAGAAGAAGAAAAAAAACAAGCATGGATGCAGTTTGCATGGTGTTGACCTGAATAACAGGATAATGCGCTTAAGCAGCTTATTCATTCTTCAGCGCCTTGGCGCAAAGGAGAAGCCCCACAATGGTTTGCCCCTCGCAGTTTAGAAATAACCACTGTTCTTTTCACTTGTTGAATGCTTAATTCTTTTGTCTCCAGCCCCGGTTCCTTCATAAGTTGTTCCAAACGGGACTATAAAGGAGCTTTGGGGTTATTTCGTGTCGAACTGTAACGTTTGTGAAGCAGAAGGCACTGAGCTGTAAAGGAATTTCGAGCCCTCGGCGTGGCTGGCCAAGCTTTTCATCCGCGATGTATTCCTGACTTAATTGTCCATGCGGCTGAGACTTCCCAGGCTGGAAGCTTAAACAAAACCCAGAGAGATTGAGTTAATTGTGGTGTACGTATTCCACATTAAGTTTCTGTATCAATGGTAGGTGTATAAATTGGTTTTACAGGGACAACTGCTTTAGAGCTCCAAATTGCACAACTGGCAACACATCTATAGTGATTGCAGGTATTAAACAGGGCTGTAAAAGTGGCAAAAAAACAAAAAGTGGCCATGTTTGAATGCAATCCTGCAGCTTACTTAGCACCYTTATTTTAATGTTAGTATGAATTCCTATTTTTCTTGAACTTTCACAGAACTGTAACTGGATAGATAGATAGAGATATAGAGATATATATTTCATGCAAATTGATTGTTGAAGAAAAATCCTGCTGATGTCTGTTAAAATGTCCAGTCACTTTGCCTGTTAGAGGCAGGGCAAGAAATAATCAGTGAGAGGATAAATAACTTAATGCCAAATGGGGCTGCCCAGTGCACCGTGTGCTTGCAGGGGATGCAGAGGGGCATGAGGTTACCAAGAAGCAAAGCGGCTGGCAGCCGGATTTTCCTCACTTTTCCAGTGAGAAATTCCAGTGGATTTTCCAGCGCTTGCCCTGCCGAAGGTGTGTGTGGGAGAGCAGCTCCTGCTCCCGGCAGCCCCACCGTCCARCCCTGCCTGTTCTGCCTGTTGGGAAGCACGGGGCAGCTCCCACGGGGCTCCCAGACTTCAGATTTTGCACCGCTGGGCAGCTCCTTTGCAATTCATGGGGATTTATTTCCCAGAGAAGGAAAATTACCCTTTATTTTTCCCGTTCTAAGTTCATTTTAAATGACCAGGAAAAATCAAAACAGAAACAAAATATTCCTCTAGGGATAGTTCCTCAGTACAAAATTGGAAATGACAAAAAAAGAACAATACAGAAGACAGCATGACTTGAGAATGTATCTGACATCCATTTCTGGTTGTTTTTTTCCTGCATTGTCTGCAATTGATATATAATTATAATTCTGAATTTGCTGCTAGAACATCTAGAATAGAGTCAATGAAATGAATGAACAGAATGTACTTCTGTAAGTGGTCAGCTAGAGCATAYGGTCCTCAAACATGGAGGCTCTATAGAATTGGAGAATCACAGAATGTTCAAGGTTGGAAGGGACCTCTAGAGMTCATCCAGTCCAACCCCCTGCTCCAGCAGGGACACCCAGAGCACGGGGCACAGGGCGGCATCCAGGCGGGTTTGGAAGATCTCCCAAGAAGGAGACTCCACAGCCTCCCTGGTCAGCCTGGTCCAGGGCTGTCACTCTCACAGGAAWGAAGTTCTTCCTCACCTGGAAATGGAACTGCCTGTGTTTCAACTTACACCCACTGCCCCTTGTCCTTTCACTGGCCACCACTGAGAAGAGCTTGGGCCCTTCCTCCCTACATTCTCCCCTCATGAACTTATACATGTTAATCAGGAGAAAGGCACAGACAAAATAACTGCAACGTAAGGACTACATTCTTAATAACAAATTAACTTTTATTTTAAACTTTGTGTGTTCTCCAGTTCAAACAGTTGAACAGCCAATAAATATCTTATGAATGTCTATAAATAATACATTAGAAATWATTTATTTTGAAGTGGTGACATATCATGGTGTTTGTAAGATAATTTAAGAAAAAATCAGCTTCTAATTGTGTTAAAAATTTGTGTTGGACTTTTTAATCTATTCTGGCATCTTCTATTTTTTATTGAAAGGAGAAGAATAAGGAAGAAACAAATGTCTTTATAGGCCAGCAGAGTGGCCTGCCTTAGGATACKCCAGGGGATACAAATTACCTGCAAAGCTTCAAGCTTCTTGTTGATTCAAATCAGTCTTCAGCTGTGACTTGTGACCTAAAAGATTTTTCAGTTCAACAACATAGAAAACCTGCAAGGAAAGTTTAGGGACTAAATTTCTAGATTGAGTGAGACTGACCAAGCTCTCCAGCCCTGTTTCTTCCCCAGAACAGAGAGGACTCTTCTGGAAGGAGACGTGGACTGTATTTTTGCCTTACGACTTTTTTCTAATGGTCTGGTCCACAAATTTCTACAGTGTTGTTGCCTCCCCAAATTGTTGTTTTTAGGTGAAAAATGTTTAGCCCCATTCCTGACCAATTCTCCAAACAGTCTGGACATGTGTGGGAGGACTGTATATTAGCTGGAAGAGAGAAGTGATCTTACTCAGTTCGAGAGACCTGTCCTGTRAAAGTTAATCCCAAAGGCTGTCTTTATTTGAGGGTTCCTGAGAGAGCCGGTGCAAGTATTGAGACAGGGAATTGTTAAAGCTGTGGTGAATTGCTAAAAGAATTTGCAAGGCACTTTGCACACATTTATTAAGTGTGTAAGCTACATTTTGCAAAGAAAATCAGACCTAAGTGAGACTTTTTAGYGTCCATGTCCAGTGAAGACATGGAATAAACACAGGTTTGATATTTGCATGGACCTAGGGGAAGATCATYGGATATTTGAAGAAAGGAAAAATGAAAGATTTCTCTTTGGGAGAAATTTGTGAAACATGAGGATAAAAGTGAAGAAAATAGTGTGAGCAAACCATCAGGATGTAAAGGAAAAAAAAAAAAAGTACTAAATAAAGCCTTAAAGGATACTTTTGAAACCTCACTTGCTAGGTTTTCCTTCTTCACTTGGGAACAGCACATTTCCTTTGATACGGGGTTATCCATTTCCCTTTATATAAAAGTGTGTTTCTTGAATCTCTGTGTTGCATCTTTTCAGTCTTTACACAGAGGTGGATAAATGGATATGCACCTTCATATGCTTCACAGAGTGTTAATCCTCAAACACCGTGTTCCTCTTCTTTTTGGAATGTACCAGTGTAACCTGTTCATGTAATAGGTCAAACTTTATTTTTTATTTTTTATTTGTTTTAACAGTCACTACTGAAGGATCCTTTGTACATCGGGCTGAGACACAAGAGAGTCAGAGGTCAAGCCTATGATGATCTTCTTGATGAATTCATGGAAGCTGTAACTTCAAGGTATGCGGTACATTTGATTCACACAGAGATTCAAGAGACTCAAGAGACTACACAGAGATTCAAGAATTCACCAGTGTGCTATTCACTGGTGAATTTCGCTGTGGACTTCCATCCTGGGACAAAAAAGTTTCAGTAGCTTATGAAAGAAAGAGAACGATGAGATCAGAACTGTCAGAATTCTAACTTTTCTATTTTGAGCATAGAATTTTGTAATTTGGTCACCTGTCTCAACTGCTTGCCCTAGATAATGCAGTTTTATGAATTCACTACATGTCTGCAAAAAAACCACTCACCCTGAGATGAGCGAACTAGTTTTTCAAGCTATGTTTTTTCAAGGCTTAGACTGTTAGATATTTTCCTGACCTACTTGTTAGGCATTTGCCTAGAATTTCTCTGTGACTTCAGTTCTATTTTAAAGTGTTATTTGCTACACTTGGTATTTTCAGAGGTCTCCATTTATATGCACCAGAATGAAACACATTTCTAGAAAATCCTCATGTGTATCTCAAACTAGGATTCTGTGGCTCCTGCACTTTCTTTCCCCTCAAATCTTACACTGTGACCAAATAGATTCACAAGTATTTTGGATCTCTTGGTCTATAGTGGCTTTAATGTCTGAGGTGCAGATTTACTATGGGCATAATGTGGCATTGTCACCACGTGTCACCCCCCGTCACCATTCCTTCTGCTGCCTTGTGAATGTGACAGGACTAGGGATGTTCTCCCTGCAGCGCCGGCAGGGATTTCCCTGTCTCCCACCCCAGGTGCGAGCTGGTGCCCGTCTGGAAGCGGCGCTTGCTGGGTCAGGCAGGGACCGACCCCGGGGCCAGCCTCCGGTCACAGCTCGGGGTTCATCTTCCTCTGAGTGTTAGGGTTGCCTTCAGGTTGGAGTGAGTCCTCTATAAAACAAAACAAAACACAAGCGACAAAGAAATATCCAGTTGAAGTTTCCAGTGCTTTGTTTTTAGCTATTATGGCAGAAACTTGTACTAAATCAGCTCTTTCTCTTACCTTTTTTTTTTTTTTCTCCTCTCTACAGAAAGTACTGAAATTTAGTAAATATAGTAGTWGTATTTTAGTAAATGAAGTAATACTTCTCATATGTGGAGTCCTGGCTGTGCCYTCAGTAAGCATATCTGATATAGCCTACGTCCCTGGTCATTAGCAGAAGGCAGCTTCGGCATTTCTTAAACTTTGCAGCCAGGCCTGTGCTGCGGAGCATGGAAATAGTTTCCAGCAGCTTGGTTGTGGTTTGTACCCCCTGTCTGTGCTTTGCTCCCACACTGTGACTTAATGTGAACGTGCACAAGGCTCCTTGCCCCTGCCTGGTCCCTGTGCAGAAGAAAGCTGGGCAGGGAGGTGGTGTTAACCTACCTGCCCGAGCTCGGGTTCCTCCTCGTGCTGCTGCTCTCTTCCCCATGGCCCTGGGGGGCCAACACTGCCTTGCTTGTAACCCTGCAGAGGAAGTTGCTGCTTTGCCCCCATCCTCTGGTGTGTTTGTTATTCAGTTTCGTATTCTCTTTCACATGAAGTTGGTAAATGCTCATCTTCCTACTTGGATGTATAAACTAAACTACAAAGTTAATGTATTAAGATATAKTCTTCATGTATGAACTACTATCTTAATGTATTTCCTCAATCACCTTTCCTTTGAAACAAACCRTGGGGTTATTTATGCAGAAGAAAATCATCAGAGTCAAGCAGAAGTTTATTTCCATAAAAGAGCTGGTTGACTCGCCCTTTTTCCTTAAACATCTGCAAAACTCTATAATTTCAAGCAATTTTTAGCAATTAGTGTTTGTTTGACCTTCTGAAAGGTCATTTTGTTCTCCATTATATTGCCATGGTCTGCAGTGGTGACCTGTATTTTATGTTTCTAGTGGTGGACTTTGGATTCAAACTTTGTGAGTGCTGAGTTGTTTTGRTTGTAGTGACAATTATATTATTTATGATGCTCTGTGATAAGATGTAGGGAAAAGTGATGTACCTAGGAGAAAATCAAGTCCATTTGTGTATTCCAGTGTCTTCCAGCAGCGGCTTTCCTATTTAACGTTGCCTAATCAGACAAAGGCAAAAGGTCTGGGGGAAATCTCTGCAGAGTTTTGAGATCTGTGTCTTATTTACCAGTTGTGATTTATTTTCAAACATTTCCAAGACATACATGAACACGAACATCACAACGCACAAAGCTCTTGTGTTTTTCATAAGCAAATTTAAACACCAAGAAGACTGCAGTTTGGAGAACCATGATAAAATTTCTGCTCTATATCTTTTTGTCCCTCGTATTTCTCTAAAGAAACCAAATGCAATAACCAGGTTGTAGCAGCATTGCCTGAAAACAGGCAGGATTAGCCTGGCAGACAGTGCCGGGTAGTTCAGACCTGCTTTTTATTGGTTTTCAAGGAATCTTCCCAAACATGAGTACCATTTTGGCAGAATGTGATTTTCAAAGCTCAAACTTGTGAAAATATTTCTGGTTTCCAGGCTAGTCCAATGCCAGAGGTTTCTGGATGAGGAATAAKGTATTCCATTTTCCTGGTATTTTTRTCAATCAATAAGCTATGCTACTGAAAAAAAGGCAGCTTGTGTACAATAGTAATTTTATAGTAGCTGCTACTATAGTTCTGGATGGAATTGATTACAGGATACCCTTTTTATTTAACAACTAGATAAGAACAAGAGCAAGGTTAGTAGTAAGTAGTTCATCTTTAGCGTGCTTTTGTTGTTCTGATAAATAGTGTATGTGTTGTGAAAAAAAAATAGAGCAATAAGGTGTGTGGTCATATAGCTAGTTGGCTCGAAGCATGTTACAGGACTGATGTATATAGTGAAATGTAATTATGCTGGCCACCTCAGCTAAGAAATATACTTGTATTTTTTAACATTACATAGWCTATATATTGTATTTTATACTGTATTTTATACTGAAATACATTTATTTCATAGAGAAGTACATAGGTAGAACTATTTTAAACACAGTTTAAACTTGGAGTATGCTGGTCTTAGCAAATTGAAGAGCAGTGGAGCAATTGCTGCTAAAGCTGATAACATAAATATAAAAAGTTAGGTATTGTAGAAGAAGCTGTTCAAGCAGCAGCAGCATTTATGTTCTTGACCTCAGAGATAAAGAGATTTTGTTGAATGCCTCCATAGGAATTGGATAGAGAAGGACATTTCATTGCATTTAAAGGATAAAATTGCTATATAAGTAAATAACATAAATTAGACTTGTAATACAGTCAGAGACACATATTTTCAGTAAAAAAAATGTACTTCTCCTACTTGGTAAAGCACTAATACTGCATAAAAACAATAGACAAAAGCCTCAAAACCTATGGAAAGATGTTGAATCTGTTGAATATATTAATTAAGGCCTTTGGCACATGATGAATCTTTAAAGCTTGTGTGGGATTCTTTTTATCTCTGAGAAACTGTAATTCGTTGTCTTTTTTTMTTTTACACAGGAAGCTGAATATTGATCATTTCTGTTAGATCAAACAGTAATTGCAAAAACAGTAGTTCTGTTAGAAGAATAGAAATGGTTGTTGAAGCTGCTGCAGTAAAAATGTCAGGTAAACTGCAGGATTTGATGTGCATAGTGTGTGATASAGCAGGACTGATGTTTGCATGTGAGACTCTTCAACTCGTTTTTTGAGGTTTGTTTAGCATTGGGCTGATTAGTACATTATTATATGCAAATTATGGAGATATAGGTTTGTTGATTATTTTTCAGTTAGCATTTAAGCTATTATTTTAATATTAAGAAAAGGAGCTTTATTTGCTGCTTCTTTGTGAAGAGATTGCTAAAAATTACAGCAAGTCACCTGTAAGGGAAGAACTTTCTGGTGAGTCAGTCAATTAGAGCCAAGAAATAAAGAAAAAAATCTTCTTCCAGCGAAACCATACCCTTACCTTTTTATTTTCTGTTTTGCATCATAAATCAAATTTTTCACTATTTAGACTGAATCTAGGATTGCTTTTTAGAGCAGGTTCTCTCTTCAGCCCTCTCTGCCTTGTGTTAGTTGCTGCGCGGCACCGTGTTCCCTTCTACACCTGAGCTGCAGGGTCATGACGTGCTGAATGGAGCGGGTCACTGCAATTTGCAGTAGGTTTTTTTTGATAAAACTGATTTAAGAAAGCAGTGATCAACAGCATAGTATTGAATTCCCTTCAGAGTGAATTCCTGGTTGAAGTTAAAGCACATTCATGATGRTTGAGGTTTTGTTATCCTTTTGTATTAAAAGGAGGAGGGTAAAACTGCAAGAAAGGAAATGTATAAGACTTGTAACTGAACTTCAGAGGTTTAMTCTTATATATGGATTTTTATAAGCTGATGCAGCATCATTTATAATGCATAATGCTCAAATGTCACCTTTATAGAGTAAATGCTGTTATGCATAGAATAGAAAGTGTTCTTTTTAAAAAACATGTTGTGTGAAGGTATAGTTTCATCAACTGTAAAACTCTCTAGTTGTCACCCTCTCTTTCCACTCACTCCCAAAAAAACTCTTCTTAGAGGAGAAAATTATTTATGAAGGAGCGAGTGTTTAAAAAAACCCTGAAAATGTCCTTTCCTGAAAGATTTTAGTACAGTATCCAATGTGCTATCGTTGCAGAATGAAACGTGTACAATATGATTTTTCCCAGATGTGGGAAGGCAGAAGCATATGGAAAGTATCTGGATTTTTGTCAGCATAAATCCAATGAACAGCTTTTATTTACTTACCTATGTACATGTTTTCCTATTTATTAATTTATTACTTATGCTGGCTGCTGCCCTCTCTGTCGCATCTCCTCTAATTCCTGTGGCCATTACTGAGTGTTTCCTGCTTTTGTTTGGCATGGTGAAAGGTAATCATTTAGGAGAACAGACATCTTCGAGGCGGAAGGAATGTTTTATAACTTGAGAAAAAAAGTTGGCCGATACCTTCATCATTAAAGAACTTACATAAAACTGAAAGACTTGCTTAGAAATGTTATATTCTGCCCTATGAAGAAATGGATCATAAACTCTTTCATAGGGAGAAGTGAGTTTTTCCAAATGCCAAGTTGTACTTCAATAGCCATGTTTACAGGGGAAACTCTGAGAGAGGGATTGCTAAACAAGCCTTTGCTGGCTGGGCTTGATCCACCCAGATTTCCTGTGTAGGAAGTAATGGTCAACCTTTTTATTCCTCTTTCTCTGTCTTCCCTACTTCCTTGGGATGATGCTAAGGAGAATGTGTATCAATGGCTGTACTTGGACGCAGAAGTGAAGGAGCTATACAAACAACTGAGAGATAAACAGAGAAAAAATGGAAGAGAATAGAATGTAGCTTTAACCAAGAAATGAGGGGAGAGAACAAAAGTAGCTTTTTAATAACTAGGATTTAGTTTTCTGTGTCTGAAGCAACAAGTAATTTAAAAGAGTCTCAAAAATGTTTCCATATTTTGAGGGAGATTTTCCTTTTACAAAACGGGTGAAGATCCCTCTGCCGTGAGCTCCTCCAAGAAAGGCCAGAGGAGAGAAGAAGGGCATCCTTGCAGCTGGCTTTCCATCCCTCTCCCTGCCAACCATCTGCCTTTGAAAAGCAGAATCATCTAGTATTTATGATCCATTTTGGATTCACATTTTTAAAAAAACCCTTCTCAGCCCTTTTTGTTGTGCTCTTCTYATGTTGGTGAGCTATAAACCAAACTGCTGACACTTGTAATGCAACGTGTTCTGTACAGGATTTACCATGATGTAGTCATTGCTCCTCATTTGCCTGATTACATTATTTGCAGATGGTAGCATGAGTTTCCTTTCAGATCATGTTTCTATAAAACAATTACTTATGGTAAGTAAGCATTTTGTAACCTCAAAAGCAACTTTTAAGATTTATCTWCCAACCAAGTAAAAATATTTTTAGACATGTTTTCATTTAATTGATTAGATTAGAATATACTTTGATTTGTGAATAAATTAATTGGAAGCAGTCCATGCTTTTGGCAAGAAGACAAACTGGCCAGAAATCCGCATGAAAGGTGACTATAGCTGTGCATTATCGAGGAGATGGTTGGACCAGTCAATGGTTGTGCCAAGCAGTTCAGCCAGAGACTGAGTGCAAGAACATTGGTGCCTCTGTCATCTCTTGCGCTGTGGTGGTGCATGGCCAAGACATAGATTATGCCTCTGTTTTCCCATATTGTTCCAGTTAGAGGTGATAGGCAAAGGGCTGCCAGAGAAAGTGCAGGAAGAAATGCTGCTACAGCAACTATGGCAGACATGGTGAAGATCTGTCCTTGCAGAGGTTTTGTCCTTTGGTGGGACTTTAAGTTTTCCTTAGATCCTTGAGCCATTGTTTTTCAAGCCTATGGCTGTAGGTTCCTCTTTCGGTGAAGATTACCTTCCTAGTGAAGATCACTGTGAATTATAGGAGAGGGGAAAGGTGGGTGCTTAGGCAGAACCCCAGGTACTGCCCTCACAGTGACAGTTACACAGTTACTTTGAGCCTACCCTCAGTTCCTTCCTACAATACCATAGGGGAAATTTATTTTATGCTCAACTTTAATTTCTGATTAAAGTTTAGTCAGTGTTTACAGTCACTGATGTGATTTTGGTTCTCTTGGAGCTACCTGACTCCAGGGCTCCGACATCTTTGCAAACCCAAAATCCTCAGTGGACKTTCCTTGTATACTGGCAATGTGCAACTATTAATAGATTTCTTATGTTGTTKTTCTATTAATAAAGACTCCAAACTCAAAAACTTTACTGTTTTGAAATGGTGGCTATTGCTTTGGTTAGTGGGTTTTTATTAGTCTTACAGAAAAGTTAAAGTCAGTCTTCTAATCAGGGATCATTTTATCCTAGTTCAAGGGGCTTTGCCTGAGGAAAGTCCTCAGTTTTTATGMTTTGCCATGATGACTTGTAACCACTGCCATTTGCAATATTTAGATTTTCACCAGATGATGCCACCTTCAGAAAGTCTGTTTAGGACACCTAAACAGATACCAAACTGGGAGGAGTAGCTGATAGCCCTGAGGGCTG
>NW_020455316.1:4300022-4381160 GCF_003342845.1 Nothoprocta perdicaria
AGGCACCAAAAGTTCCACAGGAACTTGAGAAAACACTTTTTGACAGTGAGGGTGACAGAGCCCTGGAACAGGCTGCCGAGGGAGGTTGTGGAGTCTCCTTCTTTGGAGATCTTTAAAACCCGCTTGGACACAGCCCTGTGCCACGTGCTCTAGGTGACCCTGCGTGAGCAGGGGGGTTGGACTCGATGACCTCTGAGGTCCCTTCCAACCTTAAACATTCTATGATTCTATGACACCTGAACCCTTCCCCAGGCAGTGATGCTTAGTGTTACTCACTGCTTGCATGCAGTAGACATCCATGTCTGTCTGTGTAGGGCAAAAAGAGAAGGAACTTTGTGGCGAAGGAACCTGCAGTTTCTGAGATGTGGGGTGGCTTTGTGCACATTCGCTGCTCATTCCGTTGCCAAATCTTGGGAACTCTGAGATGGACGAATAAGGATCAAATAGCAGGAGTCTCTTTATAGGCCATCCATATATCCCATCAGGTAATTCTGAGGAGGTTAATTTGTCCCTGTATTATTATTATATTATATTATAAGCATCACAAAGAAAATCATGGACAAACCATCTTTATTTATTTATTTTTTATTTAAGGATCTCAGTGTCAGTGCGCTCCTTCTTTTTCCCTTTTCTGCAGATTCATTTGGTGGTAAAATTTTCCAGATCCAATTGCTGCGTGGTGCCTGACTGGCACTCCTGGATCGCCAGCCCACTCAAAATGGGCCTCATAAAAGATTGTTTAAATCCTTACACTGTTTTATTTGTTCTCTGTCTTGACGGCCAAATTCAACTAAAAACTTTTGTACCTCTTCTTTTTTTCCAGACTTAAAATTGTGAAAATATCCAATATATGATCTAGATTATTTATCTTCAAAATTTTTTTTWAAATTCAGTCAAGTGTTTACAAGATGAGCAGTAACCTGAAAACAGCAGGTATTTTAATGCCCTAGGTAATTAAAAAAATATATCTCCCTTACTTGGGATGTTTTCTGTCCCTCCTTCCCCATAACTTTATTTCTATTCCATATGTGGGCCTGCCACTTACACAGCTTGACATGATGGAGCTCAACTTCATTAATGCTGTGGTTGGCTCCATCACATACAGTCAATAACGACATGTCTGATAGAAATAAGACAGTCTCTCATGTCACAGGAGAAGCATCCACCGTCTTTCTAAGTACTGATATTCTGTGCAGAAGCTCCAAGTCCTGCTCCTGCGATGTCCTTGGCAAGGGGAGTGTGGGGGGAAAGGCATCTTTGTCATGTGAAACCACACTCAGCTTTTGCAGAGATATAAACTGTTCTGATTCATCATTTCCTTTCTCTTACATGCTCTCAAAAAATGCCGACAACTTGCCAGAGCAGTAATAAATAAATATAAATACATATTCCCAAGTCTGGATATAGGTGACAGTCAAAATATCAGCAGCAGTGGATGGTGCTGGGAATGTGTTGGATAAGATTGGGAAGTGGGATACGTTGACTGCTTTGAGGCAAAAGAGGCCTTAGTAGCCATTTTCTTTCTTTGAGGGTCACCCGTTGCCAAATGGGAATGAAAGGTTTTTCTCTATGTTTTACAGTGAATCTGAATCACCTAGAAAGTCTTTATGGATCTCTTGTAATGCAGTTCTCTGCTGTCAGATAGCCCAGTTAGTTGCTCAGGTAGCCCAGGCCTGCTCTGCCAATGCTGCCATTGGGACACTGGGGAGATGTGCATTTCTGAGCATCAGATTCCTCCTTTTATCTTTTTAAAAAACTAAAAGCATATTAGAACTATGCTAATGAATACCACTATTTTATTTTATGTGTAATTCTTTTATTTTATTTTTTTATTTAGGATTTTATTTTTATTTAAGATTTTATTTTATGTATAATTCTTAACYGAGTTTTATTTGCATGTATGTTATTTTGCCTCTCATTTCCTCATCTTTTGTTAGGCTTTTCCCAGCACCTCACTCTCTTCCTCTCTATGAAGAACAGGCAGAGCACAARGAGTAGCCTTCAACTTACGCTGGCAACTGGGCATCTGATAGAGGTTCTTTGGGGAGATTTTGTGGTTGGTAACTTCTGAGAGGTCTAAAACCTCCTGCATATGCATTTGGTGATTCATTTGGAAACTTGTTATATCTAGGAAAAAGAAAAAACAGCACTGCAGGCCAAGTTAAATTATGTCTGATTGCTGGAAGCAGTACAAATTACATGCTTTTATATAAATGTTTCAGACACAGTAAATGGCTTACGGAAAAGTGAATCTGTCACCGAAGCTAAATCATAGCTGAACAGACTGGCTCTAATCACATCAAGTTTATTTGTAAAGTAGTCCTGTTATTGTCTGTAATGTGAGATCTTGGAAAAGTCCTTAGCAAAAATCAACAAGAGGGGTCTTGGAAAAAAATAATCTCCCTCATCCCTTAAAGAGAATGAAAAATAATGAAATACTCCAACGTGGTACTAAGGGAGAAGGGCATTGCTCTGTTTTTGTAGGACAGAATATTTTTATTATTACTTTTTTTTTTGTCAAAACTGATTTGAGCTCAGTTTGTGTGTATCTGTATCTGTAATAATGTTCAACTAACTCCTAGGTTTGCTTCAGTCAGTGAAAACACAAGTAAGGAACACCCTGTTCTCAGGTCTTTCTGCCCTGAAATATTTTAAGGAGAGCCTTGTAAAAGGGAAAAGGCCTGGATAATCCTGGTGACTTTATTTCCCTTTTTATAGCTCCAACAATTGTGGGGAGGATGTTCAGCAGAATTTAAATGGGTGCAACCCTATTGTTCGTGCTACAGAAATATGGTAATTTTCCAGATTCTCAAAGGGATTTTTATTTCCTTTTGGAAACTATAGTAAAGTAAAATATCACCTTTTGGCTGAAATTCACATCACAATTCAATATGATATCTGTTTTTCTTTTGCCATGTCTGTCTCCCTTCCATTGAAAGTTAARAATTACTTCTGTCCGAATGTCAACTCGCAGGAGAACTTCCATTCAGTATCACTCTGATAGCACTAGATGTCACAGAGCTTCCTCCACACTCCTTCAACTCAGCCACAGACACTGCTCTGTTTTATTCAAAGTATCCCAGCTCARCCACAGCTCCTTCTCTCCACGGTTCCTAATGGCAGGTAGAGTTAGTCTTGAATTCCTTTTTACACTGGAGGCAGGGAGACAGTGTTTGGTATCTGCAATATTTTTGGCATTTCTTGGAAATTCCAGATGCACCTCTTATTTCTGCATTAACAATTGCTGCTGAAGATACAGTACTGTAAAAAATATTAACCAGGAATTGTCTGAAAAATGAAATACGACACATAAGACCCACTGATCTATGTAAGCACGGTAAGATGACACCTCATTGACGCCCACAGTGGAGCCAGTGCTAACAAAGCCTGTCTGTATCCTGTCATCTCTTTGGCTAATAGGTTTGTTTAGAAGAGTTTCTTTGCAGTTTTAATGTGAATTGATTTCAATAACTGCATTACAGGAACTACAGGGTTGCTGTTTGCATCCCCAAATCCAGATACGATCTACAAACAAGTCATCTTTACATAACTCAAAGTGCATATACGAGAAAAATACAGTCAGCACATATCTGAAAAATAGACTGAGGTTTAGTGATTTAAAGATCTTTTTTCTCCTGATGTTTTACTCCGTTAGGATTTTTGATAATATTTGAGTGACTGGGGGAAGAATCCCTACTACTGTCCTTGCACTGGTTCCAGCAGAGCCRATTCTTTACAGCTTTATCTCCGGCACAGCGTTGCTTTGATGTTTCTCTTTGTAGAAGTGGAATTTAGCTTAGTGAAAAACCAGAAAGTTATCTGTTTCAAACATTATACTTTGAAAATATTGAGAGAAGTGTCACTTAATTGGCTAACTGTTTCAGAATTGGTGGATTTTTAGCATCAAAGTTAATCATTCATCTACTTGCTGGTCTATAGAAGCTGAAATGACTACTGGAAAGAGATTGCTGGCAGGATTTGGTAAAAATGAACTATGCAGATTTCAGTAAGAATGGAGTTAAACATAACTGCTCTAGTGGAATGTACTAGAAAAACTAAGGCTTCTTTCAAAAAGCTATTTTTATTTAGAAATATTTAGTTAAATTACACTATGAAATTTATTTTAGTATAGTTGTCTTGTGATTATCTTTTTCTGTTGTAAATCAATTACTTGTTTTGTTTCCCTTTTTTAAAAGCCCTTAAAATAATAGGTATTTTGAATCACTGCTCTTGCTCGGAACAGGTCTCTGATATAGAAAGCAGACACAAGAGTTCAATCTCTAACTAACCACATGCGTGGGAGCAAGTTTATTTCTGTCCATTATATAAGCTGAAATCTGTATTAACAGTAATTCATATCAGCAACAGAGCRTGCAAATATGAAATCATGCTAACAAAAATGCAAGAAAAATGTGCTTATAATAAGCCACTGGCTGCCACAGATACTTAATATACAATATAATAAAATAATAAAATATATAAAATAATATACAATATAATTAAGTTGCATAATAATAGAATGTATAATAATACAATATGATAAGTTGCATGCAAGTTTAGAAAGTGTTTAATCAGCTTATTTTTTCTAGTTGCCCTCTGGATTTGTAATTCCATGCATCAGGATAGAAAACACTTTGAGTGTCAGTCTGCAATATGAGACTTCTCACAGTAATTTCAGATCCCATGTGCTTTAAAAAAGTGTGAGTATCTTCAAATGTATTTGATCAGTGTTTTTAAGTCCACTTGTTTACATATATTTTGGCCTTGCACCTCTGAAATTAATAGATTTTTTTTGCCTTCTTTTTTCATCAGACGTGGAATGTCTTGTAAGAGGTTTTGCATTTGTCAGACACGGAGCCATCTGAAAACCTTATGGAGTCCAATTTTGTGTCTGGATGTAATGGTCCAGACATCTGAATATCTTTTTACAGTATTGAGTTTTTACTAACAACACTTTAGTTATTCTTTTTGTTCTGAAAATTTGATTATGATCTGAGCATGTGTTTGACTTCTGTAATGCTTCAGTTCTCCAGCCTTGTGACTACAGTGATTCTACTGAAAAAAAAGAGAGTGTATCATTGCTCCTTTTCATTTATATCAGGTAATTTAAGAAGGTCCAAACAAAGGATTGCTTTATTGAAGGAGTGTTAATGATTCTAAATTTGTTTAAGAAAAGGATTTTTCTGCTTAAACCAGTCTACACAGTTATTTTCTTTTCTTTACCAGAAAACTACAGAAGCTGTAAATTATATATGGAAAGTATTTTTAGGGAACAGTATTTTCAGGGTAAGAGAAGTGAGCACAGCTGCTTTGGTGTATTTTCCAAATCAGATCTCAAAATGGGAACCAGCTGCTCGTAGGTTGTACTTAGCTCTAAGTGCCAGCACATGCTGATGGGCCTAATCTGGCCCTTTTGGAAATAACACACAGCCAGAATATGGGATGTCATCTTCATGGCAGATTTTGTGATAAATTATCCTCAATTTTGGACAACACCAGCCCTCAAAACATGATAGTGYGAGCAGCCTTGCTTTCGTCCACGATGCCACCTTGCCTGGGCTGCATGAGCAGGGCCACTCTGATGCARGTATGGGCACACGGATGAAAGCTGAGGGACAAGGTGGGAAGAAGGGGCAGGTATGTGATTTTGGGGGKGGTGGTGGCGGCAATTCAGTGGGAGTTTGGGGTAGGTGTTTTTCTAAAGGTGACCTGCCTTTGCACCAAAGTTGATGATTTAAAAAAAAAAAAAAAAAAGAAGGAATTTAGCGAGGTCTCTTCATAGAAATCAAATATTTGGTTGTAGGGAACAGCAGCTTCTCAAGAGCTTTGGTTTAGAGACATGGAGCAATTTCTGTAGGTCTGAATCCAATGTTCGTGTTTGATAAGTATCGCAGGGTACTTGTAGGACTCAATAGTTGTTCATATTTTTTCCTTAAYAGTAAAACATAGACTTTAATAAATTTAGTAAAGGAAATCTTGAAAGGTAGTTTTGATCAGTATCAAATTCCATTGTGGTGCAGTTTGTGGTTTACTTATTTTATTTTCAAAAATATTTTAAATATGATAGTGACAAACTGAATTTTGTACTTGACCATACATATTAAAGCATGATAGTGACTATTTTGCCTAAAATAATTTTAAGTTTGTTTAGGTCCCCAGAGAACGTTATTTTGGTTTCTATGTAGACTTGCTAGAGACTTTTTTTTCCTAGCATAATGCACAAAAAGTACTTGGCATCCTTTGTTTTGAAACTATATTCAACAACAGTCTTATTACAGTGACTTTGTAAATTATCATACATTCTTCAAAGGCAATCTCAATATATTCTCATTAAATTTGGGGTTTCTTTGGGTGTCTTTTGCAAATGATCAGTGTTGCTTGAAAGCTTGCTCTTCCGCAGAAAGCCTGGAGGCCGTCATTCTACATCTCTGGGCTTTTATTCTACTGCAAAGTATTGCAGGATTGGAGTGTCTTATTTGTAGTTATTGGTATACAGGCCTGTAGAGAAAACTTGAGAGTAAGAAATGCAGCTTTTTGTGGGAATCRGTCACTTGCACAACGTATTTCTGTTTTGTAAACTGTCAGTAAAACAGCATTTTTCCTGCTTTGTCTGTTTAGGAGAAAGGGGTCAGATCCTTGAGAACAAGGAGTTAATACGTACTTAAGCAGCTGAGAAGGTCATTGGGGCTATAGTGTTTTTTCAGTCGAGGCTTGTTGGCAGCAGATGCAGCTTAAGGAGCGGAGGCAATGTCAAATAACCACTTCACAGAACATAATGACAAAATAGATTCTTCAGAGTGAACATSGTCTTTGCTCCAAAGAAAACCACTGAACTAGTTTCAGCCTTAGTAAGTGTTGTGATACAGTAATATATGGACATTTTTGAACGTTACCTGTTATTTTTGTCATTTTGCCTCCTTTCTTCATTAGAAACTCTATTATGTTAGAAAAAGAAAGGAAAACCCACCTAAATTACTTTGGCTGATAAACATAGCAACACAGCTTATGAGGGTGGGGCTTTAAGAAATGTGCTGTGCCTTAGTAATTATGTTGTTGAAACAGTTGTTTTTATTTGTGTGCTTTAAAGGGATTTCACGTATATAATTTAACTGAACTGATGTAAACTAAGGAAGGTGATAAATATACAGTCAAAATTGGAAGATGTTTGAACATATGCCCAGTTCTATAGATAAAACTCAAGAACTAAGGATGAACAATAATTAAACYATGTATCTTTAGGTTTGGGGTTTTTTATTTTCCTTAAATTTTATCCAATAGGACTAAAGCTTTAGTTTTCAATAACAATCAGTCAAGTCCTTCTGTTTCACAGCTTCTCTTCGGTCATGGGAGTCACTTTGAAGAGATCTTCAAAACCTGCTTGGACGCCCTATGTAACATGSTCTTTGTAACCCTGCATGGTGCTGGTGGGTTGGACTAGATGATCTCCAAAGGTCCCTTCCAACCTTAAGGGTTCTATGATTCTATTGAGTTGTTCTAAGAGAAATAGTCATATTCAGCTCTTGCTTCTTCAAGGAAAAAATACTTATTGTAGAAGGCATCAAATTGCTGTCTCTTTTTTAATTGACTTTAAGTTCCATTTCCGCTTCTTACCTCGTTGCCCACTTCTCCCAGAAGTGATTTGTTCAATCCTACTTGTACCTGTTCCTTCTTGGATGGACTGTCACCTCTTTCCCATTGTTCTGAGCACTTCCTTCTGTGCATTTCCAGCAMCGTGACTTTTGTTTCTAAGTTGCTTCATTTTGTAATCTCCCAACTTCGTCTCTTCCTGTCTTGCTTTTGCTGGACTGACATGGTAGCGCCTGTGCCCTTCGTGGTGTGTCCCGCAACCTTGCATCCTTGTCTGGCCCTGCTGGAGCACCGCACAGGCCCCAGTTTTCCCAGGGCCCAGGCTTCTAGCAGAAATGAAGTCTCAAGCAGGTAACAACACACACTAAGGTCACATCCTAGCAATGGTTCTTGATGGTGTGAAGTCACAGTGGGACCAGGACTGTGATGTGTCTTGTAGCACAAGACTGGTGATGCCAGTGTTGTAGCATCAATTGTAGATACCAGTAAAATCTCTAGTGACCTTTTTTTTTTTTAGAAAAGTTGCAGGACTCTTAACTCCAAGAAAAATAAAATGTAATTGGTTTTAATTTGATTGGCACTTCTGAACTCACGTTGTCCTTTCTGTTTTATGATTTTGTCACTTCGTGTCTGCCTTAGTGATAGAGTCCTGGTTTGTCCCTATAAATATCTTCAAGGCTTAATGTTCCTTGTCTGTAGCCRTTCTTTGTATCCTTTGGCTTCTGCTATGGCCCTAACTTTCAAGCTTATTACAACATAATGTATTTAATTYTCACAAAATCAGCGGAGACAGAAAAATATCATCCCAGTTTCACAGATGGAGAACTGAGAACCTGCGCCTGCAGATCTGCAGCAGTCATAAGGATGTCTGGAAATTTAATCTCAGAGTCTAAGGCTATAAAATCTCTCTGGGCTAGAGAGTTCTTCATGATGACAGATCTTCCTTTTTAGTCATGGCCTATTTCCCTTTGTCCAATATAGGATCTCAGCAGATATCGAGGACTGGTCTCAGGATATATCAACTGAGATGCAATGTAGCGCRCTCTTCATTTCTTCCACTAGTCCTACAATTCCTAGAGAGCTATTTAGACTGGCTACTCTGTCCGGGTCCACTTTTGTGTCAGTGTAATCTTCTATCTTGTATTTCTCAGGCCTGGTGGCTTGGAGTCTGTCTACCTACCTGACAGTATCTTCTTCGTAATGCTGGCATCTGCTCTTACCACTGTTCCACAACATGTTGCCTCTATCATTAAACATACCAATACACTCTTTTTCTTATTTTTATTATTCAGAAACTTAGCAGTTGTCTCATCACCATTTAAATTCTTTTTATGCCTCTCAATTACTATAATGTCTAAAAAATTCCAGTCACTTAATAAGGGCTAAACAGGAGATAAGCAACAATTTCTGATTTCCATCTTCTTTACTGCTTCCTCTTAATCACTCTCCTCATTAGAAGTAAATGCATGTAATAATGTACTTGAACTGTGTTAATTTGTTTTCAAACAAAATTGCTCGTGTATTGCACTCTCAGGAAGGGCACAGAATGGGTTCATTTCTTCAGATCTTGAAGGCAGAGGTTCTGCCTGCCACTTATCTCCAACACAGTGGGACATCAGCAATTCCTTTGTCAGCACCTAGAGTATAAATATTTAAATAGTTTTTATAAATCCCCACATCTTCTCAAATTTTGTTCCTTACCCTTTGTACAAAAGGAATGCAAATGAAAAATTTATTGTCTTTACTAAGTACTAAGAACTCAGCAAGATATTATCTTYATAGTCTTATTTTGGAGCAATTAATACATTGTATGTAAGAAATAGGAGACAGAGCTTCTTTCCACAAACATCTGCTTATGATTTAAGCTCTGCAAAATATCCAAAAAAAGACTGTGTGGTGAATACTGAAATAGGACTTTCGCCACGTATCCTGCTATCCCAGGGACTTGTCCTATACCACTATTAACTTTACTGGTCCAATTCCAGATCTGTCGTACTTAGTTTGAAAGTGATTTTAGCCAAATACTATACTACTAAACAAAAAGTGAAACTCTTGGGAGCATTTGTGGAGCTTTATATTAATACTTGGACATGGATACACTAACATAGAATAATGGTCCAAAGCATCTAGTCATTATCAGTGAAGTATCCTGCAAATAATCACAGAATCATGGAATGGCTGAGGTGGAAGGGACCTCTGGAGATCATCCAGTCCCACCCCCCTGCTCCAGCAGGGACACCCAGAGCACGGGGCACAGGGCGGCATCCAGGCGGGTTTGGAAGATCTCCAGAGAAGGAGACTCCACAGCCTCCCTGGGCAGCCTGTGCCAGGGCTCTGTCACCCTCACAGGGAAGAAGTTCCCCCTCACATATGCAGAATTTTCCTCCTCAAATTTGCAGAATCTTTATAACAATACCATTTTTAATAGCTTAAGCAAAGTGAGAGAAACTGAAAGTTTCCATATATCCATACTTTAAACTTTTGGAAATGGGTGGGGACTTGAGTATGAGCTGAGTGTTGTCAGAATTTAAAGCACCAGCCATCTAGGTTGTATGCCTGGAAATGTAGAAGTTTTGAGATAGATACACATATACATATATTATATATATAAAAATAATAATTCCAGAAGTGTAAAATTGGCTGTAATCCTAGTTTTTCAGTTAAAAATAATAGTATTGGAGATACTGAGTGGAATCTCATGGCGTTACAACTGTTTTACCAGATCACTGCTGGATGCTTTTCATATATAGTAGACTTTGAGCATTTCCAAGAAATCATTAATCCCATCTCTAGGGAAGAGACTTTGCAGACAGCTACGGTTATTGTACATCTTTCCTGGCCTTCTTTAAGGAAGTGGGGGGAGGCAAGGAGTTTAGTGGGTATGTGTTTCCTGACCAAAAATCCACCCCAGTGTCAGTGCCTTCTGGACATTTGGATGAGAAACTGAATAAATCGAGGAGAGAAAAAAAAAAAAAAAAAAAAAAAAAAAAAAAAAAAAAAAAAAAAAAAAAAAAAAAAAAAAAAAAACTTTATTTCAGTAGCTCATGGCTTATTCCAGGTGATTTAGCTTTTTAAATCGTATAGTTGAGAGAAGTAGAATAAGGAGTGACTTTTTTTGTGCCAGTATTGTCAAATTGAGGGAAGTTTAGATCCTAATCTCAGTATACTGCCTGTGCTTAATTTCTGGCTGAACTTCAGTTTGTCGTTGCCTATCAGAGCTCAGTGACAAGTTAAAAAAAATGGCTTGAGCTTCTGGATAGGAGGGAAAATTCCTATATTCTATGGGAGTTTTCTTCAGAATTCTGAAGTAGGATATTAAATAGCAACCTAATCCCCTTCTGAAAGCAAGCTCAGGGTTTGCTGGTGACACTTTCACTGATGCTCTCGGGGCGGGTGGCGGCTTTCCTAAAGCTTCTGAAAAGTGGATTTTGCACTTTATCCTTTTCATTAATATAAATCACATAAATCATGACTTTCTTGAACCACAACAGTGTATGAAAATAAATTATTGAAATATGTGATACTCTGTAATACCAAGGAAGATGGACAGCCTGACATTCCAAACCATTTGCTGCTTTATGAGTTTCTCTTTTAAATGAAATATTACAATAGAGACACTCAAGTATTTGGTTTTAAAGTGTGATATTTATTTTATTCTCTACTGTATCGTTCTCATATATTCCCTAGTCAATCTCTTCTTCTGTAGCTTCTTGAAATAGAAGCAGTAGTCTCTTCATTTATCTTCTGCATTACTTGAACACTCGACTGAGTGTGATACATGATTCTGGAATAGTTCATAGACTTCATGGTGCTTATTGACAGGAGGAAGAGAGATTTGCTATTTACTCCTCTATTTTCACGTATAGATAATATTGGCGGTATGCGGCTATCCTGTGATGTATCTCTCACCCTTTCTTATATTTCTAGCTAATCAAAACAACCAGCAAATCAAATTATTAATAAAACCAAGTTTTAGATCTCTCTATATTTACAGAGGAATGGAATTTGGATATATAGGGACCGAAGAGAGACATAGATATCAAACTCCAAGGTTTGTCTGGTAAGAAAAAAAAATCAATAAGTAATTTTTCATCAAGGGAGTCCAAAACCAAACTTCACTGATACTGTGTGACAGGCTTCACATGAGGAACAGTCATAATTCAGATGACACTTGTTACAGATAATACACATTTCTTGGAGTGCAACCACAGAGTGATGGGGCCACCTCAGATGCCACTGTGAATGCTTAAAGTGAGTGTTCAGACAGCTGGCTGATACTGTGCAAGWTGGAAGCCTTCTTAACACCATTAATTCATTCTCCCTCTTGGACTTCTTCCCATATAAATACTTCTTCCCAGAATGTTAAAGTGTGTCATGGCATTTGTTTCTGTGCCTGACTGGAAGGAAGAAGGTTGAAGCAAATCCCATCTACTTCCTCTGCAAAATATATATTGTGTTTCTGCAAAAAGGCACACGGGGAACGTTATTTCATGTTACCACTGCAGCCGTGGGAGTGGGAACAGCTCGCTCTCGTACCAGCAGTCAACAGAATTTCAGGTCGTGCACTGTTAACGTTTGGTGGTCCATGTTTGCCATTACCAGTGTGCAATGGCCTTTAAAAAGGTCATGTATTTTAAGTGAGTGACTGGGAAAGCAGCTTTCAGAAAGGTAACTGGAAGGAATAGCTCAAATTTATGGTATGGACTAAGCAGAATCAGCCATTGGTTACTTCTTTAGGCCTYGCAAGCTAATACTATGAGCACATTATCAGAATAAGAAATATATAGACGATTCAGATGTCCCACTTTATCCACTATAACAGTTGCCAGGCTAAGGAAACTCAGGCTGAACTTGTTTAATTTTGAGAAGGCAGTTACTGGGTTTCACTGAAGAAGGAAAAATACTTTAACTTCATTATTCTGGGCATGGTTACATGGTGTAGGAGTAGAACATACGAATTTAAGGATTGCTCATCTGTTGTGCGTGTTACCAAAGTAAATACATGAACTAATGTATTTTGCTACCTTTTCAAGCTATTTTAGGCATTTTTAGTGCACAATAAGCTTGTGCATGCATAGTTAGCATGATGCAGTTATGAGCTGTAAAGCATATCCTGGATTATTGTGCAGAAACCTCTCTGCATTAACAAGGCCTGCTTAAATTCTGCTGTGGCTGAGAGGAGAGCCTGGAGAGAGACAGAGTTCCTAATTTATGGCCTTATTCAGTCACCAAGCAGATCAGAGCATTGCTGGTGCTTGACTAAACCACTGAGTATCTCCATGGATGACTAAGTGCCTTGTTCCTGCTGTATTTTCCCACATCTGTATGTACTTTCTGCAAAAAGCTGTTAAATGCTTTCTCATTACCCCGAAAGTTAAGGTTCTGGTTGGCTTGAGGTGACACGAACTGTTCATTTATGCAAACAAAATCATTTCATTTCATCAGTAAAATAAGATACTGCCTTTTTTGGTTCCAAGGTGTCCTCAGCAGACTGGAGAATCCAACTCTGTAGTTCTGTGAGAGAGTAATGTTATAAAGGGTAAGTTGTAACTGGCACACTTAAACTATTTTTAAGGAGAAAGATCCTCTAAGACCCATCTCAGCAAGTATCCTACATATAAGACTGGAATACTTCAAGTATTGCTGCATATTAACCAATTAGTTATAACTGTGCATGGATACATATTAACATTTACCAAGACAACAGATTTTTTGCTAATGAAAAGTCATTTTCAATATATTTACTCTTAGAAGTCAAAAGATGAATACTGGGCAGTAAATCATGCACAGAGGACTTAAAATTATTGAAATAACTGAGAAGTATGTATTTTTTTAACAATACATCCTTAACATGCTTACTAAAGCAATGCAGCTCTTGGGAATACTTCTATGTTAGTAAATTCAAAAGATTAGTCATAGAATATACCCATAATTTCTTTTTCTTTTTGCTTCAAACATCAAAATCAGGTAATCTGTGACTGGTATGACTTTTTATTTTCCCTACATGACCCCTCCCCCCCCCCCCCCCCCCCCCCCCCAAACCTTCCAAAAAGGTGTGAAAAGGTGTGGTCTATGGCTAGTTTTGGAAATACTGTGCAACCAGTATTTGAATCCATCAGGAATTTCAACAGATCGTCTCTGAAAATCCACTTCACCATATCCACTAAAATAAGCATAAAGCCTTTTTTTTTTTTTTTTTAGATTTTTTTTCTCATAAATCCAAAGAATAAGTAATCCAAGAAAGAAGGTATAAATATATGTATCATTAGTTTCTGGACAACATGAAATAAAATCAGGAAAAAACCCTGCTTCACATTGATGTGATGACTGTAATCTGAAGTAAAATATTAAATAKCAATGCTTAATTACTTTACTCTGAACCAGCAATTGGGAGAACACCTCATAGATGTCTGAGGTCTCCCAGTGAAGGCCTAAATAATTCTTTGAGAAACATGGCATCAGCTTAGCACAGGATCACAAACAGACCTGAGAGATGTGCAACAGCTTCTCTCACCCACTCTACAATTTTCAGAGCAATAGGTCTAAAAATTGCTCTTGTGAGATCACACATCTAATTCTCAGGATGTTGGATATCTGAAGAGGATACGAGGAGAAGCTAAAGCGTCTAAAACATCTGAGCACCTGTTTAAGATGTTAGAAGGGAGCTAGAACWTTTCTGGGATTTAGGTTAGTGTCCAGTTAACTGTTTTCCCACTCATTGATAACAAATATTTGAATATAAACTAATCAGTGAGACAGTTTGGACTGAAAAGTTTGAGAAACAAAAGCAGTTTCTAAAAATGCAAAATTTGTAATGATAAAACATTATTATAGCCACTAATGTAGACTATGCAATAATATGTCCAGTGCAGGTCAGCTAAAAGTGTTGCCAATTTTCAATATAAAATGCGATGTTTATTCTTGCACTTTCTCTCTTGGGATTTCAGAAAGCTCCTGTTTCTGCAATGAAAGCAAGAGAGACTATTATTTCTTTATGATTACTTCTGGGAAAAACATTACTGTTATAAATATACCATTTTATTGAACTTGAATATTCCACTTTTATGGCAAAATTTATAAACATTCTTTCAGTTTTTCCCAAGTATAAATCCAATCAGGGACAATTTTGAAATTAATATATACGATGTGACTTCATATAAATATTAATAGTAGTTGCAACTGTTATAGTATCAGAAGACTGTGAAAATGCTTTTCTTAGTYTTTGAAGGTTTACTCTCTGTGTGAAGTTTTTAATATTGCGATGCATATAAACCACTGTAATAATGTTACAGAAAAAATGAGTTTAGTGGGTGGCAATAAAACATGAGTTTCCCTTAAATTCTGACTAGTATTTTCTATACTAGTATTTAGTATTGACTAGAAGATTTAATTACGTAAGCTGTCAGCTTTGGATCATTTTCTTTCCTTTAAACATGTAATCCTGAATGTCATCAGTACAAAGTTCAAATTGTCTGAAATCTTGTTACATGCCTGTGAACTCCTGTGCCRTGGTCATTGAACCATGATTTTTCTTTGGTTTTTTTCTTGGAACTCAATTTCCTGCTCCAGAATAAGTAGAGGGTCTTCCGTAACCTGTGAAATCAGAGAGCAACCAAGCAGTTGCAGCCTGTTTYGACAAGGTCTGTGTGAGACCACGTGTGCTAGAGAGCTGCAAAAGGCTTTATCAGTGAGAGAGAAGCACTCAAGCCGATTGCCATGAGTGCAGGAGATCTTTTCCTACAGGAAACTGTGTAGAGTCTATGAAGCCTTTCTGAGCTTTAGTTTGTCAGTGTCATCTTCTAAAAGGYACTGATTTATTTTAGCATGCTGGGTTAAATGATGCAGATTAAATGGGAATTTGTTGCTTGGATTGTAGACTGGAAAAGCAGATTTGAAAAGCTTTTTATTAATACAAAATGGTGATCTTCTGGCATCACCCAAGAATGCACAATGCACTTATTTTTAAAAGATTTCTGATCCTCTTATGACAGAAGGATGCTATAATCTAGCTTCTCACTGTATTGTATAACTGCTCAGAGGAAGACAAAAAGAAGGAAGGATGTGCCAATGAAAAGGCAGGTCTCCATTCCCAGAGACTGAAGAGTTGAACCGAATCCATCTATATACGTCTTTATATAAGACTCTTTAAAAAGAGCTCTTTTTCTGCTTTGGCGTGTCTTCTGCATGACTTACACGCAGTAAGGATACTTACTGAACCTAGCTCTTGTTAGCCATAGCCCTCATCCCTAGGCTGGACCTCGTCTGCTTTTCCCTGAGGGCACTTCTTTTCTGTGCTCGTCTTTCAGCAGAAAAGATTTTAAAATATATATTCCCACTTGAACAATCTCCCTCTTGGATTGCAGTAATTTCTGGCCTTCTTGACACACACCTGGTTTCCTTCCAGTCGGCCCAGATGCTGCTGCCAAACTTTTCTTCCTTTCCTGCACTTTGTTAACACTTCCTCTTTGTATAAATCTCCTCTTTGACTCTGCACTGCTTTTTTTTTTTTTTTTTTTACATCAAAACAGTTGGTCATCCTGTCATGGTTCTGCACAACTTCACTTCTGTCTCCAGCTAATTTTTGCTTCAATTGCTTTCCACGTCATATTTTTCACTTTTAAAGAGACTTTTTCTTTGATCTTTAATGTGGAATGTTGTCCCCTTTTTACTTCTGCAACACAATTTTTGTTTTCACTTTTCGCTTTCAAGCTTACCTTTTGTAAGTCCTTTCAGCCATTTCTTGAAGCATATAATTGCATTCCTAGAAAAAATGTGGGATTTATTGTATATTATTCAAGCATTCTTGAATTATTCTTTTAACCTTGTTCAGTGTACAAGTTTATAAAACCAAGGAATTAAACATGATAACCTACTCGGACCTTCTGTATAAAACAGGGCACTTAGTTGGAGCTGAACTTTTTGTTCTTCACATGGCTGCCCTTGCTGGAGAATCAAGTCATCTGTTGGGCTCTGCAAGCCCTGCAGTATGAGATTGGGTTTTCAGTCCTGTAGTAACTTMGACGCTTTTTCTTTTTTTTCTTATATGGCCCACTCAGGTTTGAATCGTTTCCTGAAACTGCAGACATCAGACATGGTCAGATTACTATAGCACTGTTTGTAATATATTGTTGTAGCATATATTGTTGTAATATATTCTGTTGTAGCAGAATATGAAGGTAAGATTGCTGTAACCTTATTTGATACTCCCCTACCTATACATTCTTTATATATATATATWAGAAACTTTGACTATGATATCTGCTGAACAATGTCATACTATCACCTATAACTTTCTTTGRAATGTGAACTCCTTCTAGAGCAGAATTCTTTATTTTTGATCCCTGCTTTATGAATTTACATTTAGCCAAATTGTAATGACTATGCTTCTACCTTTGTCCAGATAACAAGAAAAAATAATTTCACAATTTATAACAAAGCAAGTTTTTGTGTCATATGTAAACTTCACTAGTAATGATTTTATTTTTTTCCCTGAGTTATTGATAAAATACTTAAGAGCATCACAGACAAGCATGAATTCCAGTAGGGCTCTTGTTTCCTCCTTCCTTATCATCTCCTTTCATCTAGCTGCCCATGTACCTCTCTTTCCAAGGTATTTATATTTTTTGAATGAAGAGCAGAGATTTTGCCATATAGGTTAATTGCCTGAGTGATCTTAAGAATGCAGATAATGGAGCAGGATGGAAAAATGATCAGATGCTTAAGATGTATTGAAGAAAAACATCCTAGAGCCCATGTAGGTGGTATTCTTGGAAAAGAATCAAAATAAAAACTGAAATTTTTTGATGTCCTTTGGACCTAGATCTGACATAAGACCACAAAGGAGTTGTGGACAGTGATCTACTGTTTTCCAGAGTAATTCCATCCCTTAAGATAGTGAGATTGACTTCAGGCAATTGTAAATATCAAGGCTATTTCTCTATAKGTAAAATATCTCTGACCAGGATGGTGACAGAAATTGCATCATCACAATGTGATTATGAAAAGATTAAGAATTGCTCAGGGTATGTTCAGACTTTGTCAGGACAGGCTTATTTTTGTAATGAGGCACTGTCTTGATACCAACTTGGCAAAAGATCCATGCTTCTTTCTTTCTTCTCWGAGTCAAAATAGAACTGAAAGGGGTTGCCTGATATAGGTCATCTCCCCCACAACCTTGGAAAACCTCTAGGAGTTAGTGCTCTCAAGAACATGCAACTTAACTGATTTCCTTTGGAAGCCTTTAATCCTGTGCTGCCAGGTTCCAGTCTTTTGACACTGTGTGTGGCTGGTGTCCTGGGGAAGCTGATAAACCCTAGACACAGAAATTCTGCCAGTTTCGTAAGATTTGGACCTTCAACATCTCCTATAAGAACGATGGCTTCAAGCTGAGGTCCAGGAGGCCGCTTTGGGTCTGGAACTGTGTCAGAAGAGACCAAGCAGTCGTCATTCTGTCCAAAATACTAAAGTCCATTCAACCATAATTTGTACCTGGAGATACTGCTGGTGTTTTCTCCCAGTTTATGTTATTCTGAATTACCAGTACGTTGCTTATACAGTTCTGTGTAGACTGTGCTGTACACCTCAGGCACAAGATGGGATTCTCCTGAGTGTGCTTAAGATGTGACACTTTCAATTCTTGTCTGCTTTCTCCTGCTCAAATGTCRCTTTAGATCTCATCTCATGCCTACCCCCACCTATTTATATGCCTGAGCCTCTTTTCATGAGTCCTCAACAGAGGTTCTGGTTGAATGGATTCCAAATTAATTTTGAGCTCTTTGCATTTCACCAGGTTTCAAAGGCGTGCATGCTGAAACAATTTCTAACATAAATTATAGCTGCTATAATATATTGGCTGCCAATGGCTAGTGGGGCATATTACAGAATTACGTGGTTGCTGGGCTGCTCAAGAGTCTCTCTCTTGGATGCTTGGTATCGATTTAGGTAATACCCTTTCTCTCCAGGAAATGCTTGAGGAAATTAAGGATTGACTTGAAAATATCCCATGCTATCTAATTAGAAGTGTGGAATTGTTTTCACGTAGCTGAATGATTATATACTGTAAAACTGTGAGAACTATGGAAAAAAATCTCTAATATGATTGGGTAGACAGGAAGTTTTCATATTTTTAGATACAGAAACTTGTAAATAAAATAAATAATTGTAAAAGCTACAAAAACACTCTGTTGTTATGTACTTTCCCCCAGTCTAGGGGAAATATGGGGAGAGCCTTAAAGACCAAACCAATTTCTTCACCATTAAGTGTCATGAGAGTGTATAGTCCCAAATGGCTCCTGAAATATCCTTCCTGAAGTGCAAGGAGCTTGTGGAAGATTAGCAATTCTCTATTGAAGTTGATCTTGGAATAAATGTAATAAAGGTGATTTTATTTTCAACACCATGGAATAGTAACTCCATTGTCAAATGCAGGAGTTTCCAATTAGAGGTTTCATATGTAATCGAGATTAGAGTGGAAGTGCAGCATAGCATACTAAGTTTACTGCAGAACCACTATGGAAAAAATAAGTATGTTCCTAAGATCCAATCCGATTATGTGTCGGGTACCTTCAAGTTCAGTTGTCTTTGAAATTTAAAAGCACTCAGCACCTCACTATTAGCCTGATACATAGAAAACCATCGAAGCTGGTGATATTTAAAAAGAGAGAAAGCTGAAGAATGTTTTAGAAATGTAATTGTTCTGAACACATAGAAAAGCCTTTTGTCTTTTAGAGGAAAAAAAACAGRAAAACATTATTTTTCCTTTTCTTTTTAGTGATGTTGGTAAAGACCATCATGAAATTTGGCATAATGGGATGGATAATGAAGATCTTTCTTCATAGTTATAGTATGGCTCACATAGATGGGCTTCTAAAGATATTAATGTAAATGTGAGTTCCTTTAGCAGTGGAGAAAGCCAATTCCTAATGAAACTTCATTRTAATGGTCTTGTTATTTACATATAAATTATTTGACACATTGCAATTATTTGTGTCACCTAAGTGGACAAGAAATAGGACTTTGCATTAGCTCAGGTGGCCACGCATTCCTATCAAGGTGGGTAGATTTTGGCTTCCATACTTTGGGAGCACATCTGGAGTGCAGACTCCCCCGTGCAATGGAGACATGGACCTGCTGGAGTAAGTCAGCAAAGAGCCACGAAGATGCCTGAAGGACTTGAGCTTCTGTCACATGAGGAGATTTTGATGGGACTGGTTAGCCTGGAGAAGAAAGGGTTCAGGGGATTTGATCGAGGTTTAGAGATATCTAAAAGGAGATTGTCAAGGGAATGGGCCAGGCTCTTCTCCCGGGGTGCCCAGTGCCAGTACAAGGGGCACAAACTGAGCCAGAAGTAATTCTGCCTTATATCTGTAAAAAGATACCCTTTTACTGTGAGGGTGAGTGAGCTGTGGAACAGGTTGGTCAGAAAGGTTGTGGAGTCTCATTTTGGAGATATTCAGAACTCAGCTGGACACATTGTGGGCAACCTGCTGTAGCTGAGCCTGCTTGAGGGGGTTTGGGTCTGCAGAGGGGCCTTTCTGCCCCAACTAGTCTGTGGTTCTAGAGTATTCAGGGGTAATATTCTTTGTTCCTTAAGTCAAACAGTAAATTCTACACTTACGATTTTGGTGGTCTAACCTCCGCTATGCATCTTTTAACAAGTATAATTTGTGTGGGCTGTCAATAGGATATTTTGATGCCTTAGAAATACCATGAAGTGTTTGGGGAAGGGGTAGGGTGCTGYAGAAGTGATCAAGTAGTCCGTAAATGCCAGTATATTTAATCTGTTTGGACTGCTTTAGGAATTCCTCCTACAGACTTCTCTTTGACATTTCCAAACAGTCTGTGCATTTGGCACTTTAGCAGTCGAGGCGAAAGCTCTCAGCAGTGGAAGCAAGATTTCCATCTGCTCCTTTACCTTAGGTTGTGGCAGGAAAGAGCAGATGTTGGGCTGCCCCAGGCTTCATACTAATTGTGCTATCCAGTTGCATCCTTTCTATTGGAGAAAATATCTATACACTCATGCAAATTTAATCTAAAATATAAATAAGTGCAGATACCTTGTTTTAAACTGATGAAACTAGATTGAAATCCTTAGGATCTRGCAAAAGATGGAGTATTTTTGCAAAGTGGCACTGCAGTTGCTATAATTGCTCGGGCTTAATTCAGTAAGGTATCAAAGCATATACATCACTTAGAGCAGGGGAATAATCCTTTGGACCCAAGTTGGAATTCTCATATGTGAAAGTGCCTTAATAAATCAGCCTTTATTATGACAATATTTTTAAATGTTATTAGACCCAGATACATAAGCAAAAAATAAAAATGTTGATCTGAAATTGAGGCAAAGATCCCTGCTCATTGTTGTTACTCTAGTGCTTGCTTTTTTTTTTTTTTCCCTCCCCCAAAAAAACATTCTCCCACCTTTTCTTTTTGGAAGGTAGACTACTATCTGGGCAATAAATATTTGAAAATTTATTCTCTAGAAAATACRATACAACTTGTATAAGCAAAAGTAGTCATATGGGCTATGTTTCAAAACACCACCTTAAAATACATGCAGAGAATGCAAATATTATTTGTGCAACTAAATGGGAACCTTTCTATTTTCTAAGTGCAACTCACATTTTAATACAGAAATCTGAGCGCTGGCCCAGACAAAAACTTGGTGTGCAGATTCGGGAATCCTGCAGRGCTTCTTGGAAGATGTATGGGGGACTTCTCTGTGACATTCCTGTTCTACTGCTGCCCACTGTTAAGTGTTGAGGTGCTTGTTGGCATCTCCTCCACAGGGGAAATCTCAGAACTGAGTTTTTCTGACATTTTTGGGGCACTAAATAAAATTCCTGAAAATCTGGGAGAGTCACTATTAATCACTGAATTTTTTAACAAGTGTTTAAAGATTCCCCTCTCAAAGTGACCAACACCCCAATGAAGCCAGATTCAAATAATTAAAGGTGGCTCAGATGCTCCCCTTTAAAGGATTTTACAGTACTTTTCTATTTTTTTTTTTGTTTGTTTGTGTAGCAATTTCTTTCTGGTTTAGTGTGAAGCACCTAGAACTAGAACTAAATCTAGTYGCTACCTTTCAAAAGCTGACGGGCTTCCTGAGGACCACTCCGTATGCTGAGCAGGCAGGGCTTGATGCCTGCCTAGGGCTGCAGCTGAAGATTCATGAGGAACAAAGCTGCTAGGTATTTCCAGATGAGATGTGCTTTTCTCTGGGTTCGCTGCTTTTCTGATTTAGTCTGCTCAGACACTTGACCCATCCATCTGCTCTGTMCCCTTCCCTCTCTCCCCCTGAAGTGTCACAGTGCCTCTTAACATAAAATAAGAGAGGCTGAAAAAAAAACCCCTCAGATTATCTGTCTCAAATCTGCCCTCATCTCTCCTAAATGAATATAAAACTGGGGGTGACTTGAGATTGTTGTTTGCTCTCACTGTTAAAGCAAGTGAAGTGRTAACTCAGAAAAAATGTTAGATTAGATAATAATAGATAATTAGATAATAATAACAATTAGATTAACATTTTCAGGCTCCCAGAGATTTGCTTTGGTGGGCTTAGGTGGGGTCAGTGCACATTCACCTGGGGAGCCAATACACATTCCCGAGAAAACATACCAGCAATTTGATGTGCTATTATTGCACATCCATACAGAACTACCTTTTCAAAGAGGAAACTCAAATTTACAGTATAGTTTTTATTTTCCCCCCCTTCTTAAATTTAACTTAAGCAGTAGCCAAGCATGCCTAGCTCTGCACTTCTGAATGTTTATGTCTGCTATGTTTATTTTTGTGCCTATGAAGTAGTCTACCAGCACTGATGACTGTGTCATGTCAGAACTGCATGTATGAATTTTGGCTCATGTCTGACTTGAATGCAATTTCAAAAGCAGGATTTCTTTGCATAACAGGGGTTACTCCATATCACAGCACTGGGTGACTCAGGTATCTCCCTGCCTGTGGGATTTGAATCGTTCTCGCAGGGCAGAGCTGGCAATTTGATGACATCGACATGAGACATGAATCTGACAAGAAGCAGGGTGAGATTTATGGAAAAGAAAGGTGGGTTTATGTAACCAAATCTCTAAACAAGTTGATTTTACTTGGTGCTAGTCTCACATATTCACAGGCCCCAGGAGGTGCATGTCCAAGGAGGGGTCTGGCCAGGGGTACTTGCATGCAGCCCTGAGGCCAAAGGCTCTCATGGCCTCRGTGTTTTCAGGCTTCCCTGTGGTTAGCTTATGTTTAGACACTTCTTTTATACCTTTAAGAGCCAACAGCTGCTCTGGCACGATCCTTTTACCTCAGGATTTTGCTTGCTTCAGCCTCCATAGCTGTTGGGTGAGTCACCTGCCCATTTGACCGTGTGTCCTCCCTTCGAATTTCTTTGGCCTGTGTTCTGGCTTCATGTTGAGCAGCAGGATCAGTAGAGGAACTTCTCTAATCAAGTTCTCTAGTGAGTGACAATATTATTCCTTCAACAGCACTTAAAATTCATGAACATTTAGACAAAGTATCAACCAAAAAGTCTATTTATTTTTACTGCGGTACACTCTAAACATTGTCATGTACCTTTGCTGTAGTTCTCCCACTGAGCAGGATCTCTCTTGACCCCTGCTAATTCTAGTGCTAATTCTAGTACGGGAAGCTCAGGAGAGAGGGAGAGTGATTCTTTGAGAAATACTGGTTTAGTTTTAATCTTTGGAAGGACTTTCAGGTTTGGTTTTCAGTAGAATGCAATTCTGTATCTTCAATTTAAAGAGTAAGTAGTACTTAGTCCGGTGATAGAAAGTGTGATCCAGCCAAGTTTATGAAAAAGKTTTTTTTTTCTAAGAGAAAACTTTTATGTAAATTCTTTAAATGGTGCCTGACTGTAGATAGGGAGAGGATCCATTTTCCCTTGTCTGCTTCTAGGCAGCTTCTAGGACCACCAAATACAAAACCTTCCTTATTCAGCACCACTCTGTTTCTCCACTTTGCTCATTCCAAGACCTGCAAAGTCCACAAATATAAAGTGCTTTTGGAGGGGAAAAAAATATAATATCTATATTCTATACCATCTATTCTATCTATATTCTATTACTAGCCCTTTCTTTTCACTGCCTCCAGGGTAGCAAGGCCATGGCAATGAAGAACCAAACCTGTTCTGGGGAGGGAAGAGTGAGCAGAGAGGTGTTGGAGCACCAGCACAAAGCAGGGCATGAGGCCAGTGCTGCTGCAGCCCTGCTCCTGTGCTGCAGAAAAACAGCTTGGACATCTCTTGGTATTGCTTATATTTCAGAATTGCAGTTTCAGAAATTAGGATGCGTTTTAGAACTGCATACTTCAGAATTGCAGTGCTCTTATTGAGTCATTAGTATGTATTTATCTAACTGATAGTTTCAAGAAAGACTTTTGYAGAGTATATATATTTTAAGGAAATTGTGAATGAAGAAGGAGTCTGCTCCTGTAAGTACTAGGGCAGATGCTAAATGCTGCTGTCTTGTTTTCCGTAGCCTTGTTCTCAGTTTGGAGATATATTGAGACCATCAGGACAGGGACTGGTTTGGAAACATAGAATTGCTAAGAAAAATATTTCTAACAAAGAAAAGGCGTTTTGTAGAGAAAACTAAACGGCTTCCTCCAGGATGGAATTGAAATTTAAATAGAGCCTTTCATGTGGCAAGCTGAGATGCTGACAGCTTCTATTAAGTTATTTTGAAAATCTGTTCTCGTGAAGAATGTGATTTTGAGGAGCAAAGTTGCTCCTTTTTTTTGAGGAGCAACTTCTTTACTGTGAGGGTGACAGAGCAGTGGAACAGGCTGCCCAGGGGGGTTGTGGAGTCTCCTCCTCTGGAGGTCTTCAAAACCCGCCTGGATGCCACCCTGTGCCACATGCTGTAGGTGTGCCTGCTTGAGCAGGAAGGTTGGACTAGATGATCTGTAGAGGTCCCTTCCAACCTTAAATATTCTGTGAATCTGTGAATCTGTGATGTGTCCAACTTTCTGTTCTGATCCAGGACAGAGAGAAAATGAGTTTTAATTTAATGATACCAATACCTCTTTTGAGACGGATTTTTTGTCATAGGACTGACTAGAGCTGACTACACCTTGAAGGGATTTTGGTACCGTGCAGCTGTGGCACATCAGGCTGTAGCCCAGACAGTGTGAGTGGTAACACCTGGCAGAGAGAGTGTGCAGGGCTCTGTTGAGTGTTTCTTGACAYCAACGCCTGTAGGTAGTGAGTGCCACGGAAATCTCTATTCCCCACTGTCAAATTTGGTTGATATCAACCAAGAAACTACAGTTGTACTGGGAGAAGAGGTGCTAGGATGCCTGCTGTGGAGGATGCCTGCTGTGATTGTGGAAGTTTAATTTCCATAGGAAACAAAGTTAAAGGCAGTTTGAGGGAGTGTAGGAGGAGAAGGTCTCCCTCCACCTCACAGTGTCTGCTAGGAGGGGAGGTGGGAAGGCAGCTTTTCTTGAAAGCCTTGGCACAGGGAGGAGATAGTAGTGACCATTACGCTTTAAATCCATTTAAAACAGTGGGATATATGGAAACTAGCAAGCTCCAAGTGTACGGCATAGGCAGGAATGAGCTGATTTCCATATTGTCCTGGGACACTATAAATGGCTCTGGCTGCCGGCACGGCCGACTGACGCATGAGGAGAGGCAGAGAATTCCAGTGTTGCTATCGATTTGGTTTTGCTCCTTCCTAGGAATGAGTGTCAGCAACCACTTCTGATGTTTCTAAAGCTTTTTCAGCTCCAAGCCCACATGAAAAAAAAAAAGAAAATGGGCAAATAAGCTTTTGGAAGCTCTACTGCCTAAAAAGTAACCACTTGTTCCTTTAGGAAGGTTTCCAAAACAATGGCTGGCAGTAACAACAAATGATCCAAATATATTTCCAGAAAAATTCCTGAGCTGTGAAAGTAAGCATGTATTTTACTGATCATATGGTTTGAATTCAAGATGATGCCCAAGCTTTTATAGCTCTCATTGGATTCTTTAGGGTATTCCMTGCTTGAGGTTCTTAAGAGTATAGGTTTGCCAAAATGCTTGTATTATATGCTTGACATGGTTATGGGGCTGTGGACACTCTTCTTCAGTATGTTACATAAAGATACTATCTATAGAATTATTGCAAAGATTAATGTTGTTGTCACAGATGAAAATAAATGAATGTATAAATTGGGCAGACAGTGAATACAGCTAAGCCTGTTACTACCCCTGATTCATTACGTACTTTGTGTATTGGAAACTTTTTTTTTCTGTCAGCCACACATTATTCTGGTGAGCTGGTTCTTTTTAATTCCTCGTCCAATGTTTGCCTTCTGTACTGGATGAAAATGATGATGAAAATACAAAGTTGCGTGTTCGCTAGCACTGTAGTCCACATTCTTTGTCCATGATGGGCTTTGAGTTTCTCTCCAGTTTGGTTCGGATTCAGACTTCTTGTATGACTTTGAGCAAGAGGCGAAGATCCAAGTACACAAGAAGATGTGGGTGACAAAACAGGATTTACCAGGGAAAGCAGTGATCTGAATTATCCCTTTCTAGGGACTATTTATGTTTCATCAGCTGCCATAGTGACAGATGCAAAACAAGCAGAAAGGAGGAATTCACAACTGCAAAACTCATGCCTGCTAGAACCCAGCCATCTTTCCATGACRGTGAAGCCCAAGATACTGCTCTAGGGAAAACATGTTCCAGAGCAAGAAAATTGTTACAGATTCACTAGAAGATTTCACTAGGACATTTGTTAAGGTTGCCAATGGAGAGAATATATTCCTGGTTTTCATTTATTATTTCATTTATTTTCTTAGCTTTGGGTAATCTAGGGCTAGATCTTTTATTTCTTTAAATGATCTGGTTAAGACACTTGATGGCCATCAGGGAGATTCTCCCTTCAATTTATTTTTACCACTTTTTTTTCATGTGAACATGTAGGCTATGTGTGTGTTTCTTCACTTCCACAGTTATCCCGTATGTGTCCCTAAGTCAGAAGTATGTGATAGCTGTGGAAATGTTGTCTCTGTTTGGGACCAGTGATAAGGTGTGATACATTAAATGTGACTCCTGTTTGCAGCACTGTTACTGTATAAAAAGGCCTGCTTGCTCCTGGGACTCTGCTTGTGGTAGGTGGTGAAATTTGAGCTTAGCCCAACACATATGAAACCAAATGAGGCAGATTTTACCTCAGTGCATTCAAGTACAAATTTGGGCAGTTGCCCTGAAGACAGGAACRTGAGCAGTACAGAGAAGACCAGTGAAGACTGTGTTGCTCCTGTTGATACTGGAGTAATAAATGGCCTTTCCTTAAGAACCAGTGTGACATGCCAGACTAGAACCGAGTCCAGAACGYGGCCTCAGCAGATACCATGTGTGGAGTTAAGTTATGACAGGAATCCTTGATTCCTGTGCCCTTGTCAAGGTGCTAGGTTAAGTTCACCACTCTATGCTGATATTGTCTAYGGACTCAGGTAGACAATGATAAACGGCAGGTTTTAAGGTAGGAGTAAAAAAGAAGGAACTGAAGTCTTGATTCACACCTACCAATATGCAGAGAGCAAACAGAGAAGTTATTGAGAGCTGACTTTTAAGAATGAAAATGAGATTATTCTACACAGCCTTTTGAATCAGTAGTAGTAGTTGGGTCTCGCTAGGAGGAAGGGCGTGAATGTTTGCCCCTTCCAAGAACAGCACAAGAAGACTCTTTGGAGTGACCGAGGTGCAGGGCAGTGGTGCGCTCTGGCAGTTTGGCTAGTAACTGAATTTGAACGTAACTGAAYTGTTTGGAAGCTCATTGTTTGGTTAATTGATTGAATTTTGGGAGGAGAATATAGGTCACCTCCAGTACTGCATCTAGTGAAGTTCAAGGTGGATGCTTGGGAGAGCTCTACCAAATGCCGGCCCCTTCTGCAGCACCACACGTTTCAGGAGGAGGGAGTACTGTAGAGCTGATGTAGCAGGGTGAAGGTATTGTCAGCGTGAGAGCAGCTACACACACCTCTGAGAGCACGTGGATATCTAGTATGGGATGTGTCACCCTCAAGTTCTGCAATGCCTTTCTTGTCCTGCCTGGAGCTGCAGGTGCTCAGCTGCAGGCTCTTTGCCTTTAACAGGTACCAGGTAGCCGTCAACCACAAGGATTTAACAGGATTTGAAAAACTGTTGATACCCCTTGTAGCGGATCTCAGTTGTTTGCTTCTAGACCTTGAGCCACGTCGTGTCCCCAGAGGAAATCCAGTGAAGGGAATCTATTCTCTTCAGTGAAGGGAAGTCTGAGTCTGTCTGGAGCATTGATGAAAGATCCTAAGATTGTCATGTCTTTGAAGGCTGTCTGCTCTTTGGGAAGGGATAACATCAAGTCCCTTCCCAAGGATTTGATAACTTCAGATGGGCAAGCAATAAAGAACCAACTTTAACCATTCTGTGATTCTGTGATATTGATTTAATATAATTCCCAGGGTGGCTACAGACAGAAGTCATGGGATAAGAAATTGGGAAATATCAAGCACAGATGAGAAAATGGAACATTATATATGGCAAAATAAAGTAACAGACGTTGGCTTAATGACATCAAAAACTCTCGTAACCAAGTTCCAGGATTCCAGAGTGTTAATCTCATTAGTTTCAATTTATTAGCCAACTGTCAGCTCCTGGATCCTTGTGGAATCACAGAAATTCAAGTCAGATAGTAAATCAGGTTAGAAATCTAAATTAATTATTAAAAAGTAGCTCCAATCTCTTTTCCCATTTGAGCTCGGTTGTGATTTACTGTGCTGAATTACCGACCAGCCAAATTCTCTTTTACACGGTTCTCTGCCGTTCTGCTGCTGAAGAAGTCCAGATTTTTCCACAAAACCTGAAGGTATGCTTATTTTCGGCAGGGATTTCCATTCCTGCCAGTGGAGTCCTGGTGGTTTTGGCTAATTGTACTAAAGCTGTAAATATGTAATTTCCATGGAAATTAAGTTAGTCGCGGGATTTTGTGTGCCTTTTTTATGGTTTACGTATGGTTTAAAGAAAAGCTGTGATGAACACCACAGTTGAGTATTTATAGGGAATTGCCCAGTGTTCATATGTGTTGCTTTTCTGGATGAGATGGGAATTGCTTGACTGTATCCGTTGGCCTTGCACTGTTAACAGATGAACCCCTGTAGCTCAAATAGGCCATGTGCTTTTGAGATCGTGCCCTATTAGTCCCTTTAGGTAGAAAGTTTTTATAGCAACACTCGTGTATTACCATCATATGGATTTTTAGCCTGCCCAGCTTGCTTATATTCATTTTAAAGCACTTAACTTTTCTTGTACTGTTAATTCATGATGGGGAATATTCTTCATGTGCGTATTTCCACATTCAAATAGATGTAGGAAGTTTTAGTATCGACCTTAAATTTTCAGCTTTTGGGAGGTCAATATTTTTCTGTATGAGATTGGCAGTATGCCAGTATTCTGTTGCCGACGTGTCCAGAGCTTGAATTCAGTCTTTACCTAGTCTAGAAACGTCTGTGATATTTTTAAGCAAGCGTTTTAAAATGCCATATGGGGATATGGAGCAAGAAGTGCAGAGAAAACRTTAAGAAATGCTTTAAAGGACTTCAGGATGCATAGCAGGAATATTAAATTGCTTATACTTAACTCTCCTTTTAGGAGTAACCTTATTAGTGCATCAGGTTCATTTCTTATTTGCTAAGTATTGATATATTAGGAGAGGAGGAATTAAGAGCCTAGTGCCAGGAATCTGAAGTTCCATAGCTTTTTTTTTTTTTTTTTTTCCCTTCATACTTCTGTATTTCTGACTTAGATGATTTTAGATGTGTTTGAGGTGCCTGATGCCTGTTGAAGTAACCATAGACACGGGACTAAACTGGAAAAATCCTGCAGTTTGCTCCCTGGTAGCACGGCCTTGGTGTGCAGGGGGGCACGGTTCCTTATCCAAGTTGTTGTCTCTGCTGGAGCAGGGGGTTGGACCAGATGATCTCTAGAGGTCCCTTCCAACCTCAACCATTCTGTGACTCCGTGATTCTGTGATCTGCACTTTATATTTTCAAACTACAGTATTTACAAAAGATATCAACATTTTATAGGACACACYAGCTTGCAATATTACAGAAGGAGGTGGATGAACAACATTGAATCAATTGCTAACATTGATTCTAAGCAAGTCAGAGTTTTACAGCTTGTAACTGATTGCTTGGCGAAGACTTTTGTTGTGATGAAGGCCTCTTCTCCAATCYTTTATTCTTAACTTAGAGCCCAGTACAGCATATTAGCATCTTGCATTATGCTTTTTAGTGAATTTATATGAAAGTAAAAASACAGAAATGTGTTTTTCACAGAAGAGAGTGACTGCAAAGGCCAGTAAGGTTTTGGTGTACAGTTGTGTGTTATTTTATTGTAAACATACCATGTTTTGTGCTTCCAGGTACAGCATGAACTGCCTTATTCAGTTTGAGGACTTTGCTAATGCCAATGCCTTCCGCCTGCTGACCAAATACCGTAACAARTACTGCACTTTCAACGATGACATTCAAGGTGACACCTTCTCTTTCTTCTATCGCGACGCTTGCAAGTCAGAAAAATTGGTCTCAGTCTCTCTGCTGGATGTGTGAATATAGAAATTCTCATATAAATTATAACTTAAGATCTTCATTCAAATGTCAGAGCTCAAGCCYGCACTGTGCTTCCCTGTTTTCTTTGCCACTACAGTGACAACTGCTCTGCAGTTTCTCTGTGCTTCTGAGCTTCCTTGGTAAATGTCAAGCTTTATTTCAGTTCCTAAACTGAAAGCTCAGTTAATCCTCTAATTTCTGTTGAAGTTTCAGGGCTGCATTTAATTTTAGAAGGAAATTATCCCTTTGACTCTGCTTTCCCATCTGAATCATTTGTGGCAGCTGGCATACAGAAAAGATCCAGCAAGAGGCAAGTTGGCAGCAGCAGGAAGAGCCTCGTGCTCTGCGGTGCCTTTGGGAATTTGTCCGGGTCTGCAAGGAGGCGGGGGTGCCCCCAGGGCATAGCCTGCATGGGCAACACTCCCTTCGCTCCCAAGGAAGAAGAGATGAATAGACTAGAAACAGCTGAGGCTGCTCCCGGAGTGCCTTTTTTCCTTATTTTTTATGGAGGAGAGGAGTGGGAAGTAGCTTTCCGTAGATAATGAGGAGCCTGGCTTGTTTCCTTGCAAGGAGGCTGAGCTCAGAAGAGCTGGAGAGGGCAACCAAGGCCCTTGTGCTCAGCTGCCTCTTGCCCCTGCATTTATGTAGGTGGTGGAGACCGTGTGCCCTGACGGTATCAGCCACGGGAGTGTGGCTGCYCTCGTGCTGAATGGCTTGCAGAGACCCTGTGAGCATTAAGAGCRCGGGTTTTCCCAAGGGCATTTTAAAAAGTCGTGCTTGGGACTTGCTGTGGGAGACATGTTGGGGACCCGTGCAAGCTCCCTGGTACAAACAGCCATTATCCCTGCAAAGCGAGGCATTTTGTGAGGTTCATGAGCTCTGGTTTTGTTGTGAGCCTAGCTGAGGTTTATTCCTGCATCTGAGGCAGATTGGGGAAGGCAAATTCCCAGATGGAAAATAAGCTAATTATAAAATGTCGTTTCTCTTTGTGAGGAGCGTGGCGCTTTCTTCCCTGCAGGGCTCGTGTGTAGCCCTGGCTCCAGCAGGTCAGTGCAAATGCAGCAGACCAGGCAGCCTCTGGAAATGTCTCGGACTGTTTGGAGACCCACATTCCAAAGGGAATTTCTCTTTCCTAAYAGGGCAGAGATCTGCACTCTCAGTCATTGAGAGGAGCGACTAGAATGCAGTTTTAAATAAACAGAAGTGAGGCTTTCCCTGCAAAAGTATATGGAATATTGCACCACTAAGCTGGGAAAGTCTTCAGTGTTACTCCAGGTGCATTTTGTAGCTGCTACTTTTTTCCTAAGTTTTCCCAAAGAAAGAGCTGTCTCCACATTCACACCTATGGTAATGTCTGGCTTTTGGCCCCATCAGCAGCTATCGGTCTTCCTTGAAAGTGCAGCCACAATTGATGCTGCTTCTGCAGTCGAATTTCTGACTGGGGGTCTGCTGGTATTTTCATAACTGATGCCTGGGACTTTCAGGTGGTTCCCTGCTGAAGCAGGTACTCTGCTCCCTTCCATTTGTGTCATATCCCCATCGACAGCCCGGCATCATTTCGGTGCTCCAAGAGCTGGCAGCAAGGCAGAGAGAAATTTGAGCCTATAATAATGAATAATGAAAATCCTTCTCTTTTATCATTCTTAAACCTTCTTATTTTTTGGAGGATGAGTGGTGGCTTTTACCCCCTCTGTGATTATGAGCATTTTCACATRTTTATATTTTTGAAATAACTTTAAGATCTCAATAGCAATAATGTTGCCTTAGGGAGAAAGTATTCACTTTTTTTTTTTCTTGGATTCTTACTTGTTTCTGTTCTGAGGAAAGGGCACTTTGYTTCAGGGTTTTTCTCTGGAACACAGAGAATATGATTTTCGGAAACGAAGCTCAGTGGAGGCCTTGGGTTCCAAACAAATGCCTATATCTGGTTCTTTCTAACTGTTGGGCAGCATTTTCCAACATCAGATTATTTTTGATGGYAATTTCCTATGTGGAAAAGATATTAATATTGTAATGCCAACCTCTGAGACATGCAGAAATGGGTGGACTAAAATACGTTGATAAAGTTTTGTTTGTCCTCACTATATCTAGGGTGGGGGGCATAAGGAGAGTATTGGGGTTTTCTTAAAGAAGTGACATGCTTTTTACCCCTCTGACAGTCCTACCTTGGCATGGAGCAACCCTGGGAAATGAATGGGGATCGTGCCACGAAACGGAGCCGTGCAGTGACGGGGAGATGCCCCGGCCTCTATGGGCCTCCCTGGAGGGAGATGGGGCTGGGAGAAATCCATGATTTGGGAAGCTGAAAATCCCCTCGGAGAAATGAATCTGTTGCATTCCCTTGCAGGGTCTGGTGCTGCACAAAGCTCATAAGAGAAGTTAAAGAAGTTTTAGATGCACAGCCAAAATTGCCCTTACTTGCTCAAAATGTCCCAATGGAAAATGACAAACTTCAGCGGTGTAAGCCAATATATTAACACTGCTCCCATATATGCAGTACAATTCTGCAGGTTTTTATGTGAGCATTATAGCTCTGCCTCTCCGTGCCCACGGATGCAGCTTTCCCCCGTTACGGGCACAGAACCCGCGTGGCGAAGCCAACAGAAACAAATTCCAACCCAGTGCCGTCGCTCTAAATAAATAACTTGAGTATCCGGCGTGACTTTAGATGTCACTTGTTTGCAACGGCCGGGCAGTTTAATTGCAGCAAAATTTTATTACAGAAACAGACCTGAGGAAGAACAGTGAGCCCAGGCAATTTAAGACTATCATTCCATCTTCCACATGTGTTTTGGATTAAAATATAGGCTAAACGTTTAGCAGACTGTACCATGTGAATAACCAGGACAACTAGCTGAAAATTATGTTGTGACCGTGTTAATTTGAAATCAGAGTAATTMTTAGAAATCAGAATGTCCCTATGATAAACTTTTTAGCACTTAATTCTTTTTAACTTTGGAAGTGTTACATCACTTTGGAAGTGATACAAAGTGTATCTGGAAATTCCAATTCTTGAAATCAATTTTTTTTATTATTATTGTTTAAGATGATGGAGGTTTTTTCCACTTCATTCTCTGACCAAGAGTTTGGGCAATGAGATGTTCAATGATACGTAGTAGCTCACATTGTGGTATTTCAAATGTCAAATATTTGATATCTTATACCTCCAGTTCTGATACTAAATGGACTACAGAAAACCTCTTCCATATCATGAAATGAAGCAGATTTTYGTTATAACTTAAAAAAAGGAAAAAAAATCCAAGACATTTAATCTAAGATTACCTGCAGAATATTTTTCTTCCAGTATGTGCATGATATCACCTGCCTAATGGGATTTCTTGGTGGTAAATTTTCAGGAAAATGTGTGTTTTCAAGTGAATGCCCCCCTGTAGCCTTTATGCACTTTTGTGGGCCCTTTGGTGCCCTTTCCCCTGCATTCTCCTCTTCATGTTTCCTCCTCGTGGCTGACTTTCTGTATCAATGATARCTTTTGTTATGCAGTAAATATGCATGTGGATTGCCAAAACCCAGCCCCCTAAAGGGCAGGAAACACTTTTCCAGTGTCAGTCCCACTGGGAAGGATGTYGTGGCCTGAGAGAGCCTCCGTTTGGGGCAAAAAATCATCATCCAAAATCAAGAAACCCATTCAACCCTCCATCTCACCACAGCTGAGCTGCCACTTCCCTGCACTTCATGAAAGAAATAGCTGCAAATGCAGTCGAGTTTAAACACGGTATGTGACATGCTAAACATGCAACGTGCTAAAGCTCAGCCCAGTGCAAACGCACCAAGGGCTGGTCCTTGAAGAAGGCCCAATCTTGGCTTTGCCGGAAAATTCCCTCCCCTCTGCTGCCGGCCAGGCCTGCATTTGGTTCCGTGCACGAGGAGCTCGGCAAGGCAGATGAGGCCAAGGAGCGGGAGGTCCCCTCTCTTCAGAGAGTATTATTACAAATTATTATTATTATTATTAACTTTATTATTATTAACTTTATTATTATTATTAACTTTATTATTATTATTAACTTTATTATTATTATTAACTTTATTATTATTATTAACTTTAAATAATAGGCAAATATTTCAGGGCCGGAGCGCTGGCAGATGCTGAGCTCCAGAGAGCTTCACATACCAACCCAAGAAAGGCCTGGGCCTCTAGGATTTCCTGTGACATATTGGGGCTTGATTGTGTCATTTATGGAAACAAGGAGGGCTAAAGAAACTTGGACAACAGACAAAGTCTCGATAATGAAGAGCGCTCTTTGAAATTTCACATCTAAAATCATTTTTTTTCCAGATTTTGCAGAAGGATTCATCATCCTAGGAAACCAGTGTTTGTTTGCAGAGCATCTAGCACTTCTTTACAAAAATATCCTCCTTTCTTAAGCTTGTGATTCTTGAGTTTGGGGGAGGAAAATTGAGGCGGTTTCCAAAATAACATCGCTGGAGCTGCTGYATTTTCTTCGGCACGCAGCAGATTTAACCTGTGCCCTGGTGGGGAGGCAGGGAGAGGGAGAGCTCCTGCTCTCCTCCTTGTCACGATGGCCATGGGAAAAGCCGCCTCTGCTCTTTACCGTTTACGGGACCCAACAGCTCGCTGGGGATTGCATTTTGATTCCTCCCAAAAGCTGGAGTCAGCATTCCCAGGGAAATTCCGTGTCCTGCCGTTGGTGAGGGCAGTTCTGGGTAAACAGACGGGCTATTCAGGCTGCTCGTGCCGTGCGGGGGAAATGGGGCCGGCCGCACAGCAGCCCCACAGAGCCGGGYGGTTAGGCTGGCACAGACAAACGGCTCAGTCGAGCAGATGGACTTTTAAAATGCTGGGTTTAGAGCAATTTAGAGCAGTTTGGAGCATGGTTTGTAAGAAATGCAATGTTTAAAGCCTTTATGCGTTCCTCCTATAACCTCAGTTGTGAATCCCCATCCACATCCCCATCTGCAAACAGAGCAAAACCTTTTTGTTTCTCTGTTTTTTCTCCTTAAAATGCAAGATTTATCATAATAGAATTTGCTGAAGCAGCAGGTACAGGTAGTGCAACTGCTAATGGCTAATGATGGGCATAATGTGGTGCATAACGTGGTGGGCAGCAGTGCTTCAGTCCCATGAGGATAGGTAGGTGCCCAGCATTCCCGGTCATGATAAATCCAGTTTTTGCAGTGGGACCACGTGTGTATGAAGCTTTGGAGGTCCCATCTTGCAGGGCAGCTTCCACAGCTCCCACCATCTCCTCTGAGGATGGCAGGGGCTGCTGTAGCTGCAGCCTTGTGCAGCTCCCAGCAGATGGAGTGGGCTTCAAAAGCTGGGAAGCGGCCTTGGAATGTTGCCTTTGGAGATGGTTTTCTTTTTCAGGAGACCAGGTCGGCGGAGTGAGGAATCAGACATGYAGTGCAGGCTACATCCTCCTCTCCTGCAAACACAGCTGGGTAACATGAAATAGAAGAAAGCATTTGGCATCCAAAGATGGGATTTTGCTGAGGGCTGTGAGGATTGGTTGGGGGAGAACCAAGGGATATTTAGAACGCAGCCTCACATCTTGATTTCTTCATTTTTGGCCATTGCCAATTTGGCATTTGCTGGAGCAAGACTTCATTTCATCTGGGAAAGGAAGAAGCTAGCGGGGATATTGAAGTGTGGAAGTGCCTCAGCCGGACGGTCGTTGTTCCTGGAGCCGCGGCTCGGAGGAACCTCTTCTACTTAGAGATGAGATGAGTAGAGAGTAGATGATCTCACCTCTCTGCGCGAGAAATAAAAAGACTGAAAATGACAACCTCATATGGTCGAAACATCCAGTGGGCTAAGTCCAGTGACAGAAAGGAAAGCTCTTAATCAAAAGCATGCAACAAACTCTTTCCTTAAGTTCTTCTGTCACCTGTTTTTGAACTGTTCAGGTAGATCTACTTTAAAAGGTAAATTTATGAGGGACTTTCTAACTTTAAAATGTATTCTTAAATTTTAGAAAGGGKTACATTTTATTATAAAACATAATAATTCATCAAACTCGGCAGATCCTATGTATAAACAGCCTATTTAAGCCCAACTTTCAACACCCAATTGATGCMTTTAAGCAGATGATTTTGTGGAGTCCTTGAGGCACGTTTAAGGATCTTGATGAGCTTTAGATTTGTAGAAAATATGCCTCATGTATTTTAAAACAGCAGCATGTGTGTACAATGACTGGAAAGATGCATAATATCTTTTCCACAGCACGATTGCCATGTTCTTAAGCAACTTTTAAGGAATAAGCTTCCCTTCTCATGGCTTTCAGGCTCCAGTTTGATCAGRTGATGGTATTTTTTGGCAAGCAAAATCCATTACAAAATCAGTTCATCCGTATGTGCTCGTATATGCTGTGTATTTGCCATGAGGTGGTGGTGCCCACAACTTCCAATGGGAGCATCTCCCTGGCGTGTGTGTGTGGTATCTCAAAGGATGGAGAGTATCCTCCTGGGAACAGACTGGTCGTCATTGGCATGGCTGGATTCCAGGAGTCTCAAGTGTTGGAATTTTAAGGAAACTCCTAAGTGACATCATTTATTAGCTCAGTTTTGCATGCCTATTTTTAACAACCCTTAGTCTGAAAATTGTTGAGCTTCTTGCTTCTAGCTTTTGATCCCTGTTTCTTTCTACTCTGTCTTTTTGATTTGCCGAGAAATTCAAGAAGGTTTCAAGAGCTTTAATAAATGGAGTCCACTCCTAAAAATCAGCCCGCTTAACTCCAGTTAGATTCCAGTTCTTTGGCATTATAATCCTAAAGGAGCCCTGCCTCAGCCGTCACAGATTTGCTGTACCTGGAGGTGTGGGGATACCAAAGCCCTGCTCTTCAGGCCAGTTTCACAGCTAGAATCTTAAACTTGSCAATTTGCAAAGAAGAACAAGATCCAGAATGGCTGAACTTTCCTGCAGAAGCACCAAATCAGCTCCTCCTGGATTACYTGAAAAAAGATGATTCCTAAAGCAGTAGCTTCTAAGGGATTTGGATGCCTCTTCCCTACAGTTTTTTCCTCTGTCCTGATAGCAGAGCATCCGATCTGCAAGAGCCTGGAACAGCTTTAGTCAGTGATGCCAATACGTTAAGAGTRGACCTCTGCTTTGAGCAGGCCTGTGTGCCAAGAGGATAAAGATGGTCTAAGTTCAAAACACTACGTGTTTCCTGCTACTTGTATTCTTTTATTTCTTAGCTGCATGTGAAGCTTATGTGCTCCAGGTGCCTCCCTTATAAATGTATGTTCTGAACATCTCGTTGAGCACAATATAGACGTTCCTGCTGTCTGAGCTTTAAAAGTTGCTTTGCTTGTGGAAAAGCAGGCCTGTAAAGAGCAAATGTGCCTCATTCAGGGTTATCTACTGCACACTTTTCTGAACAGAAGGTCAGTAGCCGTTTGGCTCTTCACCTCCCAAGCAACTGGTTGGCTTGTAGACAGCTTTGGTTAGTGCTGTGGCACTCGGAGCCCAAGGAGGCAGCAGATCCCCTCCCTCTAAGCTACCAGCAGCTCCTCGAAGTCACTGCAGCCTGTGTCCGTGTCCCAGTCACCGCCAGTCCGTGTCCTTGGTCAGGGGGAGGACTCGGTTCCCGCTCCCTGCACGGTGCAGGGAGCCCTTGCTCATCCCCCTGCCTATCAACGTGTCCCACATTAGGTGGGCATCATACATTGTCAATTGAAACCAGTTTTTACTTCTCAGTTATTTATCCTGTGTGAGTGATACGTTTTTTTTTCCACTACTGATGAAATCAATGCTGGCTGCTATTGTTCTTCAGAATCTCCTCTAAAAGACACCTTTAGCAAAGTGTTTCTGCTGGCACATCCCCTCCTGATACAGCAGGATGCCTTTATAGGTTCTGTGGCTTGCTGATAACTTGCTGATAGCTAATACTCTTTTTTCTTTTTTCTTTTTTCTTTTTTTCTTTTTTTCTTTTTTTTCTTTTTTTCTTTTTTTCTTTTTCTGTACTTAATACATCTGTATTCCTTGCAGGAACAAGGAATTTGTAATTTTGCCCACACTGTGCTTGGGCTTTAGTGATGATAGTTTGTGAAAAATGTAAGCCTGTTACCTGAATGTTACCTGAAGCTGGTGACCAGGAAGAAAGATGCTAAGGAACCAAAATACAGCAAGTTTCTATATTTCAATTTGTCTTTTCCTTTTTCCCAACCAAAAGGTTGTACTAGTGCTTATTACTGTTACCAAAGCAGCTGAGTGAAATATGGACTATAGCAGTAGCATTATTGTGCACAATCTACTTCTCATTCCTTAAAACACTCTTATGCTGTACCATGAGGCTTACTGAAAAACTAGGATTTTTAATAAAAGGGCATTAAATTACATAGAGGTTGTTGGTTCCCTGCCTCCTCCTCCCTCCATTTTTGCAGGAATTGAAGTTGTGAGTGGTTTTCAGTGCAGTAGGATCATCTGTCACCCCAATAACCTGGTCCTGCTCCTTCAGCTGCCTCAGCTCCCCTGTAGGTCTTTACATCCTCCACATGAGAGGCCAGCTTTTATTGTGATACCTATTATAGGATTTTCCTTTCAAGAACTCCCAAGAATCAGTCACCTTCAGTACGATCAGTGCAGATACTTATTTCTTAATAAGTCATTCTTAATTTTGAGTAGCTAGAGTCCTTCAGAATACTTGTCTGGGCTGTCCCATCCTTTCTTTCTACAAAAGATCTTAACTAGAATACTTAGTAATAGTTTGACTGCAGCAGCAATCAATTTAAGTAGAATTAATCAACCAATCATATCTTATTTAATGTTACTCTGAAGATATTTCCACTTATTTTTCATAAAAAAAAAAACAAAGTAAAACAAAACAACAAAACTTACAAATATTTTTAATAGCTTGAGTGTTGGTATCTTTTATCTGAAAGATGATGTGAAATTGTTTAAGTGTATGCCTAATGCTTTTTAAATATTTCAAGGCTAATTAAAATGTCTTCTTCACTCTGTGTTTCAGGAACTGCATCTGTGGCTGTCGCAGGTCTTCTTGCAGCTCTGCGTATCACTAAGAACAAGTTATCAGATCACACAGTGTTATTCCAGGGCGCTGGAGAGGTGTGTGTTTCAGACTTARTATTTAATCAAGTCATATGTATCCCATTCACAAGAAGATTAAGTGGTATAAYGATCACTAACAGCTGCCGAAAGTTGGTTCTTAATTCAAATGCAAACTTAGGAAGAAATCTCTAGATGRTCTGCTGAAGCCTCATATTTTTCAGAAGATATTTTAAGGAGGACAGTTCTCTTTTTACAACTTCAAGTCTTATCTTTTCACCTGTAAATCATAAAGCTAGTATCAATATAAACAATCAAAAATTTCTGGTAAGATGAGGAAACATACTAGGTCACTGAAGACAGACTAAGGAAGATATGCTTATCAGTGTCTGCATTACTTAATAAGATCCTGTTCCTTCTTGATTTTTCCCATTTCTCCTATAGCTTTTCAGTATTCTGCATGTCAAGACTTTTGGAGATTTTTATATGCATCATTTTTGATATTATTGTTGCAGTACCAGCTTTCCTACATTATCATGAGATACTGTTCATAAACTTCACAGAAGTGAAGATCACACTTAACTGCGGGGCTGCTAACTCTTACCAGCTCTATGAGGTCCACTGCTCTGCACAGRCTTCTGAAAAATACAGTTCATGGTCAGCAAGTTAAGCCCAAGCCTAGGCTGCCCCAGCTTTGTGCAGTCCTGAGCTTTTTAATCTGACTGTATATATGGTGCAGCTGAGATTAGGTTCATGGTTAGCGACAGACCTGCGCCATGTCTGGAATGTGTCAAAGCTTTTCACATCAAGACCATCCATCTCTCTGAAGTTCCTTTYCCTGTTTTTTCTCCATGCTCACTGGAGATGTATCCATGTTTTTTTTTTTCCTCCATTAATATTGTCAATATGCTTATTACTGCAAAAAGATGATGGTAGATAGAGCTTACGTAAAACTAGGTATTTCTTAACTGTTAGGCAGGGAAAGGACATTTTCTGTGATTCTCAGGGAAACTGAATAATGAATAACAAGAATCAAAAGCATCTCCATAAATATTTATRCTGAATTAATAATAAGAATTACTCAGTGCTCAGTTGGCTCACTTTGTTGCCTGTTTTTTAATCTATGCATGTGTGACATTTGATCTTTTTGATGAAATATTGCAAAATCTGGGAGGAATGATACATATTTCAACAAAATATTGATAAGTGATTTTTTTTTCTTGCCCCTGCTTTCACCAGGAGCACAACCAAGATCAGTCTAGAATTACAAAATATATGAATAGCAGGTAAAAGAGACTTACATTATTGATGGACATTTGAAAGAAAGACTGGGAGCAAGACTCATTTTAGGAAACTTTTTTACTTTTTGGAATGCAGAGTGCAATTTCCTTTGGTTTAAATTGCCAAAAAATCACAACAAAATTAAATGCTGAAGAAAATTAAATTTCAAAGGAAAAAATTTATTGTATTCACACATGATTATGTGGAATAAGCGTTAGTTTTAACCGTTTATGTTAGAGTTTGTTTCTTATGATGTCCACGTTACAGATGCCATCTTAGATGTAATCTGTCTTTCACTCAGACTTCTAACTGCTCAGTGGTAGTTCTTGTTCATTAATATTTACTTTATGAAAAAATACTTGTCCGGTTTTATTAAATAAAATTAAGAAACTTAAAATCATGGATCAAGTGAGGGGATTGCGTTCTTCTTTAATCTTGCAGGCTACTTTTCTTTCTCTTTTTTCCTTCAGGCTGCACTGGGGATAGCAAACCTCATTGTTATGGCCATGGAAAAAGAAGGAGTATCTAAAGATGTGGCTATCAAAAGGATATGGCTGGTTGACTCGAAGGGATTAGTTGTAAAGGTAATGTAGTTTTCTCGTTCCAYTCCATGTCATGGTAGTTTTTTGTAGGCTATAGACAAGGCAAGAACATATATTGAGTTTTGTTTATACTAATGTAGTTTCTCTCTTTTGATACAGCAAGCTGCTTTGTTTTCCAAAGTGCATTAGATCAAAGGCAGATGTGTTATTTCATTGGGAGCTTGATTATGCTGGGAGTTCCTGCACCATTTTTATCAGGGATGATCATATAAGGAGATTTTTTTTCAGCAGTTCATTTAAAAAGTACACAACGAAAGAGATATTCAAGCTGTGGATTTAATATTTCCCCTGTAAATATAACTGTTATTTGTTAGCATAGTCTTGGGTGAGGATGTGTATGGATGTACACACACACACACACACACACACACACACACACACATATGTACACACAAACTATTAGGATAACATTTAAGGGTGATTTTAAGGGAATAAGAACATTTTTGGAAAGACTATTTTTCTGGTGTTGCAAAATGTCATCCTTCAGTGGGAACGGAGATATATTGCCTCAAACAGCTTCTCTGCAGTGACACACAGAGCTCATGTTGCAGATGCTGTGGTCTGCAGTGCTATCAACACTGGTCAGAATTTGAAGTTGCTGAGAGACTTCATCAGTCACCCTTACCTCATTCCTTCCCTGTTCCAAAATAAAGAAACATAAGTATTCCAAGTGCCAAAGTAAAGAAACTGGTATGTTTTAAAAGGTGGTTTTGCATTTAATAGTTTGTGAGCTACTTGAAAGAAATGCAGGAGAGCCCAGTTGGCTTCAGATTTTCACCTCGCATTTTGTTGACATCGTTTCTGCTCGCCTCTGTTGGTAAAGAAAGGCTTAGGCTGGCTCATGTGCAGTGTTCTTCTTTGTCTTTCTAATATTTTGGATATTTTGCTTGCATCAGAAGGTAATTTAATCCTGCATTCATGGTGTGTAACCTTCAAAATCACCTGTGTTGGTTTGTTAAACTGCCTCGCAGCACCGCTCTCTCCTGCTGTTGAAGCGCAGATCGTAGGTGAGATGATAGACGCTGAGGTGGGAAAATGCCATAGAAGTCATTGTGGACATCCCATTTTGGACATCTGGAATGGTTTTTGCTTTCATCTAGTAATCTTGAAGTGCTTTGGGTCCAAACGTGGATGAGCCTGACCATCTTCAGTGGTTAATGAAACCTAGAGGCTGCCAGAGAGGAATGGCTTGTAGCACCATTTCCTCCACCAGGGAGACTGGGAAAATGTTTGTCAAATAATATCATATAAAACAATAAATAATAAATAACATCATAATATAATAACTAAAATCACTTTCTGATGGTGTTAAAGAAGCAAAGTGAGGTGGAGGATGGAGTGTAGGAACTTGGCAGCTCTAAAGCAGTAGAGTAGCTGCATGTAGTTGCATGTCTGCCTGCTGGGGTGATGGACCAGCCTTTCTTCCCCAACACTTCTTTCTTCTGGCTGCTATTGTTGTTCGCTAGGGAGCTGGGAAGGCAGGTTGGTGCTATCAGTATGCAGCAACTCTTCCTCATTCACAGTGTCGAAATTTGTGGTGGCTTTGGTGACTGTCCTTTCCTCACCACCTTCGAGCTTAGTCATGTTCAAGTGTTTCTGTTGCCCAGGGCCAAAAGCAGTCAGCGTTGGGCACAGCCTACAAGTTGTTATCTGTTCAGTTGCTTATTCCTTTTCTGTGGGGTTTCCTTTTGTATTTTGTCCAGAAAAGCAGCCCACTGAATTTCGTGTGCTGCCTGGAGTGGGTTTGTGAAGCAGATGTAACAGCGGCCTGAGCCAGAGCAGGGCTGCCCACAGCTCTGCTTGCAGAAGCTGCTGAGAGTGGTCAGCGCCTCGAGCGCACATCACAACTCGCTCTGGGCTGTCCTGGGAGCCCCAAGTCTGGGGTACACGAGGATGTGGGGACAAGGCCACCGCAGGCCCTGGCGCTGCGGGACCCACAGAAGAGCCACGCGGAGAGAGAGGGGCCTCGCGTGGCCGCCTAGGGCTGAGCGCGGCGCCAGGGAGCCAGCCTTTGGTCCAGGGCTTGCTAGGCTTGGTTTTCTTGTGTAGCTTAAATGTTAAAAAGAATAATCAAAAATCAGGAAAACAAAGCTTCAGTCTCTTGAAGCTTGTGATATAACTTCTGGAAAGTTGTATTTACAACATGGAAGTAGTTAAACTGCTCCTGGACCCTATGGTTGCTTTCACCAGCCTTTCTTAGGTRTACTTGGGAGAGTATTTGGGGCTTAGCTGATCACAGGAAAGTGCTACAAGAGCAGCCTCTTAGATAGGAGTTAGRGAAGCAGAAAGATTAGGTTTGCGAGGCAGTTGGACCATGGGAGGGATTCTCTTACGAGAAATCTTTCCAGTGCAGTGAAAAGATTTGTCAAACCCCGGCCTCGCTCACCTGTTGATSATCTCTTGGGTGAGCTGCCCTGGCTTGTGTTCCTACTGCGGAGCTGGATGGAAGGAAACCCCTGCAATGAGAGTCTGTTAAGATTTGTCCTGTCAAGAACTGCTCACCAAAACAATTTCAGCTGACGTGTGGARACTCTTCCAGTCCTGGAAATACTCAGATCCGTTGCTTTGGCAGGCTGAGAAATAACAGAAATGAGGACTCCTGCACAGCAATTCCTCTGTTCCAATAAATTAATTTCCACAACATCTTAATTCCCTTTTGTCYTTTGATCAGTAATGTGGCAGTGTCGCAGTGCGTAAGTGCAGACAACCATTGTTTAACCTTTCATTTACTCTGCCTAGTTTTTCAACCAGTGTAAACCAAGGAAAAATGACCTTGGAGCTCTGCTGACTTGAATATGAGCAGTTTCGCCCTCCCTTCCTTCATGTCTCCCTCCAAAAGCTGCCACGAAGTCACTTATCAGACTTTTATAGCAGATTTTTCCTTTGTGGCTTTTAAATTTTTGAAGTGCAGCTGTGTTTTCATTTACTTGGGAGGGGGGATGGAGGCTTTTTGCCCTGGGAACCATCTTTCTTCATTAAACTGAGCTTGATGACCAGCTTTTCTGCTATGTTGTGGTGAAGGAGCTTGTGATGAAGGTTATGTTTGCTGTATTGTCTGTCATCTTATTTTTTGTTCTGCAGACCTTACCACATTGCTTATATTTAAGAATCTTTTAAAAATCTGCTGCTCATTATGATCAAAACACCTTTGAAAGGACTTTTTCCCCAAACAGGATGAGGAAGAGATGGTGGATCATAAGAGTATTAGAATTTTGCCACTTGAACAATACAGATTTACTCTTTGAAAAAGATATCATTCCTCTTGAAATGCCCATTTAGGTATATGAGGGCATTTGCACTGAAGTTTTAATGTTTAATTAAATTCCACTTCTGAATTTGCTTTGCAATCTTGTATAGTTGGAGACTAAGTATAMGCAGTTGGAACTGTTATTTAACTGCATTTTGTCATATGAAGTGCTTGAGGAATATACTTGACTATATGAATACTCTGGTGGGTGAGATCTCCCACATCGCTCCTTTTCCTGCACTTCCACTGTTAGGATTTTTTTTCTGCAGAACACACAGGCATACTTCGACGTGCCATGTGTGGTGAACGCTTCTTGTGTCATCTTTTGAAGCTGTTGTTGTCACTTGCAGCTCTATTAGTGCAGCTCTTCACCATGAGCTCCTAAGACAGTAAACTCCTTTGCATCAAGCAGCTGACCAGGCAGAAAGTGAAAGACTGTCCAAGGATGTTCATTTATTAGGGACTGACCCTGCCGAAAACTTAGACATGAGCTTCTACTGTCATTCTCTAGTAATGGCAAAACCTTCTTTTATTGTTAAGGCAATCAGGATATGTGATGGGGAAGATGGCTCCTGATGCCCAGGGACATCATGCAAATATTAAAGTATTTTCATATTTAAATAGATTCAATGGGCCCCCTGACAGGCTCCTGATGGGGTGTTCCTTGACAGCCAAACACGGTCTGCTTCTTCTTGTGGTGAAGTTTACCTGGAAGTTGCAAGGAAGTGTAAGATTTTTGTGTCACACAAGCTCCTGGGCTCAAAGGGCATTCCCACACATAGGAATGAAGTCTTAGTTTTGCAGGTCAAATGGGAACAACGTGGCTTCCAATGGCTGTGTCCTGCAGGTTTGCTAGTACAGCACAGTGCAGTCATTCTTATGTCCAATCAAATACCCTGTCTTTTAACATCCATTAGATGTATGATCTTATCCCCTGTAAGACTTCAGACCGTTTGGGTGAAATCCAGCTGAATAACAAGCACAAAAGCATCAGTTGAGATCAGATAGTTTTAACCCTCAGAGCATGAAACTATTACAGGAGGGGCCCGGGACAGCGAGAGCTTCCTATGGTCCTGAATACCTAGACTGGAGATTCCCAGCTAATCCTGCAGGTTATCCTCTGAACCTCTTCATGGGAATGTGAACTATCACGTTTTCCTCCTGCTTCCCCCGCTGGGAGGCCTGTGGCAAACTGACCTGGAAAAGTTCCTCCCTACCGATTACCATAGACACAACCCCGATTAAAGTCCATGGTCTGAAAGCTGGATATAAGATTCGGGCTTTGCTTAGAGAGTAGAGAACAGAGAGGACATTTGGGACTGATCCCTGAATTTCAGTGGTGTGTGTGTGTGTGTGTGTGTATGGATGCTCCCATTACAGTATTTATAAACTTTGTCCTGCCTGTGATTCGTGTTTGCTTATACACAGGGAAAGTGTATTTTAAACACAGGACTTAACTATAACAGCCATCATCTTCTAATAATGTGTTTTTAAGGTGGCACTGAAAGAACATCACCTAAATCTTTATTTTATTTTTGTTTCTCATCTCTGTTTTAGTGCTGATCATGGYGGCATTAGCTACCCAAAACATTGCTTTTTTCCAAACAATGGGCAGCAAAAGATTTATTAAATCAGTGTCCAGGTTGCCTCGTCCATCCCTGTGGCCTGAACCTGCTGTCTTTACCCTTAGGTACATATGCTAGGTGAAAGGCTGGGAATTAGGACCCTGGTGTGGGGGATTTAGAGGGGTTTGATTGGTTTGGGGTTTTTGTTTTTTAATTCCTGAACCAGAGCGCCTGTCATTTGCAAGCCCTTGGCTTCAGTAACCTGTGAGGTCATCTCCGAATCTCCACCTTTCTTTAAAATATTTTGTGACTTCTCATAACCTGTATAGGGTGGCCTGGCAAATCCTTGTGGCATCTCTGCACATCTCGGACCCAGCTTGTCTGGACGTTTTATCTTCCTTCTTGTGCGATGCTTTTACAACTGCTGCTTGTTTCTCTTGCCTTCAACTCTGCAGGAAGGAGCCCATAGGAAACAAATAAAGGGAAAGTCCTTGCAGTTGGAAATTACTCTCTCTAGTAGTGAACCTCTCTGCTTTTGGTTCACAGGCCTCTTACATTTGTGATTCTCATCCCTTGGGTATGTAAGAACCTCGGGTGTATTTACGAGTTTATCTCCGACCCCGTCTCTGCTCTCTGGCTCAAATAAGCCGCGACTGACACGGCTGAAGGGAGGCGAGCGCCCGTCCAAGCGCTCCCTTGGTTTGTCCGTATGAACAGGCTGGGGCCTCCGGGCTCCGCGACGGGCCCCACGCCTGCATCCCAGGTTGGGCCTGGCTGGGCCGGGGCTGAGGCCTGCGGGGCACCGGTGGGAGCTGCCCCCGCACGCGGCTGGGCCTCTCTTCCTTGTTTTACTCCTTATCCACAGCAAATATCCAAAAATCACCAGTTCCAATCAGAAAGGCAAGCAGTGTTTTCCTAAGRCTACTACCTACCGAGTCCTGCGCTACTTTTGCCCCTTGAATGGAAAGGTCCCGGCTTGGAGGATCCGTGGCGTGGTGTTAACGTGACCCTCCCTTGGCCAGGAGGAGCGGGGAGGTTTCAGAGCTGCCGAGGCCTCTCCTGCATAATGTCACCCGCGGAGAATGCCGCTATTGTGGGGGTATCGCCGGCCTCCATCTGCTGGCTTAACACAGCCCGCATTGTGACTCGGGTGCTAATAAAGAATTTAGCTCCTATTGCTTTACATCTGAGATCCCACTCTGGCTCCTAATATAGCAACATATCGGCTTTCGGGCTGCTTTGTTCCCTTCTGTTCGGATCCCAAATTTCCAGTAGGTTTCTTGGTACAAAATGATATTGTGATGGAGACGGTGTTTTTCCCCTTCCCTCCAGGTGTGACATTTTCATCAAGTCTTCGAAAGCTTAAGTTTTATTTTATTTGATTTTGAGTATGTCTTATGCTTTTTGCCTTCCTTATTCTTGTGAAGTTGTGTGTTTTTCTATCTAGGCAGCCCTGGTATCATTAAAGATGAGGATGCTGGGGCTGCCTTCCTAGCATTTTAGTCAGCTTATTCTGTTTGTTAATGTATGTAGCAAGTTACCTATTCCGTGAGACGTTGAGAAATTTCAGATCATTAAGAAAATGATATGAAAATAGATGGTGATGAGAAAAGTTATGCAATGAAATATTACTTTCTTTTTTTTTTCTTTTTTTTTTTTTTGAAATGATATTGCCAAGTTTGAAGAGTGAGTCCACCAAACAAACGTAGTTGCTGGGTCTGAAAAGACATATTGGAAAGTTAGAGCAAGAAAGAAGTATAGCCTCTTTTTCCAGCTTTGCCTTCTRCTCTTCTGTGTCCTCCACCTGAGTAGCTGCACGAAAGTGAGAGATACGGTGAGAGATACGAATGTGAGAGTCTGTTGGTTGGTCTGTTCTTTCCAACAGGAAAATCCTTTCGGCTTGGGCCTGGGTAACGTTATTTGATGCAGGAATGTTGCTCCTTACACGCTGCAGTAAACTGTTAATACAGCTTAAGAGAACGGTGGTCCGAGCTGGGTGAGGATTCGGGCAATAACAGCCTCTGCTAGGAAGTTCTGGAAAACAGTGCTGTGCTGCGAGGCAGGCGCTGCGGTGCCGCCCCGGGGYGGTGAGAGGCCTGGCAGGATGCAGGGGATACAGCCCCACGTCACGGGTTCTCCAGCCCCTTTTCCTGAATGACTGGGTGTTTTAGTGACACTAAAACAGCAAGAGAGTGGGCTCAAAAGACAAGCACACAAGTGACTGAAGATGATGTTTCCACATAAAGGAGTCAGCACTGTGTATACAGAACAGCCATGTTTATAGAAATTCCCCCTGAGTAGAGAATATTTAGTATTTTGCCACTTCCCATTGGCAAGGGAAATGTCAGTGAGGTTTACACGCTGCCAGGCTGTTTGAGCTCTGAACACATTTATCCTGTCTCGAGATGATGCCCTGCAGCAGCAGACAGAGCACCAAAGGCAGCCAAGCCAGGGCTGGAGAACCAGGCATCTTAAGGATGCTGCATGGATGGAAAACGTGCTCAGTTAGAGCCTGCTCCGCTGGGAGATCCACCACCGATACCGCTCTCCAGTGMCAGGAGGGAGAATGCAGGAAATCAGGAATCCAGAACCGAGATTTTGAAGTCCATCCTCTCATCTCTGCAGACTGACAAAAGCTCCTTTGGGCTATAACCCGCCAGAGCAGGACGTTTGGGAGCACTACCAGGTGGTCTGGGAACTCTCTGCTCTGAGGCTGAGCTCACACAGCGCCGAGCTCTCCCTTCCTTCCCCGTGGCCAGGGCGCTGGAGCAGCTCGTGGGGATCTTGCTGTGGCCTTTCTCTTCTGTGCAGAACAGAAGGTAGAAGTTTGCTAAAACGAGGAGAAAAAATACCGTCCAACACACTGTCCTCTAAATTATTGGAGCTGGGTAACCAAATCAGTTAGCTGCTCTTGGAATCTCAGGCACAGTTTTTAGGGGGGTTATGCTTTAGGATCACTGAATTAAAAATTAAAATATATTTTTTCAATCTATTTAAAAATGTAAAAAAAAACACTTCAAGTCATAGGTTTTCTCTTACAGGCATTTTCCAAGCAAAAATCTTTGTGTATGTTCACATATATAAGTGTGTGTGTGTTTGTGTGTGTATACATATAATATTATTGTTATTTTTGCCAAGCCACAGAATTGAATATTTCATTCTTAGTTAATATACTACAAAAAATATTTACTTGGAGACATGATTCATTCTGACTAATGGGACCAAGCTAATTCAGACAAAGCTGGAATAAAGAAAAAATCCTTTTTTTTTTTTTTTTCTTAAGAATAGCATAGTCCCCTGTGTGATATTAAGATATGGAAGAAATGTATCTGAGCTTAGGCAGCCCCATGGGGCTGTCACAATTCACCTCCCTGGTTTCTGTAGCCGGTGGCTCATGAGGGCCACATGCAGCTCATTTGCTGGCCCCACGGTGCAGCCTCTGGAGGTGACTTCTGTTCTCCTGGTAGCCCCGGGCAGACCAGGACTCCACGGCTACGTTTAAACTTGATTCCCCAGTAGAGGCTGTCAGGAATCCGAGGGAGGCGCCGGCAGGAGATGGGAGACCTGCCCTGTGCCCAGTGCCAGGTTTCTGTGACACCTTCCTCCACGTCGGCCGCCTTGGGGCTATTTCAGCAACCACAAATCCAGAGCAGGACAAGTGGTTTGTACTGTGATGCTTCCAGGTACTTCTAGCTCCAGGCTTTGGGTTAGAGAGTAACAAACACGTTTGTCCTTTGGTGACCAGAAAGAAAACGTATTTTCCACCCCTGAGAATATCAAGGGAAATTCCTACTTCAAACTGAGACAGCTCCAAAACGGGCATGCGGCCTGTGGTGGCCTCTGCCGGGCGCAGGGAAACAGCAGGAAAACAGCTCATGTGGACACGGGATCGCTTCCAGTGCCAATGTGCCACAAATGGGGAATGTTGCGGCGCGCTCTGGAGGCTGAGGATTTTACGTGTTGCCCGCAAAGGAAACCAGGTGCTTGCAGCAAAGTGTTTCTGTGGAAGCAGTTGTAAGAGGACACTAAAGAGCTGTATCTGTGCGCGCCGAAATAGCCCTCTTGTTTGATAGCTCCGTGTTTTGGTCACGTAAGAAGCATGTGGAGGAGGAAAACTCTGTGGAAATTCCCTGTAATCTGGGCGGAGGCAAGGGGAGCTTTATTTTCCTTGTGTCTTTCCTCATCTCTATCAATTACCTTGTGTGAAACTGTGAGATTTTTGAGGGCCTTAGTACTTACTTTAAATGGCTCTGATGAAATCTTCCGATGCCGCTGTCATGGTGATATTCAACCTATTCAGCAAATGGAGCAATTCCCGCAAATTTTGGCCGCTTGTTGCCCCCCGTGCCGCGTTGCTTCCCGCGGCTCCGCTCCCGCTTGCGGACGGTGGCGGCGAGCGGCCGCCTCGGGCCCTGTGCCCTGTGCCCGGCCCTGAGGCGCTGCCTTTGGGTGGCCCCGGCCAGGGCCGAGGGCCCCTCAGGGCGGGAGCTCTTTCATGGCAACGCAGTTGGGATCCATAAAACCCATGAATGGAACATCTGGGTCGAATTCCGAAGGAAGGAATTAAATGAGGCCGGCATGAAGCCACCAGGTGTCTATTCAAGTCCAGAAAAAAAAAAAARGTTGAAAAATAATATTTCTGTTTTGATAATAGTTATGAAATTCCCTTCCACCCAGCTCCTCCATGCTGTGTTATAGATAAACATATACTACTCTGTATATGTATATTTTAACTTTAAAAACTTGATCAAATGTCAGCAGGTATGGCAACTTCAAGAACGCTTCAAAGAAGAAATGCGTGTTCCTTTTTTATCTACAGTTATTACAGTTGTATTTTAGACTTTTTGTAAGTTTAAAATTAGTGAATTTGATCTACATTTCTTATATACAATAATAATATATATAATAATATACTTATATACAATACTTATATACATATATATGTATACATCTATACATAAATATTTGTATATATATCTTACAATACTTATATACAATAAATACTTTTTTCTTATTCCCTCACTCAGGGACGTGCCGCATTAACGGCTGAGAAGAAACATTTTGCCCAGGAACATGCCGAAATGAAAAATCTAGAAGATATTGTTAGAGACATAAAACCATCCGTGCTAATAGGTAATTTCTTTTACTTTAAAGCAGCGTCCTTATTCTCWGAAAAAAGAAGTGGGGATTTGGCTTTGTGTGGAGGCAAGATCAAGTTCCTCGGAACAGAGTCCACCTTGTTGCTTTACAAAACYCTAAGCACGGTTCTGTTGAGCAGCTGCGGGCAAACAGGAGCACACAGGAATCACCCGGTACGGAGCAGAGCTTTCCTTCCAAAGCCGCCATCTCACAGGTGGAATAATCCAAGGTGGTGCAGGCACTTACAAGAGAGTCGTGTCAGTCTTCTAAGCTACTTCTGATTTAATGGGAACGTTGTAAGGGAAGCAACCTCGGATTGACACGCTTAGGGCAGCCTCTCAAGCTCRGGACGTCGCTCTGGGACTGTCCGTCGGCTGGGGCTGGAGAGGGAGCTGCAGGAGACGGGTGCCTTTTCGCTGCTTCCTCCTCGTGTCAGTCAAAATGGAAGCCAGGCACAGCAGGTGGGAGAGAAGGGATCCAGTCTGTTGTGTGAGGCCCGAGGAGACCGCCTTGCACTTACCTGCTCTTGCTGGCTTTATCTGGGAGCCAGATGTTATACAGCTGTTTTATAGCAAGGGCCTCACAGAGGTGCAGAGGGGACTTCAGCCAACTGCACAGGGAGGGGGAGACGCTGCCTTGGGCCAGGGACGACACGTGGGTGTCACCATTGCAGGAACCAGCATCGTCTGAAGCACCACGGGGCTGGGGTCCCTGCGTTTCCCCCCATCCGAATGAGCTGGGCTCAGCTCAGAGATGATCCTTTCTGTCCTTTTTCAAAGAGCAYGACATGGCTCTTCACTGGTACAAAGTGCTTGATGAATTGACCCATAACATACCCATATTTACATACATGGAAGTCACCTTGCTTTAGAAGCAGGAAGCCACCCAGCTTGAAACCCCCACCTTCCTAAAGCTCGTGCCAAACGCCACATGAAGCGGGACRCGGAGGGACGAGGGCCCGGGGCAAGAGGGGCTGAGGGGAGGCCCTGGAGGAGGGACCTTGCACGTTACCCTTGTACATAATCCATGAGGTAAACATATGGGGAGAAAGAAAATGCCAGCAATTTATAGCACCTGAAGAASCAAAATCTCTTTTTTTGCGGAACTTTTTTCAGTGTTGTTAGAAGTTGCACTACGTTTTACAAGGGCAGGTTTGCAGTGAAAGAAACTGTTCTTTTAAAAGCGGTGTGCATGAGTTACCTCGAACAAATTGCACTTGTTTGCTTGTTTTGTGCTTGTTTCTCTTCTTTAGGAGTTGCTGCAGTTGGTGGTGCTTTTACCAAGCAAATCCTTGAGGACATGGCTGCCTTCAACGAACGTCCCATTATTTTTGCTCTCAGCAACCCCACGAGCAAAGCGGAGTGCACTGCCGAGCAGTGCTACAAATACACAGAGGTAACCGGCCCCTAACGTGTGCCCGGGACACGGGGCAAAGCTCATGGTAAATTCCACATGGGATAGAGGAGGGATGGAGGAGCAAATACTAAGTGTGTTTCTGTGTGTGTAGAAAATGAGTTAAATTAAATAGCAGGATTTCATGATTCTRTCAAGAAACAGTTCACCGAAGTCAAGAGATGCCTGAACCCTCTTAAATTGTAAYGGCTTTTGTAGAATGTAAGTCAAGATTTGCAGTTCTTTATTATAGCCGAGGCATCGGTAATTGTCAATCATTAAAGCCCTGTGGCTATTTTTGACTTGTACTGCTCTGTGTAATACAAATGCCCAATGGCATGCTTTTCCTTGGAGATTTTATAAATACACTGTAGGATAAGGAAATGCCTTGGTATGGGAAATAGAATTTTTAAAATAATTATTATGAATTAGGAAATTTTGTAAAGATTTCTGTTACTGAAACCTAGGTGAAAATTAAGCAAACTGTGTGTGCTTATTTGAAGTGTTTCATAATTACACACCTAAGTGCCAGTAAGCACATTCTCTTGTAGTTCAGCCTGCAATTTGCTCTGTATGAGTGATTTATTCTGTGCATTTTGTTGTGTGGATTTCTTGTCGTGGACAGGGCAGTTAGCAGGGCAGTTCCCCAGTGTCCAGAAGACAGATTTAGCTGCCGTGCCCCGCTGAGAAGTTCACAATTACAGTGAGAGGCAGGAATCAGGGCAGCAGCTCCGTAAAGGGCTGGCTATAACGGGAATCTRTATCTGGAAGCGGAGCGAAAGCCAYGCTGCAGTGTTTGATCTGTCACCGAAGGATATAATAAGCAGGCCATGATAATACTGCCTGACACCAAGCTAAACAGAATACTCCTTGAAGGGCTGAATAGGAGCACTTGTGTATTTAAAATGCACATTTTCAGTTCCCTAAAATAGGCAGAGATATTSCTCATACAGAGCGTTTCTTGAGTCTTTAACAGCAACATTTATCACTTTAGCAGTGTTTGCATAGAGAGGCCTGGCTCCTCMTGAGCCTCTCTTCTCCACCTAAATTTACTGCTTAAATTCTAGGGTACTGCCTCCTAAGCCGATCCTTTGGGCCTGTGAAAAGCCACTTGCCTTATTAGTCTAAATCTGCAATTTCTGGATTCCCAGGATGTCAGGAGCGCCCTAGGGAGGAGAGGACCGGAGGTGCTGCAGATGATCTCCTTGTGGTGATCTCCATCCCCTCAGGCAGTGCTTGGTGCCCACGACCCTGCGCAAGGAGCCGGCCCAGAGGCAGCCCCATGGGCAGCTTCTGCTGTAGGCTGCCYCGTGGGGTGACATCCCAGGGAGTCCCAGCCCGTCCCTGGGCCACCCCTAGGGTGCACCCAAGGGCCACCCTAACCCTGCACCCAAGCAGGGCAGCAGCAGTGGCACCGGCACCCTTTTGTGGAAGATCCCCCACTGCACAGGATGAAATTCCAGCAGCGCYGCCCCTCCTTGGCGCCGCGGTGCTGTCCACCCTGAGCTGGACAACTCTGGAGCTTTCTGTGCATCTTCCCACATCCCATCCTCCCACGTGGAGGCACCAAATGACTAATTCAYGCTGGCTTCCACTTTTCCCTCTTCTAAATTAGTGTCCCCCTTACCTGGACAAGCCCTTGGCAGCTGCTCAGTGCCGGAGCTGCAGCAGCCCCTCGGAGCGGTGGTTGAAACCGCCRCCACCTCCAGCTTCACCCTGAAAGGGGTGGCAGCAACTGAGGGTTTCAGCAGCTTCTCCCGGCTTCCCTCCCTCCATCTCCTGCTCTGCTCTTGCCGTTTAGGGACGGGGCGTCTTTGCCAGCGGAAGTCCCTTCGATCCCGTCACTCTCCCAAGTGGGCAGACGCTCTATCCTGGACAGGGCAACAATTCCTATGTGTTCCCAGGAGTTGCCCTTGGCGTTGTTGCGTGCGGGCTCAGACATATCGACGACGAGGTGTTCCTCACCACTGCTCAGGTACTGTATTGAAAACTACCTAAATTCCTTGATTTAGTAACTTGGTAATAAGGAACAATTAAACAGGAATAGCTAAACATTTTTAAATCAGAAAAAATATCGTTTTCTCCATTTGAGATCTTTATTTGAAAGATATGTTGGTTTTTGTATATTATAATATATAATATTTGTATATTATATATTGTAAGTTATATTTTGAATGAGTCATTTTTAAATAGTTAATATGTGGCCACAAGGGCATTTGATATAAACTTTACTTCCTGCTAGAAAGGAGAGAGAGAAGGGAAGGTTTCAAGTGAATGCAGATACATGCAGTTTGAAAGGAACGAGAACCTGAAGCTGGAAGCTTTGGGGTAACATTTGTGTATTGTTTGCTTACAAACGTTATTTGAATTTCTTTATGCTTTTTTCTGTTTTTGAGTAGAGGTGATGGCATCATGTTTCTTGAAGACCTCCCTTGCCAGTGGCTGGTAAAAATGCTGTATTACTCAGTGGTTCCCGGCACTATAATTTGATATAATTGCCATGCCACTCTTTCCATTTTATTTCCTGTTCCTTTCTGCRTTGGCTCTTTCTGAACACCATTTTCCATGATGGGTGTTCCGGTGCTCTCCAGCTTTGCTGGACTCTCCTCCTTTATCCCCTCTCAGTGGGCAGAGAGATGAACCGAGAGGCAGCACATTTGGTGCTGGGCAGTCGCATTTACTTCCACTGACTTTTCTGAATCTGAGACCCACTCCTTGTCAGTGCGATACCACACGTGCACAGGGCTTTATCTTCAGCACTTGCTGGTGAGGAACCTAGGCTTTGTTATTCAGAACCCCATATTCAAGCCAAATACATCAATAGCTGTGGTTAAAATGGAATGTATCCAACTCTCTTTTTTCTCACAAAAACTCACCTGAACAGTAAGTCAATCTGCCTGCAGCCGTTTCCCACTTCGGATAAGCTGAAAGGCTCTGTGCTCTTCTGAGTGCAGCATCGTGGTTCCCTGCCTGCGGTCATCCCGTTGCCCCGTGGCCACTCCGTCCTCCTGGCCCTGTCCTGCCCCTCCTCTCTCTCCCTCTTCTCATCCGAAAGCCCTGAGCAGGGCCAGAGGGATTGGCTGCGTCCATGCAGAGCCATTAAAAACTGCATCCCCATTGCTTTACCTAAGGAAGGCACTGAGGGAGGTTAGTCTCAGTTATACTGAGTTTAGTTAACTTAAACTCACCTCAGTGGTGATTTCTACCCAGTGCAGTTTAGAACAGCTTGCAGTCCACGAGGCTTGTCAGGAGCGCACGTTCCTCATCGCCAGGGCCGCTGACCGAGGTGCTTGACAGTGCGTGGGTAGTGTAGCTTGCATGTGGAAGAGCCTAAAGCTCCGCTGGATGTCTGAGAGTTTCCCTGCTGTGTGCACTGCGACAGCTTTAAAGGCTGCCAGCCGTGTGCCCTCTCCAAAAAGAACATCTGCAGTTTCCATCTGCAAAATTAGTGGCAAGGCCAGACTGTCTGCACGGGCTTCAACCATCTTTGGAGGGCAACGATCCRTCCTGTAGGTCCTTGGGTAATTGTAAGCTGCTGTTTCAGTCTTCCCCTGTAATTTCAGTTGGACAGGGTGTTCTTTGAACTGCTGTGTTAAACAGCTGTCTGTCTTCATTCTAGAAGTTGCTTCCCCCTGGTGTGGGTGAAATGGATCCTGTATATAGCAGGCTTTGGGTTGCTGCTGGATGGATGGATGAAAGGTGACACGTGAAGTATGTTTTGAGTGGCAGGAGGCGAAGTCAACCAAAAAAGCCACTATGAACAAAGCCCCTTAACTCTCAGAGAAGTGAACTGGTATCAGAAATCTTAGGCAAGYGTCTAAATTCTCTGTTAAGATAGAGGTTCTCTCCTGCCTCCTCTTATCCAGTACACGTTTTGGCTCTGCCCAGTGCTCCTGGCGTCCCTGGCTCTGGGAGGGGACCCACTACGTCTGGAGCTTGAGTGAGCCTAAGCCCATCACTGAGCAAGGAGCAAACTGGAAGAGTGCAAAGAAGTCTGTGCCAGAGAAGGTGTCTTTGGGAATGTGAGAGGCAGGACAGCCTAGGCCCTTAGCTGAAACTACAGTATAAGGCAAAAAGGCTTTTCTTTTTCTGGATATTTTTAATGGGAAGGTAAGAGGAAGGTAATGTGGCATAGTTCTTAGAAAAGTGGTCTAGGTTCTCCATTTGAAATGGGAAGTGTCCAAGAGGCTACAAAACTCAAAACACCCCAAAATATGCTTGTTAAATAAAGGCACCTTCTCATTTTGTAATGGTAACATATCAGAAAAAAAAGTATAAAAAGAAAGCAGCTGCTTTCTTCAAYCAGGCTGCTTGCCTGCATCTCCTAAATTCTCGCTTTGCCACCTCTCAAATGAAATCTGATAAAAGTCACAATTAGCTTATTGTAACTACGAGAGATTTTACTTTCAGGTGTTCTTTTCTTCATGCCAGGGAAAATAGAGTGTAACTTTGATTTTGGCTGATAAATCCAAGGTACTCAGCTGTAATGCTTCTTAGTTACAGGCAATTTCTCTGTGATGACAAGGGGCATTACCTCCTTTTCTGAGTCCCACCAAACACGACAAAAGGCCAGAGAATTACCAACAAACGAAATATTCTTGGCATGACTGACCCACAGTTCAACTACTCCAGAGATAATCTCATTAAATCCTTTCATTATACRTCCTCAAAAAGCCAAGATGCCCCTACATCCTTTATACCATTTGCCCAGGCTTTGGTGACTCTCACTTAGATCATGAAATAAGCTAATTTCTCTATTAGAAGCTTTAAATAATTCAACAGTAAGATGTGAAACGGCCAGTGTGCGTCAGACCTAAGATCCAAGCAGTCCAATATCCWTCTGTGAAGGCCACTAGTAGCAGAAGCTGAGGGAAGGAGGGCAGGTGAGGGGAAAGGATGGACTGACGTTGCTGAATCCCATCCCAGGCTCTGGCAGCCTCTGCTTTAAGGAGTTCCTGAGCAGGAACTTCTATCTGCACAGAAATCTGTGCATATTTTTCTTCCATAARGAATCTAAGGGCTTTTTAGGCCTGTTTATACATTTGAACAGCTTTTGGTGATGAACGTTACAGTTTCGTGTTCTGGAGGAGAAAAAACGAATAATCATATTTCCTGCCTGATGATTTGAGTTTCAATATTGTTATGAGAAATGTCCACCTTCATTGCTCCTTTGTATCTCCTTTCAGTCTTCTTTTTAGTCCATCTTCCTTCTTCATCTACTTAGAAAATCTCCTTATATAAAGAATAGCTCCTAGATGRTCCTTTCTCCTGGCTGCACCATTTCTGATTCCACCCCATTCCGGTTTGAACTAGGTGGAGCAAAAATGTACCTGTTCAGTGTGTATCACTGTTCAAAGTGATTGGGCACAACAGTTATACACAATTCCATACTTTATACTGATCTCTGGGATTCCTGCTAACTCCAACCCTGACCCATCTTTTTCCCTCCCTCTGCTGTTACTCTCCAAGAACGTTTTTCAGAGACAACCTGAAGAAGGTGTCATTCCCCTCGAAAATGCTTCCTTGTGCTTTTGCCGTTTTAAATACCTCTGTTGGAGCTTGTCAGAACAAACAGTTGTGGCATCTGCACAGTCTGAACTTGCTGCCACTGCCAGTTTCAGTCCCGCTCACATGCCTGTAGCACCCCCGGTGCCAGCCAGACGTACTCTGCTCCCTGACTTTCCGCAGCGCTGCTTTACGTGAACAGCAGCCAACTGCTTTGTGCAGATGGCCTGTTCCTGCGGAGCCCCGGTGAAGASGTGACAGCCAAAGTCACTGCTGCAAGCTCCTTTTTACATGTTCACTTGCAAATCCTGTCTGATTTCACAAAACAAGCTAGGCAAAAAAAAAGGCAAGTAGGAGATCCTGTGTTGGCCTAGCTCCCTCTGCCGTTGTTACTTTTTTTGACTGCTCTATTTCTCAATGTGAGCTCAAAATGTAGGCAAATATACTCCTTATATACACCCTTTACTCGTTATTCCTTGGACGTAGCAGCTTGTTGCTCTTGTTAACACTTTGAATGAAAAAAAAAAACCCTTTCTACCACTACCAGTTTGCAGTATAAATTAGAGAAGAGCACGATCAGCCAAAAATCAGAAGTCTCCTTTCGAAGTCAGTCTCCCTGGTGTCCCTACATAATGTAGCTTGGGGAACTGGCTCCCTTGAGGAGGATAATAAACTGAAGGATCCTCTCCAGCCTAATGTACTAACTATGCAATGSAAACTACATAAAGGCAGCCCGTGTTGAACTAGGAGTGATGTCTGAGGGATTCCTCCCTCAATTTGTATCTCATGGTGAAGCTCTTGCCTGCTGCTGTGTATCATGGGCTGCTCCAGCAACTGGTGCCTCTTCTTTGGATCTGGGTGAACTACGCAGCCTTTTAACCCATTTGTATCACAAAGACAGGGGCATTTGCTCTGAAGTGGAAATGTTTAACAAAATGGTGTCAGATTTTACATTACTGGCCTTCCTTTCTCTCCTCTCCCATCTACAAGCATGTGAATGAATAAAGATTTAATGCAGAGCGAAATAATCCTACCATCGGAGCAGAATGTGGTATTTTGCACTAGYTCACGTGTGGATATTCTGAGTAGTAAGGTTAGCAGTTAACAAGCACTTTGTAGGTGGAGTAAGCAGGAGCTTTGCCAAAGTTCAACCTTTTTCTGTCCTTGTTAAGACTAAAGCACCCGTAAGGCTGCAGCTGTGTGTGCTCTATTCCTAGGTAATAGCCCGGCAGGTTTCAGAGGAGAACCTAAGGGAAGGTCGCCTGTACCCTCCCTTAGTCACCATTCGGGACGTGTCGCTGAAGATCGCTGTGCAGGTAGGACACACCAGCCTTCCGGGAGGTTTTTCTCCTGCAGCTCTTTATATATAAAACGTTCACATTTAATCTGATGAACTACTGTATCTTCCCACGAGTTGGCCTCACCTTACGTGAGACTTGGTCAAGCAGCAGTTTCCAAGCTGACTTCCCTCACTGCAAGCGTCCCTGGAGCCCAGGAAGGAAGGGCAGGGGATCATTATACTTATTACTTTATACATTTTAGACTTATTTTGTTAATCTCAGGATTTTTTTCTCTAATTCTTGGATTACTCCTAGTCACCTTACTATAAGTAATTCTATTTATTGAATATTCTTCTGAAAGACAATGGAGATTCTTCATGCATAAAGTTCCCTTAGTTTTATTCATTCTGTATATTTTTTTAAAAAAATCCTTCTTGCAGTTAATGATTTTTTTTTTTTACTCAAGTAATAAACTTTGTCCTGTAGAAATCAAAATATTCCCTGCATTCCTCACACTGCATCAGACCACCTGTGCCTGGCTGAAAAACAGCAGCAGAGGCTCTGTCTCTAGTGATTTCGACAAAGTTGTTATTTGCATGTGTGTACATATAATGCAAATAAAAAAGGGAAAATGTTAACAAGTAATTCTTTTTTTTCCTATGTGATCTCTACTGAAACTCAATTTCTTATACATAAAAGTTTTATCTTTCTCAGGTAGGTGTTTGTTCATGCATGGGAGGCTGCCTTACYGTGCTGAGTGGGCTCCAAGCCCTTCAAAACTTCATTTTACTGTAGMTAGATGGGTGATGTGGCAATTGATTCACTTGGAGAGGATCTGGGTGAGAAAAAAAGCAAGCAAACGTAGATGTATGTATGGGTTGTGTGTATATCCACACAAAATACTTATTTTCTCCACCCATATCAAGAACCAAATCTGTTCACCGTGTAGGTTCATTTTTGTGTGTGAGAGAGTTTACCTCTGGCAAATATTAATAAGTTGCTCTCACACACGAGCACAGCAGCTGCCACCAAATCACATTTTCTTACTGTGCTGTGAACATGGCAAATCTGAGTAAGCAGGTGGCTGAGCAGCAGAAACCTCATCTCAGTGCTGGGGGGTTGCAGAATGTTGTAACCAGTCCTGCCTGATAAAACCTAAGATTTTACTGGATGAGGAGAACACTGAACAAGTCACTGTGTTTAAGGCAGTCTCACTCGTGCTGCTTTTGAAAGCGATTTCACGAGGAAGACTAACTTAAATGGATGCAAACCTCACCCTATTCCTCATATTCCTCCCTCTATAGCATCCCCATTCAGTGTAAATCTAGGTAAATCCTCTGGCTGGCAGCCCCAGAGAAGGTGAAGTCTGGCCCTGCTAAAATCCCTGCTAAATGCACGGCAGGGGTTCGCTGGGGCTRAGGAGGAGTGTACCGTGTCGTTCCAGATCGCAGAGGAAGCCTACAGGAAGGGCACTGCCTCCTTCTACCCGCAGCCCCGGGACCTGGCGGCCTTCATCCGCTCCCAGGTTTACAGCACCGACTACAACTGCTTCGTGGCCGACTCCTACGCCTGGCCMGAGGAAGCCACGTGCAAACTGTGAATGTGTAGCTGGCAATGGGCAAACTGGCAGCAGACAGAATCCTTCGAATGATTGGAACATTTCTGCCTAGTAAACTTAAGAATAGTTAATTTTTTAAGAAATGCAGMAACTTTTTCTAAATTGTGATACTTGATTAGAAGCTCAGATTAAGGAGTCATTAATTATACTTGAGAAAATAAAAGTGAATCTGAGAAGTGGATTTGCGTTGTTCATTTTTTGATTATTATTTTACCTCAGATATCCTCCACTAAAGTCTTAACAGATCTTTTTGTAATCAAAATAAAGGGTTGTAACTTAGTTTTGCCACAAACATCAATGAGAACAATATTAGGCTTAAGCCATTAATACAATGGAAAATCAGAAATATATATGAGCACTGTTTAAACCAGTAAAGGTCACAGGGTAACCCATCGTCCCCCTTTGATACAGCTGACCAGAGTCTAATCAGTCGTTTAAATAACAAATACAAACCCTGGAGCTTTGGCAGCATCTGAAGCTTCTGTCAGCTCTGCCTCTGGATTGCAGGACTATCCTCCTAGGGAGCCTTCCTGCCCTGGCACATCAGCGKTGCCTTGCAGATTCCCTCCTGCTGCAAGTCTCAGGGACAAGGCCTATTTCTAAAACTGCTGAGGCTGAAAGTAAATTATTTTATAGGGGTATAAAACTCGGGTCATATGGAATGTGGAGAATTACTGTTACAGAATTACTGTTACTCCGTGAAAAGTGTAACATTCACTTCTAGGAACAAAGGACAGTTGCGATGCTTATTTTATTAAACTATCCTGCTTCAGCAGTACCTCTGCAGAATGAAAATTTCATTTTATCTGTCCAGCCCCTCAGTTCTCCCATGGCTACAGACTGCAGGTATTGACACCACAGACACTTTGCCCTCATTATATGATGGGAAATTGTCAACATTTTTTGTCATTATTTTGCTTTTTTTATAATACTGGCCAAAATTATGGCTACATGACCAATACCCATACTTACCACAATAAGGTATATCCATCATTCTGAACAAACTGAAATTTTGTCATCAGCTTTCTTTCAATATATTGCTGTTATGAAAAAAAAAAGTATTAAAATTCTTTCTTGTATTTTATTTGAAATAAACTATACCTCTGCTATTAATTCTGTAGTGGTTAACTGAGTGTTTTGAAATAGTCTGTAAGTAGTTGGTGTCCCCGTGGTCTGACTTTCAGGTGAGCACAGCCCTAACCTCTGCAGCTCGCCCGTTAGAGCTGCCTTTTAGCCCTGTACCAGTTTTCACCTTACTGTRCTCCTGGAATAGTCGTGTCTCTCTAGTACTAACTTGACATAGGAAAGACTGTTGTGTGCATGTTTATTTACTATACAAGGAGAAGAGACAACATTACACTTACATTTATTGTATTTCCTCTTGGATGCTCTCATCTCCAAGGTGCATATAGAAGCCTAGCAGTATACGCCTGAAATGTCATGAGCTGAGCAGCTGAGAGGTTGCTATTAACATAACCCAGACTACAGTGAAGTGTCGGAAGAGTAGCTGGAAAAATGATGGTCAGTGATGACAATGTAATGCTATAGGTACTACCCAGACTATATAAGTGACAGGGTAATGTGGGATTTTCCCCACTCCTTTGTTGAAAGGCAAAGCTTGATGTGGTTGGGCAGTCTTTGCACTTCACTAAAACAAGTGAGAGCACAAAACTGTATGAAATAAATCTTGAATGAGATTTCCTTACATGGGTAAGATTTCTTGAAGCAGGATRTGCTTTTGTACTGGAAACTATACTGAGAGCAGCCACTTCGGTCACCCGTAACTCTACGCCAAAGTTGCTTACAGGCCTGCACCTCATGTTGCTTTCCTACAGCACAATATATATGAGGAGACAGATTTGTGTAACTTAAAATACTGAACTGTGGGATTTTTGTCACCTGCAACCACTTATTGGAGATGTAGCTCAGAGTGATAATTGCTGATTTCAGGGTCTCAGAAAATAAACAGGCWTTCTCAAATGTATGTAACAATTCAGAACAGAAACAAAGATTAATTCCTTGAACTGCCTGCCTTGTCTGTCGAGCAGTTTCCCTTTTCTCAGTAGCTGTCAGGCACRGTATTTCAATGCTTACTTCATCAGCTGCTGTTCAAAGTTAAAACTCCTTACAGGGTTTCACTTATTTGTTTGATAGTTTGCCTTCAACACCAAATAAAATCTGAAAAACATGTCCACTCTGATGTTGTTCCAGGAATTGTCGGAACTGGCCCAGATCCATGTGATAGTCATTCCTCAGGCCATAATCCCCATGTGCCTGAAACTGCAGGTCTTCAAAAGCAGGAAAGAGACGAAGACCATCAATGTTTCCCTCAGTTTCTGTACTCTCCACGTGCTTGCATGAAATATGCTTCCAATTGGGATACCTAATGACACGCCAGAACTCATCACAGTTCTCTCTGATGCCCTCCACACAGATCACGCCAGGCTTTCCCGTTAGGCAGAAGCCAGTCAGATTTAACTTCCTTGCACAGTCAAAAATCTTCTTTCTCAATTCCTGCCTGTAGATGTGGTGGCTGTAGATCCACAGGCGATGAAACGTTTCTTTAAGTCCTTCCTCCTTGGAAGGGCCTCCCGGAGGGGGCCTGTGGTTTTGCAGGCAGGGTGGGCTGTTGTCCTTGAGCCACTGCACAGCCGCACACACGCAGAGCTCACCCGCGCCCAGGGAGCTCACGTAGGACGTGAGGCCGGTGTTGAGCTGCAGCTGCTGCTGCCTGCTCAGCGCATCCGATCGCGCAAAGAGCTGGGGGGCTACGTGAGGGTAGAGGTGAGGCAGCACTACCYGCAGTTCTACTTTTGCCTTGAAAACACAATACACAAAAAAACCCCATGAGTTCTGCAGTTAAAGACAGTCGAGTTCCTTCTTCCCTGTCAGATTATGAAATGTAATGACAATTGCTAAATCCTAAAGACGGGAATTACTTCTTGTTTTCTTTTTGCCTAAATAACCTGCTATTTTAACAGTTCCCTTTGTGACACCTTGCTGGGCCTTTCCAAACAGCTCTGGTATTAGCAAGGCTGATCCTTTCGGCTGTGTTTCCTGAGATCATGCTGCGGCTTGACAGAAGTTGGATAGATATTCCCAAGAGATATTTCTCCTGTATGTTCCCTAGGCTGCACTCAGTGTTGCTTCAAAGGCAAACGACCAGACTGGCAAAATGGCAAGTGGCTTTTGAGAGTCTTCTCCCTTATCATATTGACATATGATCAATAAACTCATCGCAGTTGTGGAATGACCAGGAAGGAAAATGGGGACAAGGGTTAGATGCAAAACATATTGGATATTATTATTATTTTGAACAAGTATTCACCCTTATTATGGGTATAAGTTGCAACGCAGGCAGTTCCATCTCCATGTGAGGAGGAACTTCTTCACTGTGAGGGTGMCAGAGCCCTGGCACAGGCYACCCAGGGAGGCTGTGGAGTCTCCTTCTCTGGAGATCTTCCCAACCCGCCTGGATGCCGCCCTGTGCCCCGTGCTCTGGGYGTCCCTGCTGGAGCAGGGGGTTGGACTGGATGATCTCTAGAGGTCCCTTCCAACCTCAACCCTTCTGTGATTCTAACAAAAGAAGTACTCTCAGAATTACATGCAATAAACATCAGTCTGATTTTAGGAATGCAATTTAAGAAAGGAAACCTCTTAGTTATCTACCCTGATTTCCTCCTGGGTCCTACAGTGCTGTTGGATTCCTCTTGATTATTCCTATGGTGGCAGAAACTGAACTCCACCTGAGTTCATAGGCATACACAGAACGGGAGAGGATTTGTGTGCCCACAGGGCTTGARGCTCTTATTTACCATTAGGGGACTTACTAAGTTATATAAACATATCATTAGTCCTGCAGAGAGAACTGAATCAGGAAATGACTGACTATTTTCCCAAATTTCTTGGGAATCTGTCATGGGTAAAAAACCAACCTTACAACACAAGCCCTTCATCCACAGTTCACTGAACTTGTCTTAGAAGGTTGGGTACATTTCAGCTGGATGCCTACCCTAATGGCTGTTTTCTGTGCATGTAATTACATCACTTACTGAAAAAAAAAGCCATGACAACCAGGGTAAGTTCATGGAACTCATTACACTTTTRAATGTTGTGTCCCATTTCCTCAGCTGGTTTTAACATTTGTGTAACTCTTCTTAATAGCATTACACCATTTTGGAATGTTTTTACATTAGTCTTTTCAAACTGTAATTCAACAAATCAATGAAATAAAGTATGCATGGCAAAGGGCAGACAAGAGAAATATTAGGGTGGTTTTATTAGAATAAAGTGCAACATATTTATATATTTACATGAGCAATTCTATTAACCTTTCTTGTCCAAAGAAAGATAATACTCAAATAATGATATAATTTTGTTGCTTTTAGCTTCCAAAATAGCAAATAGGAAGGGAAAAAAAAAGGATTTTATAGAGCAGAGTTGGGGGAAAATCTGGTGTTTTTCAGAGTCTGCAGTAGCAGTAAAGAAGGCAACACAAATGAACACCTCCAAGTGGAACCTCTCACCTTTGACTCCCCCACATCCACGGCAACTGAATACTCGAGCTGGGGGGGCAGAGCCGCCTCGCAGCTGGTCAGGTAGCGCTGCACGCGAGGCACGGTGTCCTCGTCACGCACTTGCATTTCACCTTCCTTAGGAAACATTGAGAGGAGCATTTCCACTTCCAGGAGCTGCAGCTCCAGACACTCCTTTACTGTAGCAGCCATYGCACACCTGCAACGAGAGGACAAACCCCACAGCTCGAGCCACAGTGAGGTTAAACAGCCAGAGCACCACACCGTGCTCCTGAGTAAGTCGACCTCAGCAGGGAACCCTCTGTAGTTTTGGGGGGTTATTTCCCCCCCCCCTTTTTTTTTTCTCTCACAGAGATGCCTTCAATCTGTCACACAACACGCATTTYCCCTTTAGTCACATTTCTCTTTTTTTCCAGCTTTCTACCACGAACGCTAGAATTTCGTCACCGAGAAGGGCTAGAGGSCTGATCACCGCGTGTCACCACTGCAAGAGCCGCCGCGGCCGCCGGGCGCGCCTGGAAAGGGCAGCGCTCCCGCTGCTGCCAAGGCCGAGCTTGTAACGCCGAGCTGTGGGCAGCCCTGCCAATCCCCCAACCTTTTCATATATATATATATATATATATATATATGTCTACAAACATACACATAAGTATAACGATACATACAACTCGCCCTGATTTCTGCACACACCGGGAGGTGTCACTGTCGTAACGGCCGCCGGGCGGCCGTTGGAGGGGGCGGCCGTTGGAGGGGGCGGCCGCCGCCCGGCGCCACGTGGCGGCTGCGCATGCGCCGTTGGGGTGGTCGGGAGGGGCGGGGCAGGGCGGCCGCGCGAGCCGTTACGTGGCCGTTGGCGACCGTTGGTGGCTGTTGGGTTCCACGGGCGCCGGAGCCCCCTCCAGCGCGGGGCTGCCCTGCCTGGCTGCGGCTCGCCCGCCTTTCCCGGCCATGGATTTGGAGGCGGTTGCGAGGTGCTCGGCGCGGCACGCCAAGCCCGCCGGGCTCGCCATGCACTACGGCACCGCCGGCTTCCGCGGCCGCGCGCCCAGCCTCGACCACGTCATGTTCCGCATGGGCGCCCTGGCCGTGCTCAGGGCCAGGGCCACCGCCTCCGCCATCGGCGTCATGGTCACCGCCTCGCACAACCCCGAGGTAAGAGCGACCCCCTTAAAAACAAGGGGAAAAAAAAATAAAAAAAGCTGCTCCCTCTCTGCAAGTAGCATCACTGGCATGTTGGCAGTTGCTTTTCCTCGTGCAGTGCTGTCGGTTTGTCTCATTTGGGAAAGTCAATGCTGCAGCGTAGGGAAGTTGYCAGGTTGGCAACTGGTCCTAGATGGACCTTTGAGCAAAATCTGTTTAAAAAAATAAAAAGTTGTAGTGATTGCAAATAAGGCATTTAGGCTTCTGTGGCTGTGGGGTGTTTAGGTCATGGGATCTCCTGTTATCTCATCTTCATGTCAAATAAAATTCATAGCAAAATAGTAGTGAGTGGGGCAAGTGACTTAATATGCTGATTATGTTACTTTTGGGGCTTGATCATGCAGATTTTGTAGCCAAGCCATTTCTTCCTAGAAGTGCACAAAGTTTGAAGAAGCGTCTGCTTAACCCACATCTTTCTCTGTCTTCAGAGACATTTTGTTTAGTTTCCATGTTTTAGGCTTAGAACTTTTTATTCTGCTTTCTTCTAAGGAAGATAATGGTGTAAAGCTGATTGATCCTCATGGTGAAATGTTGCATCCTTTGTGGGAAGAATATGCTACACAGCTGGCAAATGCAGAGGAGCAAGAACTGCAGAAAGTAATGACTGAAATCTGCCAAAAAGAAGCCGTGGACCTGCACAGAGATGCTTTGGTTTTTATCGGAAGAGACACCAGGTAAGAGCAAAACTCTATAGAGATATATCACTTTYATGGAGGTGCCAGAGCTATATTCATGGGTGTTACTGGATTTTTGGCTCTCCACCACCTGATTGTGTATTAGTTTTTAGCACTAATTTGGTATATGTTCCTTCCACAGACCCTAAAGGTGTTTCCTTTGTTTTCTTCTAGACCAAGCAGCTTGAAGCTTTCCCAGGCAGTGATGGATGGTGTCTGCGTTCTAGGAGGGCAATACCATGGTGTGTTGAGCTTTAGTTCTAGTTTGATTTCATGTTTTTTTATTATAAATGTCTGTCTTCCTGCACTGCATTTGTCTGTTGTAGAATAGCTAGTATTCTAAGACCTGTAGAAGAATGAGTGTAGTGCTGTATTTCTGAATATTGTGCCTTTTGTTTTTGTGTTAGATTATGGTCTGGTGACAACACCACAGCTGCATTACATGGTCTGCTGCCATAACACCCAAGGACAGTATGGGAAGGCGACGCTGGAGGGTTATTATGAAAAACTATCCAAAGCTTTTGTAGAACTGATTAAAAAGGTGAATGCTGCTTACCATTATTTTCATTCAAATGGACAAAATTTTCTGTCATTAGTCTAACCCAGGTGTAAAGTTTGAGAGAATTTATGGTTCCACTAGGGTAGAAGTTCACTTTTYCCTTCCTTCCCATAGGCTAATTCTTCCAGCTCTGGAGATCGTCAGAGGCATCTGAAGATCGACTGTGCCAATGGAATAGGAGCCCTGAAACTAAGGGAAATGGAGCGCTACTTTCCACAGGAGGTGCTGATTCAGCTGTACAACGACGGAAGCAGGGAGAAGCTCAATCACTTGTGTGGTGCAGATTATGTAAAAGTTCATCAGAAGCCACCAAGAGGTATGTATGTGGTCAGTAATTCAGTGTCCTTTATCCTCCTTCCTGTCTGGAATGTGTTTGACAATCTGATCTGAATTGCCAGAGTTCTTGGAGCTAAAAGATTGTTGGGGACTGCCGTAATATCAAAACATTTGCGTTTCAGAGTAGGCTTCCAGGTGCTTATTCAGGTCCCTGAGGAGCAGCTGGGGTAAACAGCTCCCTTGTACCAGCAAACAGACTGATTCACAGGAGTCAGTGAGGAAATGACTTGAACCATATTCCTGGAAGATGCATGGAATGAAATCCCCAGACTGGAAAAGTAACCTAGTCTGAGTATCAGAGCATTGCTCATCTGGCTGACTGTTAGGACAGCCACACCCCCCTGCAACTGTTAGCCAAAGTCGAACAGCAAGCTGTAGTTTCCTTTATCTTTTGCTGTGCTGCCTGTTTACTGGAAAAGTACTGAAAAAGAACTGGCCCAGTGCAATCCCTGTTGGGAACTGGTGCCTTGTGTCTGGATTCTGGCTGTAATGGGGAGTGAGGGGAGGCTCCTTTGTCATTTCCATGCGAGGTTGTGTTCTGAAGAAAATGTGGTTTCATGAGCAGTCACTGGATTAAACTAACTGCTTTCTCTGAAGTATGAACTGGTGACAGCTCCTCATTTAAAATCCTTGGGAATCTCAACCTCTGGAAGCTGAAACTGACATTACCTCCCACTTCAGCTTGAGTATCTCATGGTTGCGGCACCTCCTTAACTGCATGTGAATGGTATTGCTGAGGGTGTGCAGGGGAAGAAAGGGGCAAGTGCTGTGTGCAGTTCCAGTGCTTGGAAGGGCAGAAGGTRTCACGGCGAGGGTGCTGCCTGGAGACAGGAAAAGCAGCTGTGGGTGCAACGCGTCCCTGGGGCTCCCCCGCGTGTGCCTGAAGGCCTCTGAGGGCAGCCCASGGGGCACAGCTGCGTAGCGTCTGAAAAATGAACCACGAGGTTAACCTGGGGCCTGAGTTTTGGAGAAAAACAAAACTTACCTTGATTTACAAACAAACAAAAAAAAAGAAACGGGAAAAAAAAACCCAGACCATTTTTGTGTTGCATTGCTGTGTCAGCTGGGGAGAGGCACTAAGGGGAAACRTGGGGATAACGGGTGGGAATAGAGTAAAATGACAACAGGCCTACAATATATTCTGAAGGAAAAGGTTGTTGATGCAAGAGAGGAGTATAGCTCATTCCCATGTTTCTTGGAGGGTGGAGTTTGGCACAGGGAGCATCCAGGGGCAGGGAAGGCCAGTGCTGTGCGGCCCTGCTTTGCCAAGTATAGCTTCCCTGTGTGCCCAGGGGTGCTGCTGTTGGACTCGGAGTGCTGATGGAATAGTTTGTGTCTTAGTCTCTAACTTGCCTCCCTTAACTCTGTGCACTAGGGCTAGACATGAAGCCTAATGAGAGATGCTGCTCATTTGATGGAGATGCAGATAGGATTGTTTATTACTATAAGGACGCAGATGACCATTTTCATCTAATCGATGGAGATAAAATAGCAACTTTAATTAGTATCTTCCTTAAAGAACTTCTTGTCAAGGTAACTTAAACATTTGAAACAAATGCTGATGTTTAAATTTGGCAGAATGTAATATACTGTAAAGAAACCGTGTTTGCCTACATCTGACTTAAGTGAATTTAAAGTTTAGGAAGAGGTCACTTTTGTACTTCAGTGGTATGCCAAAAATACTGTTTTTAAAAGGGAGTGACTTCTATTTTCTTCATTATGATGCCTTTCATTAAGGTTTTTTTTAAACTTACTTCTTTACCTAGACAAATTCCATTGATTCTGGTTCCTGTGATACTGGCTCATTTCTAGTACTGTAGTGGAGATGCTGGCCAGCGACAATTTGTGCTTACCAGCCAGCTTTGCTCTAGAAGCTTCGAATTTATTGCATGTGAATATGGCTCTGTGTAACTCCGTATGTCTGCTCAATGCACTGAGCGTGCTAGATCTGAGAAATGGTGAGGAAAGCCTCGGAAGGTGACTGGGGGAAGCACTGCTTCAAGCCAGCCCCTAAAAATGTGATGCACAAATACAGAAATGGGATTTGTTGTCCTAGATGTCTCTAAGTTCTTTAATCTGTGAGCTAGAAMCTGCCTTTGATGCCCAGGAGTTTGTGCCTGTAGGAGCACGTAGCCTTCACTCTGGGCTGTGATTGCCCCGATTACTCCGCTGCCCCGGGTGCGCGTGTGTCGGGCACTGAAGCCGTGCTTGCTTTGCCCAGGTGGAACGGACCCTGACGGTGGCAGTGGTGCAGACGGCCTACGCCAACGGGAGCTCCACGCGCTACCTCGAGGAGACCATGAAGGTATTTCCAGCCTCTCCCTGGTGCCTTGCTGCAAATGGTGCCTCGTGTCAATAGTGTTTCCTTTTGTAATCAATGCTGTTACAAGGCAGTCCCTAGGAAAACTAATAGTGGACTCRAACTCTTTCCAACCTGTACTAGTTCTTAAATTCTTGGTGATAAACAAGAGCCCGTGGGAGCAAAGATGAATAGTTCCAGTCAGATTTTACTGATGTGAAGAAACAAATAAGCAAAAGTTAAGCAGAATCATCTGTTACTTCTGGAATTGCAGAAATTTATGGCTTTGCGAAGAAATGACTCAGTAAAGGCTCTTTTGATACAATGAAACTGTTCATTTTTGCAACAGGCTTAATGTTGTTTGCTACCAAAATGTGGTTTGCTGCTTGTTGGCAAAAACTGAGCTGAGGTGTTTCAGTTTGGATTAGAAAAATGCTGTGTTCCCTGAAACTATTAAATAAGTTGGAGTTTTCATGGGGGGGAACGTATGTTCACATGTGACTCTTTTTTTTTTTTTTTTTAAATTGGCCTCTATACCTATTCACAGAAATGAAAAACCTCTAAGTTCTTGGTACTTTGTGAATTAGTGGTTTTTTTTTAGGCATCATCTTGCCTGCAGTTCCCAGCCACTAGTGACTGACCGTGTGTGTTCTCCTCTTCTTTGGGTTGYAGGTGCCTGTTCACTGTGTGAAAACTGGCGTGAAGCACCTGCACCACAAGGCACAGGAGTTCGACGTCGGGGTGTACTTTGAGGCCAATGGACATGGCACGGTAAGAAGGTGCATGCAAACTGCGAGGAGTGCAGCTGGCTGGTACGCTTCGTTCTTTTGGCTGGCATCTATGAGCAAGGTTTTTTTTTTCTTCTTTGAGATTAGACTTGCTTCCCCCATCCTTTTTCCTGGCAGTACCACCGACTGCCCTTTATTTTCTGTGAGGATGGGAATTTGTGGAAGGAAACCCTGATAATGGTTTTTTTTTGGCTCAAAGAACAAAAGCTTTTTTTCCCCCTCCTCCTCACTGTTGTACACATTCCAGTTCTTGATGTGTGTGGATGATGACAAGCTCTGACCTTTTTGTTCTAGGTGTTGTTTAGTAAAGCTGCCGAAACGAAGATAAGACAACTGGCAAAAGAGGAAAAAGATGATGAAAGGAGGGAAGCAGCAAAGATGCTTGAGAACGTGATAGACCTGATTAATCAGGTAAGAGCTGAGGGAGACCGGTCCCCTGGTGCCAGGCAGGGCTAGTGCTGCTGGGGGRTTTGTTCCTGTGGGGCTGCTGCCAGAAGCCGTGGGGCAGGAAGCAGAGGGTTGGAGTGACGGGGACAAGGAAAAGGACACACAGTAACAATCTYACTGGGAGAGGTGTCATGCTTCCTACGTGCAGGAATGTAGAATCCCTTCATCTGCTCTAGCCTTTGGGGTTCAGAATGGTGGGAAAAAAAGGGGGAATCGGATAACGTTTCTTCACTGCTGCCTTGTTTTTTGTTTCTCCCCCTGGCTCCCTCAACAGACGGTTGGCGACGCTATCGCRGACATGCTGGTTATCGAGGCAATCCTGGCTTTGAAGGGTCTCACCGTGCAGCAGTGGGACAGCATCTACACCGACCTGCCCAACCGGCTGCTCAAAGTTCAGGTGAGGTACAGGTGCTGCTGGCTCGAGCCCTACTCTGGCCTGCCTTGTTTTCATCGAATCTTCTGTCTCCTCTCTTTCTTCAGAGCAAAACCTTTATTATAGGGCTTAGCTGGCCTAGTGCAGTAAGCTACGGGGGAGAAAAAACCCCACAATTTTGCTCTGAGTAAAATGAAGTATTACTTAGATGATGAAATAATAGCCAACTCTTTAACTGAAAAGAAAATGAGATGGGGAAAAGTGGCTTGTGGTTTAGTTTGAATTAACAGTGAATGCAGATTAACATCAGTAGTTATATACAGTAGTGCTGCTGTTCAGTAGAATATGTGCAGTCTCACATGCTCCCTTTGGTGATGAAAAGGTCTGTTAACAGGACGTTTGAAATGTCCTCTTGAAACTTAATTATGCTTTTCACACAAGGACCTCCCCAGGGACACAGATCTCTATTTCTATTGGTGACTTTTGGTATGGAAACTGGAATTGAAAATTTTTTCCTCCCATAGTCTCAAATCCCAGCGGCTTAGAAGAGCAGTAACTGCCTGAGAGAGGGTTGCCCCTTTACCCTAACTTTTCTGKCAGAATGGGCTGTGTCCAACGGGGCTGTGTTTTGAAGATACAGACTCGTTTGGTTGGGGCCAACAATCAAACAAAACCTAGTGCTTAACTTCACTTCTGCCTGTGGCTGAGGGGGATCAGGATTGGTGTGAGTGATGGAGGTTCAAGTTCTCTTTCTCTGCTCTAGCTAGAACCTGACTAGGGGCCTCTGAAAACTAGAATAGCCAACTTCCTACACTGGATGAGTGCTACTTGATGTGTCACTTCTAACAAATTAAATTCTCAAGCTCCTCTCTTTTTCTTATATTCACTCACACTCCAAGACTTCCAGCTGAGGARAGAGTGCCAAGCAGTAGCAGGGTTACAGCTAAGGGCGCAGTAGGGGAGCTCTGTCRTCCAAATCAAGCTCAGAAGAGAGTTTAAGCAGTCTGCTCTCTTGGGAGAAGATGCAGCTTCAGCATGGCAGCTGCCCATGCCGATGGCCAACCCATGATCCCAGAGGTCGCCCTCTTCCCCACTTAATGAATCGGGATGCGCTGAGCCTGGCTCCAGCCGCAGCCCAGCCCCTCTCCGCTGCCGCAGGTCGCCGACAGGCAGGTCATTTGCACGACGGACGCGGAGCGGCGGGTGACGGCGCCGCCGGCACTGCAGGCCGCCATCGACGCCCTCGTGAGCACGCGGCAGGCGGCGCGAGCCTTCGTCCGCCCCTCGGGCACCGAGGACACCGTGAGGGTCTACGCCGAGGCCCACACACAGGTCAGGCCTGTGCTCGCAGCCCGGGCTGCTGCTTAAGCTCTGCATGGTCTCTGCTTAGGGAAGGAGGGGTATGTTTACATAGCGGTCATTTAAGCACGGGTAGCAGATCTTAAATTGGGGAAAAAAAAATCATAGAAACTCTCTAAGTTGTTGATGTTTTCAAWGCTCACTGGTAAAGGTGAGATATTCGTAAAGGCAAATCTGACCCTAAAGCCTCAACCTTCTGAGTACTTGAGATAAACAAAGTGACTGAGGCAAKCAGGAACTGCACGATCTATTAAGAGGCACTTTCAAAAACAAAGTGGAATTAAGAAKGGGTCCATACGTGACCTTAAAGTTGTCACCAAAATCAGTGGGCTCTGCTCTGCTCCTGTCCCACGGTTGTACCTGCTGCTTCCTGCCAGCAACACCCAGTGGCAGAAGAGAGCTGAAAGGGATGGAGCCAGAGAGGGAGYGGGGCCTTTGCAGGAGCCCCGCGGCGGTGGGGACAGCGGGCAGCCGGGGCTGAGCTCCTCTCGCTCGCTCCCCRCAGGAGGCGGCCGATGCCCTGGCGCACGAGGTGAGCGCGGCTGTTCACCGCCTGGCCGGCGGTGTGGGAGCGCCGCCCCAGCCTGCAGCGCCCGCCACCCTCCTCACCTGACTGGCTCCCTGTTGCTTCAGCAGCGGCTACGGTGCCTTTATCAAGCTCTTCTTGAGTGTAAAAGGGATTAATCAGGACTGAGCACACTGCTTCTCCCCTGTGATTTCTTACCTTGTAGGTAACGTACCTCTTACTATGCTGCTCTCGTGCTGGGTGTTCCTCCCTCCCTGAGTGTCCCTTCCTGCGTGCCCTGAGTGTCCCTTCCTGACAGACCGGGGCCACGTCACGGCYAGAGAGGCAGCTCCAAATGGGTCTTCCAAGCGGGTGGCCCTTTCCTGGCTGCTTCCCAGAGCTTCCCAGGGCAGCGGCGCGGGCCTTGGCTGCCCATGCGGCAGGTTGGGCCTTACAGCTGCTGCTGGGCAGGGAAGCCCCAAGGGAGGGCGAGTGGCCCCCTTGTTCAGCCCCTAGCCCCCGGGGCTGGCCCGGCCCCCCAGGCACTGCCCGGCCCGAGGGGGCTGCCCTCCCTGCAGCCCCACCAGCCACCGGGCCCGGGCGAGGCAGGAGCGGTGCTGGAAACCCAACTCCAGCTTACAACAATAACCTCTTCCTTAGGAAAAACGTTTTTCCTATGAAATTACTGGGGAAATATATACATGAACTAAGCAGAGGTTGTAATAATGGTATTTATCATCATTTTTAAGAGGTGGAGGGAGTGACACACATTTGTGACATTCTGCCTCTCTCTGCAGCAGTTTGAAGGGGCCGGGCTAAGGGGATGTATGATTAAGAGTTTAAATATACATATATTACAAACCATACCTTTCAGCTTAAGGTATCTACCTCGGGCAACGGGCTGTGTTTTTTCATGTTTTGGTTTTTTTCTTTCTTTCATTTTATTTTCACCTAATATTGACTCTTTGTCCACGTTGCCAAATCAACACAAGTCCCAATAAGATACTAAAACCAGACAACAGAAATAAACTGGAAACACATTGAAAAAATGTGCACCTTGTATTTTTTTTAGGATTTTCTTTTTTTCAGACAGACCTCAAGACAACAAAACAAGTGTACTGTAAATAGTAGGCACCATAATCAATATGAGCCACCAMGACTTAAACTTGATTCAGGCCACATCCAGAACTCTTCTCTTATTTACAAATATTTAAATTAAATACAACATTAAGTATCTCATTACATACAAAGTAAGAAAAGAATACTATACAACCGGGAAGGATGATACAGCATTTCATTTAAATAGTTACTTTACATGTAAGATGAATGCTCATGTTTTTATGACGCCTTCCAGAAAATCCTTCTCTACCATCTCTTCAATTTTTTGCCTGGCTTTGCTGGAGAATGTCTTGAGGTTCTCCATTTGGATGTCCTTAGTGGGAAAAGAGTTGGGGTAAAGGACAGGGCTCCCTGAGTGTCCCACGCACCTGCTCGTGACTTTGCTGTTGAARACCTGGCTGAGCACGTTAAAGAAAGGCAGGAGCTGCTCGATGCTGCGCACAGTGCAGAGGGTTAAAAGCAGGTGCCCCGGCTCCCAGCTTAGTGGTTTCCCTGAGCTCTCCTCCTCTGGGTTCTTCTGCAAATACAGGGAAATACGAAACAATAAAGGAGAGAAGAGAGAGAGAGAGAGAGAGAGAGGGCAGGTACAAAGGAAACAGCCTGTAATTCCCAGCAGATGTTTTCCCATGTTCTGGAACACGTTAGTCCCGGGCTGCGGCGGGCCCCCGGAGCGCAGGCCAGACGGTGCTGCGGCTCCAATGGCACCAGGGCTCACTCGCTCAGCCCAGCCTCCCGAGGGGATTTCTGGAAGTCCAGGGGCGAAGGCAGCAGGGACAGCGGCAGTGGGAGCGCAGCAGGGCGCCCTCACCGCCCGCGAGCGTCACCACGAGCGGCCGCGYGCCGAAGCCACCGGACACTAACATGCACGTCCCCCTCCTGCTCCCCCCCTTCTCCCACACAGAAATCAGGGAATTGCCTTTTTTTTTTTAAAACAAAAATTATTTTTGCCCTTTAAATGAAAGGAAATGCCTTTCCTAACTCAGGTGCCTTCCTGATAGCCGTTTCATAAGCAGTGACTGGATGATTAATATGAACGTGCTCAGTATTTTATTTTGCTTCCGTCTTGCCCCATGTCAAGAGAGATGACTATTCCAGCTGTACCATTTCCTYTCCACAAGGATTCAAGAAACAAAAAGCTACATAATAAACTGGAACAACAGACCAGATAGAACCACAACCCCTCCAAGCCATTTCCTCACAGCAGGAACTCAGAAACCACAACCCATTTGGCAGACACTTAAGCAGGCAACTTGACAGGGACTGGATTAGGGGTTATGAACAGCAGAAATTTTGATTCTGTTGTGATGTGTGGTGAGAATGCCTGTTAGAGCGATTTCTTTTTTGAAGAGGTAGGAAAGCAAAGTAAAAATAAGGGCACATGTGATTATTTCACTTCACAATCTCTCAACTTTGTTCTCCAAAAAGCCTCCTCTCTCTTCCCTCAGAGAGCTAGATGCTACTGCAAGGGGACAGTGTCGTGGTGAGTGTGTTCACAACCCAAGCATCGAAGGCCGCCCTCACCTGATGCTTGGCCATCTCCAATCCCTCCAAAACCACCGTCTTAAAGTCCTCCTGCTTGTCCTGTGGAAGGAAAGAGGAGAACTTTCAGACTGCATTTCACCGAGCAAAACAACCCTTGGCCATGAAGGCAGTGCAGCTGCCTGGGCACAGGGTGCTATTTTCCAGCAGCAAGATCGGCCATCCCAAAGAATCCATTAGCCAGAACCACCCCGCTCTGGAGCTGGGGGGCCAGGCGGTGACAGCGGGGCCGGTTTGCTCCTCTGCTCACGGAGGTTTGAGGCAGGTTCCTCAGGCTGCAGAGCCTGACAAACACCACACCGGGCAAGCTGGGCTATCGGAGAGGGCGTCCAGGAGCAAAATTATTTGCTCAGAAATAGTATTTTCTGAAAGAAACACACARCCATGTTTAACTGTATTCTCCTCTGCACCAAGAAGAAACGGCCTGGAAACCAGTACTTATTCCCTGATCCTTATCTCATCCCCCTAGTTGTGGTTCCAAACGTGCAAGTGGAGGTTGCAGAATCTGGAGGTTTTGCAGCGCCGCMGCCCGCAGAGCCCCCTCCCGTGTCTGTCTCCCCAGCGTGGCCTGGGGGGCACCAGGAGCCCAAAGCTGCCCCTGCTGCGTGTGGGCAGGAGAAGGCCCTTTTAGTTTTAATGTCACAGCTCAAAGGCAGCAACATGAGGGCTGTAGACAGGCATCAAGTATTGCTGTCTCCTCGCAGCAACATGGGCTTTGACAATGGCTTGGCTTTAATCCTCCTCCTAACTTACAAGTTAGGCAGCCCCTTTCCATGCCTTCGAACTGTKTCCACTGCTGCCTGCCTCCTCCCTTGCATGCCAGTTGCTCCAAGGCTGGAAAAAGCTCTTGGCTCTCGCAGTTATGGAAATGCAACATTATTTTGTAATTAATTAAATGGGATTATTAGGAAGTAAAATATTTTCTACCTCAAAAAATAACCTATACTAATATCTTGGCATATGATCTGAAATCTGACCACCTAAAGGTGTATTTGGGAGGCATTTTAATGTATTATACTTAAAGGCAGAACCTACTTTTTACCCAAATAACTATTTCAAATTGGATACTCCAAAGCCACTGACCAGTCTCTTTTTTTTCCGCTTCACATGTGGTTTCTGCCCAATACTGACCTGAGGCTATTCCCATGGGAATATAGATACCCACCCTAGACAAATTCCCTTCCATTTTCCATTGGAACAAAACCGAACAGCTCCTGAACGTGAAGGTGTTTGGTGAAGAGCAGAACCGGCAGAAAGGGACCTACCTTCGCTCGTTTTCGCAGCAGTTTTGCTAGACGTACCACGTAAGGTTTAAATTCCCTCTGATGAGTGCCCTGTCTCCGCACCTCCAAGCCCGAATCATCCGATGCCTCTGGAATGAAAGCCCAGCGATACCTGCCAGGGAGAGCACGGGCAGATGTTATCYGTACTGAACTCACAGGCTCTTCTGCTGGATCTTAGATTTAAAACTACATTTTAAAGTAAAAAGAAAAATAAAATCCTTGTAAAGTCGGAATAGGAAAGCCATTCTCCAAAAAGAAAGACAACATGGTTGAGAAAAGGAGCTTTTGCTTTTTCTCTCAGAATTTTTTAGAATATTGAAGTCTGACAAAAGTAAGAAGGGAGAGAGACTCTAAAAGCAGCCACGTTCACATCTGTCTYGTGTATGAGGGACCTGAAAGCGATTTGCACAAAAGTGAGAATTATGAACTCCCCTAAGGACAAAAAACCTCAGAAAATTTCCAAGGAGACGGATGTTCAGGGAGCATCCAAGGAGYATCTCCCAGGGGCAGAGCAGAGCAAGGCCTGCGGACAGGGTCCTTCCTGCTCCCTGCCGCAGGTTAGTGGGACACACAGGGCAGCYGGGTTCGTCCTGCGCCACCTCTCCAGTAAATCCCAGGCCTTTCTGTGTCTTCCGTAAATCCCAGGCACTTTGTGCCCATTTSTGCCGCACAGCAGGACTGCTGAGGGGAAGGAGTTTGCAGACACAGACCAAGAAAGGCCAGTGCCCCCTGGCAGGCAGGCTCAGTGATGCATCTTCCAGCCAAATGATGCAATTTAAGTGAAGTCAAGCTGAGATCATACGGYCTGATGCCTTAATCATTGAGACATGCGGGTGTATTCGGGGTCCTTGGATATGACTGCAACCAAACACTTTATTTTTTTTAAGTACTTTCATAAATCATGACTTACTCGATCAGCTCCCAAGCCACAAGCTGAACCCCACTGGCTCTGGGGGCCACGCTGCTGCTGGGAGGAAACGCCCGCCCTGTGCGCTGCTCTGGGACCAGAGGCGGCCAGAAGGAGAGAAGAATCAGGAAAACAAAGACTTTAAACCCTGGAGTTTTGTCCTTTACTTACATCTGAAATTGAGGGAGGTTTTCCGATGGCAAAGCTAGGGCCAAATCCAGAAACTTGCACGCAGACAGGTAGAGGTTGAGCCACCTCTGGCTGTTGTAGGACGTGGAGAAGCCGTTGCCCCCCGTGTAGGTGGTCTCCAGGCCAGCCACAGACGGGCCAGACGTCCTGAAACACAACAGAGAGGCACGTGGGGCAGAGCCTCTTCCCCTGCTGCTCCATGGCCAGATCCCCCTTTACGAACAGGCAACTCTCTGTTAAACCCTAAGGTTAATCCTGATTAACCTTAAGTTTGTGCTTAAATGTACTTTGCTGCATCTGACTCCCTTCAGCCACGCAAATCAAGAGCAAGCCCAAGCTTGCAAGTCACGTGGCTTGTCCTGCGATTTAGGGAAGGAATCTTCGAAAGAACGAAGAGAAGGTAAGAAAAACTGAAGAGCAGAACTTGGCACCCGACTCCGTTTTGTTCTTTTGCAGTATCTGCCTCTCCTGCTAGAACYCACTGAAACTGGGTCACACTGGGTAGAGAATGGATGGGATGCAAACAGACAATGAAACGGGCAAAAACCTTCAGTCATTTTATGCTTTTACAGCAATAGAATACTTTTGTTTGTTTTTTTGTTAACACTGTGCCAACCTTATTCCAAACACTTAAATCAGGCAGAAAAGCTATGAGGTCATATACACACATTCTAATTGCAAAACTAGTATTATGTTAGCCAGTCAATCTGGRATTGCAAGAATTAACCTACTTCTATTGCCTGATTTACCTTAGCTGTTTTTGAGCCAAGKGGTAACATTATTTTTGTTTGTTTTGCCTTCCAAGAAAAATGATTGATCTGAATGTTACATCCTCAGTCAGATCAAAATACTCTTTATTTGTCCCTTCATTTTGAACTTGAGTTATTTCCTGAAGGGAAATATTTTAGAAACTATTCAGCTATCAGCATGTCCACATATTGCAGCGTGTGTTTACCTGGAAATGTCTTCATCTGCAGTTAGCTCCTGTTCCATTAATAAAAACACCTGCACCTGGAAATCAAATGCTGTATTTTAAYACTGTTCTTATGGACTGTGACACAAGAAAATCCCCGAGGGCAGTGTGAGGAATAGGCCTTGGGCAGAACTGATGCTGTTTGGAGCCTTTTCCTCTGGTGGCTGATGCAATGACCCCCTGAACTGCAGCGGACACTGACATCCATCCTGCCTCCTCCATCCCACACGCACAGCTCAGCACCGCACAGCAGCCCAGAACAGGAACAGGATCCCGGGAAAGCTCTCAGGGCCGATCCCCTCCACCACCCAGAAAGGGAGCCTAAACGTGGGTGACACCTGAAGGCCACAAGATACAGCAGAATATAAAGGAACGTCCTGCTCAAGCATGGGCCCCCAGGGGGGAAAAAAAAAAAATCAACAAATATTCCATGTAAATCAACAAATATTCCATGTGGTATAAAAAGAGATAAGGCACCAAGACTGAAAATACAGCAGCACTCAGTTCAAACTGTGTCCAGGGTCCAGTTAATGCTACGCAGTGCAGCTCTAGCACGATTTGCACCAGGCCCAGGTTATTAAGAGCAGGCAGCAGTTGTGTTCACAGACTTGTGCTGATGTCGGCTCACCAGCTCCGTGATCATCGTGGGCCACAGGGAGGTGAGGTGCTGCGGAGACATTCGCAAAAGCAACACTCGGAAAAACAGGAACACCTGGGAATGAAGAGTGGGCACCTGGGGCAAGCGAAGACTTTCCACTAGCCTTTCTGAAACAAAAAAAGCAAATGAAGATTSCTCAGTTCAGAGCAGTTCCAGCCACTGTCTCCTTCTTCCCTTCATTTATCCTCAAAACTATTTTTTTAATATCTGCCACTTGCTAGTATTTCAGTACCTTGCTATAGCGCGTTGGTTCTGTCAACATAAAAAATAACCACTTTCATTAAGCAAGGAATAAAAGCAAAAGCCTCAAACAAAATAGAGATTCAAGTTTTCCACAGTAATGCAATATTGCATCTGAACATCTTCCTCGTCTTATGGGGAACTGCATCCCATTCCAGAAAGAGGAGGTTAGCAGCTTCCAAAATATGCAATTTATATATCACACATAGAGGCAAACATACAAACTACATTTACATTATTAAAAGGTTGCATCATCACAGCATAGGAAAGGCTGCAGCACAAGACTCATCACAGGGACAACGTTCAATTCAGTTATTCAGTCATCACTGAGCATTCAACACAGAAGCAGATACAAGG
>NW_020455316.1:4382571-4432107 GCF_003342845.1 Nothoprocta perdicaria
GGGTGGGACTGGATGGTCTCTGGAGGTCCCTTCCAACCTCAACCCTTCTGTGATTCTGTGAATAAATCTTAGATTTACACAATCCCTGTGAAATTTGTTCTGTCTATTTTAAATATAATTTGCATATACAGATTGTCAGAAGTTTGTGCAGAATCAACTGGGGAAAAAATTACTGTCTGGGGAAAAAAAATCCTGTCTGGTTAATACATTCTGTTTTACAAACAAAAACCACTGTGGGCCAGAATGGTCTAATAAAAGCCCTCACTTCAAATGATTTTACTTATGAATCTCCATAAAAAAAATGGAAGAAAAAAAACCCCAGTCTGTGAAAATTATTCAGAGATGAACCAAAGCTTTCAAAGTACTTGCTTTTTTTTCCATTTTTCCYTTTCGCACGTCAATAATACTTACTCATCAAATCTCTGAATGTCGTTTTGTCATGAGTCATCAAATTATCCATAATAGCTCTCCAACTACAAGGAGAAGACGGGGCACAAATTAGAAGAAATCCTTAGAGAAAACGTTCTGCACTTTAACTAAACTGTCTCGCATTTGTTAAAACTTCTAATAACTCTTTGSTATATAGGTCAGTACAGTTTGATTGATACATACCTATAAAATGCTTAAGAATTGTATCTTATTAAGAATATATGTRTATATATATATATASCAAAKAAAATTGAAGTTGAAACATTATCCTTCTTTTCTACTCTCAAGGGAGRTAACTTGGGAAATTTTGCTCCCCAAGACATATTTTCATGTGTAAGAGCATATATATACAGAAAACATGCAACAGCCACCAACACAGGCAAGAGGCAGCCTTACTGGTTGACACAAGAAGCGTCCATTTGGAAGAAGCTGGAGTCCATGAAGAGATCAAACGCCTCCTTCTTCCAGGCTCTTCTTGTGTACTGGTACCCACTGAGACTGCTTAGTAGCTGCACGCAGGCTCGATAGCTGGACGCGTTGTGAGCGCTGCACAAAAAGGCAACACGGGGTGATTTTAAACTGCTGCTTTATAAGGGGTTTGCAACAGACAGTCAATGTGTATCCTGTCTGATTCAACCAAAGCATCGGACACACCGAATTTCTCTAATCTACAAAGATTATAAGTTGAAGAATTGYGAAGATACCTGTGATTACGGAGGTAGGGGACAACGTAGTGCATGATATTCACGAGCAGAGGAATGACTCTCTCTTTCTCATCGCTGTAGAAAACCATATCCAGGAGATGGGCCAAAACCTGTAAAAAGTGAGACACAAAGTTACTGCTCCCACCCCTGCTACTTTATGCTCACCAAAWACAACTGATTTTTGTACTGTGTGCACTGAGTGTTTGAGCTTACAAGAGAGGCAATCAAATTTCAGCTACAACATAAAATCTAAAGTAGAAACGTGCCTTCAACTTAGGCAAAAACACAAAAGYATAAACTTTAGGTCAAAACATTCTACAGAATAAGCTACAAAATAAGAAAATTGCAAACATTGCGTATGGTTATCAGAAAATAACATGTACTACTAGCAGCACAGAAAGTCTGCCACCAAAATCATCCCCTGCACCAGCTCTGAAGAGGCACACTCTACTTTGCATTCATCTCTCTGAATCTTCATAAGCTGCTTAATTAGCTTTATATATTTTTATATGACAGGAATCCCTATCTTTTCACATCAATGTTTCCAGTCAAATCTCTTTTCCCCAAATGTCTAAAGAAAAAACCTTTTTGCAATATAAAAGATTATTATAAATCAGTATTTAGTACACCTGAGGAGACATTTACCTCAGAAAGTAAGGTTAATGCATGGACACTATAAACTGATGGAGTTATGTTTGAAGTTTCCATTGCTGGAGACAACATATCTAAACAAAAATAATAATAAAAAATGTCCAAAGTTAATTTTCTTAAGCCATTATTTACTCTAAAAGCATATCTTAATATCATATATTTTGAAGTTGTACAGACTCTGTTAACACACTACATAGGATACCAACACCTCAGCATGCTAATACAGAAGCATTTTTATAAATACTTATAAAATATTAAAAAAATACTATAAAATACTGATTTAGTATTTTCACTTCTAATACATAGATACATATTCAAATAAGTTAAAGCTTCCTTAATTTTGGTCTGAAAATTAATTACAAATGCTTTATCTGAAATAAAAGATGAAAACAAAGCCACCTTCAACATCAGATTCCAGGTTGTTCCCGTCCACCATTATCTTGGGGGAAGGTTTGACCTCCAAGTTGCGTCTCAGCCACGTGGTCTGTTCCAAGGAAGAACCAGCAATTGCCCCAATGGCATCCACGATCTTGTGGGTTACATCCTGGTGGAAAAACAACAACTAAACATCCTAGGAACTTTCCACAGAAGTTCCTACATTTGTTGTCAGGACCTGTTTTTGTGGAATTCTATATAACTTATTCAGTTATCTTCTTTTTCTGCTTAATATTATCAGTGATGAATAACTCCCTAGAAGACATATGAGATTTCTCCACAGATAAAATCAAACATGAGTGTACTAAACAGAAGATACCAAAGACCTATTTCAGAGCACATAAGAAATAAATACATTCAAGAAAGGTTCTGATTAGTAAACAAAAATCTGTAGATGTTTAGTGTACCTCTCTATGAACAACCAGGACTATACATATATATAATTTTTATATATATATATATACATATATATATATAAAATTTCAGAATTCCTTTATGGAAATATATCTAACCCACTTCTAAACATGCATCTAGTTGTGGCAGCAAACTTTTTGTTAAAAAAAAATTATCAAAATGTGTATTAAAATATATTATTTAAAATATTATTAAAAAAATAATCCCTAAGGTTTACTCCACAGGGGCTTTAGTATGAGCAAGGAAGTTATAATCTGTGTATGAATGTGACTGCTAAACTCAGGCAGGGCTCTGCTGTGTTTTTCAACATCGTCTGCTTGGAAGCACCTTTTTTCTGTTAAACTTCACATCCCTGGGGATCTCAAATGTTCTTTCTTAATCCAGAGATATTTGGAAAAACAAAAAACGAACAACCAACAAAAACAAAAAACCTTTTCACATCCTATATCACTTACATAAACAAGATCAGATTCATCAGATCTTGATTGGCGAGCCAGCTTTTATAAGCATGAAGTTACATCAGCCACGTAGCCTGCACCTGTACTGAGTGCACAGGCAGCCCACTCTGCACTACCAACTACCCTCTTCCACGAGAGGCAAATGCATCGTCCTGCCCTGAGCTTCCACCCGCTCTCTCTAACRTCCGTGGGCTGAGAATAAACAACTCCACCTAAAACTTTCCCCATAAGATTTGCAGGCACTAGGAATTTAGGCTCAAGACTCCAGCAACAGGCATGGCACCACGTTGCAACACGATCACTACTCCAGAGGTGCCACCTGCTCTGGCACATGGCAAACACGGAGAGAGAAAAGTCTGCACAACCACCACATCACCCTAACCCAGCGTGCTGTGAATTGTAATCACTTACTTAAGTCTGATACATGCAAAACACAAGCACCTGGCTCTCATCTAAATCAGAGTACATCCTTACATCCCTATTGATCTTTAATTAAACATCCAGTGCAGAATATAAAACTGCCAGCAGGGAAAAGGTTCTATTATGATGGTGATCACCTGTACCTTTTTCTTCAATTATAAGCACTTAAATTCAGAATATTTGTTAAAAAAATTTTAAAAATCATGTTCCAGTAAATTCTCATTGTACCTCACAGCAAAAAATAAAGAAGCAGTTTCAAGCAGCCAAAAATCACCTGGTAACAACAGAATGAGTTGTACAGAAGGACAGATCTATTAAAGCCAGCGGACTTCTTATGAAAACACTAAGGGGTTACCCAGCTTACTTGGGGGCCTCCAACAGAGTTTCTCAAACAATTGCTCCAAGAAAAAATAAATAAAAAGAGAAAGAGAGAGACTTCAGGAAGCCCAGGAAATATGAGAAAAAAAAGTTTGGAAATCATAAACAGTCATATAAAGGCACAGACAAGGTCTTTGCTTGTAGAAATCACCTCTGGACATTAGAACACTAAATAAAAACAGAATATACAGACATTTGTTTTTAATAGAGGAAAGGAAATATCCATCAGGAGCTACGTGCTGTCACGGACTGCGTGGTTTACACAGGCTGCTCTCTAACTCCACAGCACTTCCCACCAATTATCTCTTCACGATATCCCCGCTACAGCTCATTTGGATACTCTGTTGTCATTCATGTTTTCCTTAAAATGAGGCTCTTACTGTTCAATATTATCAAAGTTAAATACATACATACATACATATATATATATATATGCGCATATTTACCTGAAGATCTCTCTGATCTTTCTTATTCTCCAGACTTGGATTTTTCATAATAAACTCATTAAGAACACTGAAAAAAAATAATCAAGTAGACAAAGATTTTATTATTATTATAATAAAAATTCAGTTAGGACAACTCTGAAGAAATTTGTATGCATAATTATTATTTGCTTAATCTTCAGTTATTTCTCTTTAATTTACTAACATTCTAAAAAACAGGTTTCTCAGTTTCTTAACTGGAAGAGGGCATTTCCCAAGGACCTAACCACAATAGTTTATCATATATATGTTTTACTAGAATACATAAAAAATATATTTAGGGATAATTTATTAGCAAAATTAAAATCCCTTTTATTAGCAAAATTAAAGTCCAGAAAACAGTGCTTTGTGCTTATRCAGAAAACCACATTCAACATTTTATTTCAAATACTCCCCAAACAGTTTCTATGTTGGCAATTAATCTTTTCTGGTAGGCTATAAATTTACATATACTTACCAAACATTAATTACAGTTACTTTCTAAGTAAAATCAGAAGCATAAACCCACTGTCTTTTTAAAAGAGTCCGAATGGCTCAAATAATCAGTAATGTAATAAAAACCTTGGCATATCTCCTATCACAATATATTGTTTTATCCATATAACCTTTCCTCAGAAAATAAATTAATTCAATAGACTAAGAAATATGGATTCCTCTTCACTCAAAAAATTAGYGACAGTAATTTGGAGTTATTATCACTCAATATGATTTCACACACTTATACTTGAACTTCCTTAGAAACCACAAATATCAAGTGCTTACCCAAGTATAAGGAATTGTCCTGGAGCTGGAAGACCAACCTGGATAGAGTCCTTTAGCAGAAGCAGCAGCGATGCCCAACTATCTACTAAGCTGGTCACTGGGATCCTAAAAGAGGAAGTAACTGCAGCAGTGAAAACAGCATCTTGTCTCTCAAGTATTCCCCATTTTCTTTTTACTTCACAGTTCTCCTGTCTGATGCTGTGAATCAACACACACATAGATCTCTTCTTGTTTAATGCCTCGATTMATACTTAGTGGTTACATCAAGCTTGAAGCTTGCAGACTCAAGAAAGGGAGGGAGACAGAACTGTGTGCTCAAAAGATGCTTTTCGGGCCGGGGCTGGAGTGGTGCCCAGTTCAGCTTTCGGGGGCTGGAGCGTGGAATTTTAGATAGGGGAAGAAAGGTGATGCAGAATTTGGGAAACATCTTTCCTCATTATAATACCCAGAGTTCAAAACTATTCCTTTTCATTCTTCAGATTATACAGGGATATTTTTAATTCTATGCATTAAAAAAGATAAAAATGCTCAGAGTGTCCACCTACTCCTTGGTGAGAGAAATAAAACATAACTTGTCTTACCTCTGAGTATAAGCATAGAAAAACTGCAACATGCAGACTTCCAGTGAAAGATGTTTCTAGGAAGAAGAGATGAAATCTTTGTGATTAGAAAGAAGCAGCTGACTTGTTGTTGTTGATCATTGCAAAAATGGCTCTACTAAAATGTTATGGCAGTGACTGAAGATAATTTATTTCATTAACAGTATCTTCTGAATTCCCATTCAGGCTGACTAATATATAGTCATTCTTTTCTTTTACTTTTTCCTCTTTTCCCACTTCCCCTTCTCACCTGAAAGAAGTCAATCTGACTCCAGGATAGATGTTCATTTCCCTCACCCTATTCCCATGAAACATCGCCTTCTGCAGAAGGAGTAAACGGGATTCTGGAGTTTTTCAATAAATGCTAGTAACTTAAGGAGGTTGACTTCCTTTCCTTTCCCTCACAAAGGTCCATTCATCTACTAGATAATCAAAACTTTCACACTGTAGGGAATGGAAGTGTGAACCACTTGCTTGAATTTGTGAAGCAGTAAACAATCACTTAATGTCTACGCTTCTGTAAAAAGATATTAAATAAATGAACAGTGCATCTACGGGGTTCATACCTTGTCCTTTGCTATGGCTGGAGGCTGCTTCAGAACTTCTTTCACTGTTTGTATAACAGTCTCAGTCCTCATCACACTGATGGAGCGAACTAGCTCTACCAGCAGAAGTTGCTCTTCACCAGCAGCAGGAATCACCTAAAAAGATCAATGTCCATCAGAAACCTTCATCCCAGGCAGTGCCTGGGCCACAATTGAGATAAGCTGCCTCACAGGGTTCTTAGCAAGTGAAGCCRAAGAGACCTGCTACTACAGAGGAGAATTAGGTAGCAGATATAAACTCTTTCCTACAAGAGCATGTCACTATAGACCAAAAAGTGAATCTGGTTTCTAATTTGCTGCTTTGTAATTTGGAAATATGTTCCTTAACAAAACACTATAGATTTTTCTGTTAGCTAAATACTGGCAGCATTTGCAAATAGGACATGCTGTGCTTGATATGCCAGACATGAATTTATGGAAGTCATTTCTATCTAGGGTGTGATGAGAATCAAGGGCTCCTGAGAGTCACTGTTGAATATGTAATAYAATCTTGTATTTTAAAATTGCAATGCAATCTTAAAAATCTAAATAGTGGTTGGGGAGTGTGCTGAAGGGAGCAGCATATAATCGCCTGTGGTGTGTGAGACAATTACATGAGTAATTCACTGGACTAAATTCACTGAAAAAAAAAMCAATCGCGCTTTAAAAAGATTACGCCAATAGTGGAAAGTATTTATATGAGCAAAAATGCTCATGCATTCTATTTATGAAGGCTCATAGTATATACCCATATTCCTAAGCTTGCCTGTTACTACCTTTCTGTATTGCATAAGAAACTTGCTGACAGACTGGACTCATATTGTCCTAGATTCCACAGGTACAGAACAGAAAAAAAAAACAAGTTTTAAAGAAATCATTATTTTTTTTTATCACAGTCACAACAGGAGGCACCCTGCTTTAGCTAAAATACCAGTAATTAATAGTTCATCTGGAGGCTTGGCGCTATTTACTCTGTTCCTGAAGAATTCACAAAGATAATCTACTTCTAAATGCCTCTGGGAACATATAGCTGCTAATTTAAGAATACAATTTATAGAAATATTTTCCATATTCRGTACATTTTTGACTGGAACCCCCATCTTAACCTTAATGTTTTAAATCCCTAGGAGGCGCTGCCTCTATGCAAAGCGACCATGTTACACACATACCTTAGTCCTAGAAGCGTTTTTGTTCTGTCTCCTCTCATTCCACACAAATGCAATGGCAGCCATGAAGTGAACACCATGATTCATTGAAATTGGGCCCAACAGTTCGAGAATCTGCTGCCTCAAATTCTGAAACATGGAAGCAGAACATGTATCCTTTTAAATGAGCACCACAACCTGCCCTTCAAAGACCAGCTACGGAGCCACACTCATGGCAAATGTCACCAGTTTGTTTGTCAGAAAGGAATATCTCTGATACTCTTTAATCATTTTCTTAATGACTAAAGCTATGGAAGAGAAAATACACTCGTAAAATTTTCAAATATGAATCAAGTGGAAAGCAGCTGATACCGAAAGGCACAGAGTTCAAAGTGACCTGAGAAAGTGTGGAAATGTCCTTGGGCTTTGCATGCAAGGGTAGGAATAAACCACTTCAGCAATTGAGGATGAGTAAGTATTTAGGTAGCAGTGCTGCTGAAAAAATTTAAAAAAATCTTGGAATTAAAATGGATCACAAACTCACTGAGTCAGCAACGATAAGGAAAGCAAAAAAGCATCCACAAAGAGCAGCACTGCATGCAAGACATGAAACAGTTTTTCCCCTGGAGGAGGATACCATGTGGCATGCCCAGTTTTGGACACCTTACTTCAAGGAGYGTACACAAGCTGAGAGAACCCAAACTATAAAGAAAGAAGAAAGATTAGTGATATAGAAAATATGACCTATAGAAGCAGAAATTAATTTGTGTAGTTTAGAGAAAATAAAGTTAGTGGGGATATAACAGTTTTCAAATATAAATGAAGTAATTACAAGGAGAAAGGAACAAGTTCAGGTCCAATATGAACAGTGAAAGGCTTAATTTACAGAAAAATGGGACAGAGATTAARAAGTAGGAAGAAAATCACAGAACAAGCTAACTCTGGGAGGCTGAAATTTTAATCGTTGAAATGCTTAATAATGTTTCTTAAAACAAGGTCAAAAGTTATTCCGTCACACTTGGATCAAGAAAAATAGTATGTGCTTCCTGAGACTACTTCTGACCCTGTTCTCTTTGACAGAAGGATTATGTTTCCTGTCTCTTTGCTGACAGCCATTTCTACTTTGGTCTGAGGTATTTCAGAAGGAATTCTCCAAGCCTGCAGGAAGGAGCTGCCAAAGCAGCCCAGCTGGCCTGAAGCTCACTCACATCTGGGGGCCCAACCCTCTGCAACTGGGGAGTTCTCAGCCACGACCAGCAACTCTGAGGCAGCTGTAAGCAGGACACCAAGGCCTGGGGTGGAACAGTAAGAACCTGCTCTAATAGGTGACTAGCTGAATTCCACCAGGATTTTTCATATCCAGGATAGGTTAAATGCTCTTTTAAATAATGTGGATTTGGGCAAAATAAAGAAAAWCTGGGATTTACAAAAGAATTAATGCTGGATCAGCATATAAAAGCTTGTCTTATTTTCAGAGAAGCATAATGCATATAGGTCATCCACAAGTGCAGACTTCTCATCAGTGACTGGAAAGTTTTCCTGGAAGCACAAGTAAGACCACAGAATCATGTCTGTGCAAAAACAATACAAGCAGTTACCTATTACTGCCTCACTTTGAATGGCAAAGGCTGAAAGAATTGTTTTGTGATGACGCTGTGTTACGATACCTGATATATTCAAATTAACTATGAGCAAATCTTACTTTAAAATACTTGAAGTTTAAATGATAGTCACTTAATGTGAAGTGCAAGTCTGAACTGCATTCAGCTGAAGAGCCAGGCAGAGTTCTCAGCGTCTCATCTTTATGGTTATTGATTTACTGCCAGCTATGACATTTCCTTGTGTATAAGGATATCACTGTAGAAGAGTTGCATGAGTAAAGAACTAATTCACAAATGTCCAAATACAAGCTGTTTTAAAAGCAGAGCTCATTTTTGGTAAGATTTAATATGGATATTTAATATTCTTTGAGAAATAAAAGGGGAGTCTTAAAGGGCTTCAACTGTTCTTTGGGATGGAAGTGATTTCCTTTGCAGAAAGCCAAGAAGGGAGGCACGTTGTTCCAGGTGATTCAATAGATGTTTATAAAAGCCCTGCTTATGGAATGGATGGATATAGGCACAATCTATACTTAAGGGAAGTGAATTTAGTTGACAGACGTAYTCATGAGCAATTTAAATGAGATAATTCCTGACATTCTGACCTTTGTTGATCCAAGATTAATAGTGGTAATGGAAGCAGCAGCAGCAGTTGTTTTCTCCGAAGAATCTGCAAGGTGGAGGATGCTCCACAGAAGGGTCACAGAAGACATGATCATGTGCAGGATAGACAGGATCCCATTGCGAGCTTCAATCAAGTGTTTCTGATCCACATTAACCAAAAGCTAGTGCATTTTAAGGGAGATGGGAGGAAGGGCATTAAACATTTTTATAAAAACAACCTTACTAAAATAGTTGTGAATTGAAATTTCATGGACAAAATGTACAACTTCAACTCCTTTTCAAAATACTTTTATTAATTCTTAGATTATATAGAGTTTTGAGTCTATTGTATAAGAATAAACTAATCTTTTGACTTAGTCTTTCAGTATGGAATGTTTTCTAAACATGTGAACATGYGTCCAATGATCAATTTTCTATCATTTGCCAATAACTTTGCAAAAGGTAATTATTTCAGAATTTGAGGGGAAATTAACATACTCTGTGCAAAATTGTTTATTTGCACAGAAAGCAAACTCTTCTCAGTCATTTCTTAATCAGCAGAAAGAGAAGGGAAACGTAAACAAACAGAACAAACAGAAAACAAACAGGACGACAAAAATTGTATTGCACAATCTGGGCCAAATTCCTGATATAGACTATGCTGAGAATATCAGATCCAAAAATATCCCCTTGAATAAAATGGCAAATTGTGAATATACATGAACTACAGAAATAGGGTATTTTGCCATATTGCGAGATGAACAAAATCCAGCCAGAAAACAAAGGCATCAGCCTGTAAAGTCCCACAAAGGAATCCAGCTCTAAAASGTGGCATCTCAGAGCTCTGAAAGTTGATGAATTTCTACTTCGCTATTTTAGCAAAAACCAAAACAACAAAAAACACATAATCCTGCCCCAAACTAAGGATATTCTCTCAAAGATCTTATTTGTAGGCAAATGCTCTTCTGTTTAAGATGTATAGATAACAATGAAAAACATATTTATAGCCAAGATAGTAATTTTCAGTATTTTTCCTCTCAAGTACCCATATACAAGCACTGTTAACACCATCATATGCATAGGAATCCTTCAGCCACTCGAGCAGGCTTACCTGATGATACTGTGTAGCTGGATCCAGGAGGCAGTAATGAATTATTGTGGTGATACCTTCCAACAAAGTCAGAATCATATCTGGTGGAGTGACCGATGCCATCCAGAGAGGCCTAAAATAAAAGATTCCGTTTGTTAGTAATTCTTCTGATGGTGAATTAATTCAATAAATTAAAATCTGTTTGGAAAATAAGAACTGATAATCTCCACATACACATACCTATTATCAGATAACCCCGTTTCATATTTATACTGCTGAATCAAGTTATCCAAGTTCCTGCAAAGCTGAAGGGTCACGGAAACGACGACCCTCTGCAGAACTTTCCCCATGTAAGGCAAGGTGGAGGTGATAAGGCCAATCCACTGGGGATGCATTTTACAGGCACAGTGTTGATGCAGAGCTCTTATGACGGCGCAGAGGAACATGCCCTGGCAGGTGATGGGCTGCGAGTGCAAGTACTGCAGGGAGGTCATGGGCTGCTGAGGGCCGATGTGCTCCAAGTCCGTTATGCCAAAGTCGAAGCCCGCGTCGTTCTCCTCGGGCACCGTCATGACGCGGTGCTCCAGGACGATGAGCCGCTGCAGCACCTTCAGGAGCTGCGACTGCAGCGTGCTCCCGTTATCAAACTCATCTTCGGAGAAGTTTATGAGGCTGTCTTCAGAGAAGCCTTCTTCCACAGCCACTATGTTCTTTCCAGCCAGCTTCTCGCTGTGCCACTTCTGCGCGCTGAAGATGGAGGACAGCAGGCAATGCAGGATCACTTTCTGAACCTTGCACTTGGATAACATGTCCGAAATGAAGCTGGGGAAGCCCTTGGCAGAGCTTTCTATGACTTTGGCCAGCTCAGCAAAAAGAAGRGTCAAAATCTCTATACTCATCATCTGCATGTTACGGTTTCCGATGAGGTCCTGCGAGGTTACTTTAACATGAGTGGGATAGTGGCTCCGCATATAGTACAAGCACAAGGAGATAAGAATTTCTATGTACATAGAACTCCGAAAGTTATGGTTCGAATCGACTGGGATGTGACTGTAGAAATCTTTGCCCATAACAGATATTCGATGCCGGGCTAGAAGATTCTGGAGCAAGGAGAGCTGGGGAGTGTATGCATTGTTGACACTGGTAGTAGAGATGGCACTTACAAAAGCTGAGGGATTGGTTTTCAGGATTGCTTTGATTGCAGAGAAAGCATAGAGTGTCCTGGAAGAGTCATACAGCTGGAGATAGAGCAGGACGTGCTGATACAAGGGATGGATATTGAAGTGGGGAGGCCGCCGCATTCCGGGGGAGCCCACATCACTCTCTATTTCTGAGATCTCCCCTTCTCCACAACTGTACCAGTTTTCTAAATCAAGACCATCACTGAAGAAGACATTGGTTTGTTTAAGCTTCTCTGTTTGCGCTTTCTTCTTCTCTTCATCTTTCTTCTTGGCTATTTTCACTTTAGGTTTTGCCCCTGGCTGCTTTCCTGACTCTTTAACAATCGTTTCTTTCTCCGACATCTTTTCTGGTGGCTTTCCCTTGAAGCTGAACTGAATGCTACTGTGGCTTCGCTTTCTGGCCTTTGATTCCAAGGAAGTAAAAGCGACATCAGAGAGAGACTGCTGACTTGCAGCAATACAGGGCGAAGAGTTATTTCTTGAAATTTCATCTCGTAAACTCTCTAGTCCAGTCTCAGTTGATGCTGATAACAGCTGGGAGCTGTCGTTACTAAGCAAACTACTTTGGCTACTTTGAATATTCTGATCTTCACTTTTAGTCACCTCCTCAGAGTTGTCTAATGGACTGAACTTGCATGAAGTATCCTCAGAGTGCGGGTCACGTGCGACCGGTTCAGTCTCTTCTCCGAGGCCACTTACAACCTGGCATATCAGATCAGTAACCACTTGCTGCACAATTTCATCGGGTGAGTCCTCTCTCAGAGTCTGAGAGCTGTCTTGAGCGCTCAAACTTTCTGTTTCTACCTCATAACTGAGGTTGTCTCCAACAGATGACTGAGAACAGCCAGAGTCAGAACTCTGCAGAGCTTCAACCTGATGGTCAGGAAGGTCAAAATCAGACACGACCATTGGAATAGTCTCACTGCTGGTACTTAACAAGGAAAGCCTGTCACTCAGGGGGTTGACAGTCAGGCTGAAGTTCTCCATTTCATCCATAACAAGTTGCTTTTCATTGCTCTCTTTAGGTATAAGTTGTCCTTGACTTAAAGGCACATGAGAAAAAGCTTAAAGGAAAACACAGAAAATCACATATGTAATATTTAGAATCAAAAATATGAATTTGCAATAAAAAAAAATAAGAAATAAGAAATAAGAAATAAGAAATAAAAAATAAAAAATAAAAAATAAAAAATAAAAAATAAAAAATAAAAAATAAAAAATAAAAAATAAAAAATAAAAAATAAAAAATAAAAAATNAAAATAAAAAATAAAAAATAAAAAATAAAAAATAAAAAATAAAAAATAAAAAATAAAAAATAAAAAATAAAAAATAAAAAATAAAAAATAAAAAAAGAAAGCACTGCAGCTCTTGGTTATATTTCAAGACATATGCTTAAGTTCCACTGAAGTGATTAAGACATAATAATACATTCTACATTAAAATACCCGAGCATTTTCCTAATTTGGAAGTAATGAAACTTCAAACCATCCTGGGGCATCTTTGGGTAGATACATTGGATAGACTTGGTATCAAGCCTACCGGGTAGGCTTGAATTAGGAAAATCTATGCATGCATAAACAAAGGTACATGTAAGCTCTACTTATTCTAGAGCTTTATTACTGTCAACAATTTGTACTATGTCTTAACTGTAAATAATAACCTGTAAACAACTTGTAACTTGTATATAAGTAATTTATCACTGTAATAAGTAATCTGTAAATAAGAAAAACAAATAAGAAACTTCCTACAGTCCTCTGCTGTACATACCATCTGCACAGCTAAATTTCTGCATAAAGTGCTTTTCATTTTCTTCCTCAGGGTGGCAGGGAGATTTAGTCCAGTAACATTCAGCCTGAACTCGCTGAACAGAAACTCGCTGAGTTTTTGGGTGGAGAAGCAGCAGGAGTAAAGGTTCAAGCACTCTTGCAATGTCATGTCTTTGGAGGACTTGATTTAGCCAGGCTTGTCCCACCGACCACGTCGAACCATCTAAGCTATTAAGGCTGTCTAGCATAATAAATAAAGATCTACAACAGAAGGAAGGATGAATTTAGCACATATGCTATACTACAGACAGAATAATCGCATATGAATCCAATATATGATAAATAAAGCACGTTGGGACATACTCCAGTGTTTTCCCTGTGTAGAAAACTATTTTATTTGGGATCTAAATTTTGCGGTCCAACATTTTCAATTATAGTCTAGCCTAATGAAGAACTAAYCAGAAAGATCTAGTAATAATATCAATTACAATAGCTATCACAGTAGTAGTAGCAGTATGGACAGTTAAAATATTTGTACTGTTGCTGGAATAACAAGTTATCATTGACTATTAAGTACTGCAAAAAAAAAAAAAAAAACCCCAGATTTAAAAAAGCCAATCCATGGAGTTGCCTGGAAAACAAGAGATACCTTACTCATCTAACTTCTTGTCAGCAGGTGATATCTTACATAAAAACATACAGATTATACAAGACATTTTTATATCTTAGTGCTTACTTGCAGATTTTTCATAAATTCTCTTAACTCTATCCTTATTTTCTGTTTGTATGTAATGCAATCCTGTGTTGACTTCTCTATCTTATTTTTGTTTTTACCAAGTCACAGCAACATCCCCAATAGCAAACTCAATAATATACAGTGAACTTCTAGGYCAATGCACGAAGGGATACATTTTATAGCTATCAGAAAAACCTATAGCTGACATAATCATCAGCAGCATGAAAATAGATTTGTCAAACACTCAGATTCGCTTCATCCTTCCTGGCTCCCACAGTTACACTGAGATTCTTTGCACTTTAAACCTTCGGTGCTGCCAGCACAATGCAGTTGAAGATTTTGCAGCAAAATTGCTTCAGCTGAATGGCTGCTGCAGTCACCAACCTGTCGAAGGTGCGGCCAAAGGAAGCAGACTTGTTGATATGGAGATCGCGGGTGAGGTGCCACAGCACCGCAAACTTGGCGTGAGCTTCCATTCTTACTTTCTGGGGAGCAAATGACATGTTAGATCAAAGAGAGCACCACTAGCCTCTGAGAAGGACTGGAAAAAGAGAGGTATACAGAAGCTTAAAAGGTATCAATTTATTATAAATCACAAATTTGATTGTGATTTCTAGCCTTTTTTTTTTTTTTAAGTCTTTTTCTAGTCNTTTTTTTTTTTTTTTTTTTTACAGGCAATAGTAACATTTTACAGACACCTTTAGTAACAAGAAAGGATTCCTCCCCTGCAATCCTGATCTTTCCTGTTTCCAAATTTAGCTTGAGACAAATTTTGAATATATAATTGCTACAGCTTGAGCAACACTCATTTTACTCCTGCGAGTTGACAGCTCCACTTTCACTGAGCTTATCAGAATCAACACCAAGCATCAGAAGAGATTACAAAGAGTGATCAGGACAAAGCAGGTTAGGTTTTAAAGAGGAAAACTCAAGGATATAGAGGTAGAGAGAAGAACTGTTAGAGAAATATTTAGATGTAAGCAACCAAGTGGTAGCGTCTGGAGTCATGGGATTAAATACAGTATCCCAGAAAATACGGGATGAAAAGGGCTAGATAGAAATGCAAGAGTTTTCCAGCTAGATAATACATAAAGTCCATCAATAAGTTTCTAACTTTTTGCTCCAGATTCTACAGTTTAGTTTCATAACAAATYATACATGCTTAAAGAAGCAGATGAGTGCATCACTGCTAATAATACAACATGCAAAATATTTAATTCTGGAAATGGTATGAAGAATTTCCTTCTCCWTCTCTTTACTGTGGTCAGCAGAGCAAAGAGTTATTCCAGCAAGGCTGGAAACAATAACAAGTGCYACACTGTGATAAGAATATACGGGTGTATCTGTAAACATCAGCATGATCCAAGAAACAAGGGAGCTGCTAAGCAGCTGTAGGACTGAACAAAGAAAGCACAGAGAGCATAGCCACAAGATGGCTACACCGAATAAAGCATCAAGTGAAATCAGTTTCAAAGACAATGAGGGCTTAAACTACATTAGCAGATGAGTAGGGAGACAAAGAGATGATGCACATTTTGTTTGTTGGTTTTTGAGACATGTGCTTATAGGAAATAAGGAGTAGSTATATTTACCTCTAGTGAAGAACCAAAGCCACAAACTGCTAAGGTCACTGAGAATCTGGCACACTTCCCTTACAACACAGAGCTTAAATTCTGCAACCACTAATACAACCAGTGTGTGCCACAACGACGTAAATTCTAATTTAAAGTTACAAAAAATGCAAATTATAAGAAGACCATTAGCCAGATCACACCGGACTCGGACTAAAAAATATAGAAACAGCATCATGCTGCAAGGAAAAGCAAACATAACACGTAGGTAGAAAGCAATACGCTTACAACAGCAAAAGCCAGCTGCCAAAAACATGCCTGGTCACACCAAAAAATTTCTGCTGATGAAAAAGTAACCAACCCTCAGGCCTGTGGAGAAGGCTTCACGTGAGCCCCTGCAGTCYACACTGCGGAGATCTAAGAAGCTCCTGTCCTGAGAGCAAGGCTGGCAGGACATGCTGGTGGGCCACCTCCTCAGACCCAGCACGTGGCAGACCTCACAGCCCGTGAGKTCGGCTGCAGCCAGCAGCAGGRCTACCAGCACGCCAAGCTGGGAGCTGCAGCCATGGACAAGCTGGCGCACACGGGGGCCCTTGCTGGTCTGACACAACAGCAGGAAAAACAACTGCTCGTGACACCCCATGAGCCTCTATTGCCAGTGCTTGGAAACGGGTAATGAATTTCCTACCATGCACCCGGCAGGGGCTGGGAGGCCAGTCTATGCATTTAAGCTCTGCAAAGGCCTTGACTCTAATGTCAAATGGATTATCTCTACCTGAAACAAATTTCAAGAGAAAAACAGAGCACCAGTCATTCAGAGTGCACTGCCTATTAATTGCTGCAAAAGCTAAGCACGTGCTATRTATGTAGGTAAGTAGGTAATGCAGTTTCCTACATAAAACAGTCCGTGCTCCTTTTGCCTACTAGGACAGTACAAAGAGATACCACAGACATAAACAGACACTCTCAGCAGTGTCTGCTTTGCAAACACTGCTGTACTTGCACTAGCTACACTGAGGGTGGAGCAGAGGTGGCTAGTAGGGCAGACAGGACCTCTGAAGGAAAGCCAGCAGGGAGAAAAGAGACCTTTGTGCCTCAGTGAGGAAGAGCAGAAACACAGCACGTGACTTTGGGAGTAAACAACTTAACCTGCAGTAGCAGAGCAGGAGTTAGGCCAAGGTACAAAGCACTAACGAGACACCAGACACTATTAGCAGAGAGGCAAAGCAGCAGCTCTCAGATGATTTAAAATAAATGCYGTCAAGAAAAGGGCAGCTTCAGCAACACGCTCAAAAGAAACGTGCYGACAATCTGCAGGCCAGCAGCCACATCAGCCAGAGCAGACCAGATCTCCACTGAGGTGCAGGCACAAAGAAAACTGGCAATTATCCTTCAGCAGTTTATTTGCTGCCCTCTGGAACTGGCAAGTGTGTCAGGAAGGGTCAGAGTTTAAATCTTGTAAATCAAATAACTAGGGAGGAAAGGCACCATATGAGATTGGGAAGGACTGAACTGGAGCCTCTTCACTTACAGAAACACTAGCTGGAAAGTTACAGAGGATGGAGCTCAGAAATCTTGAGTACAGCTCTTGGCAACTGCAAATGAAGTAAAATCACAAAAATCACAAGCAGCTCTTTGGTTTGAACTTTATATTGGCTGTTACAAGAAGATTATGTATGAATGATCAGMAAGACAAAAGAAAACGTTGGAGAAAAAAGGAGTTCAGGCAGAAGCAGCAGATAAGTTATGTCAAATGCTGCAGACTGAGAGGGATGTTTCTTACGGCAAGGAACTGAACACAGACCTCAGACTGTAACAAGGAGGTGGTGGCACAAAGGCAGGGAAGAAAACACATCTGGAGGGAAACAAGAGAGACACCTAAAGAATGGAAAGTTGAAGAGGAAGGACCACAGACAACTGCCCTGATGAAAGAGGAATCCAACATCCCTATCAAGAAAAGCAACTGAGATGTGGTAATGGCAAAAATGTAGTTCTTGCTCCAAGTGCTGTGGAGGAAAGGAAGCAAGAGGTCATATAGATGCTATATGAACATAGTTACATGATAGGATACAATGATTAGATGAAATAGGGGGGAGTTCCTAGGAGAGCTGCGTTTGGTTAAGATAAAGCAAAATAAAAGTTTAAATTTTAAGGAGCTGTACAACAAAAGAAGAGCTGTTTGGAAAACCAGAACAGAACCAAGAAAGTCTAGGTCCAATTCCTACCATTACTAGCCCTTTTTTGTCTGCATTTTATCTTTCTGGATGATGTTTCTTTGTACAAATTATTYCCTATTCTTCAAAGAAGCGTAACAAGGAAAAAGGAATCAATGACTGTGAAATATTAAGACGTCACCGAAACAGGGGTCAAATACAAAGATAGGTTAAGTGTTCTCGTGTTGTTCTCTGGTGTTCTCGCAACACCAGAGGACAAATCTAATGTTCTGCATAAAAGAGGAGTATTTTAAATGTATTATGTTTATAAAACTGTTTCAAATAATGTTTTTAAATACTGGAGTTATTTACGCCCTCCACTGAAGCACCACAACCTTTTTTTCCCAACATGTTTCTGTAAAAATATCCGTATTTTTAAAAAACTTATCTTTTAGGAACCGTGGGAGCAACTTACCTTGTCTCTGTGAGTCAGCTGCTGACTAATAACATCTTCACAAATGCTAGAAGACGGAACAAGGTTGTGCAGCTGGTAGAAAAGCTCCACACTCTTCTGATGATGCTGAGGAGTTCCATCACCCAGCTGGTCCCACAGAGTTAAAGCTATATGCTTTGTAGGTGAAAATAAACATTGCAAGAAAAAATGGGTGAGCATCATTTATATCTATCATACATATAACAYATGTATTTTCCCTCTAAACTATCTTGAGATATATGTAGTGACAACAGACACTGCATCTGATGATACTGTATGACTAACAGGCTACSTAGAAAATTTTCTTTTCTATTTATCTGAACAGAAGCAGCTTGCTAAAACAGTGTGTTAATTTAGGACATAAAACATCCCTGTTCAGAGTCAGAACTCGGTGATCTCCAAAAATAAGATGCTTCTACTGGAATATAATTAACTACCTAATAGGTTGTGTGGCCAATCATCTTTTGGAGGTGTTGCGTAAATCACAAATGCAGAAAGAGCAGTTTGTCACACTCCTGTAGTACATACAGCTCAGCCTGCTGTCTTTGCTACCTGTAGATGTTAGGGATGCTGTTCAAACAGTTTTCATTTATATTTTCAAAATCTTGATTCAATCAAGTGTTTTCACCTGAGCAATCAGAAAACACTCACAGTTGGAAACCTGTTTACGTGTTTTCATACAGAGCTCAGCAAACATGGCCTACAGTAGTCAAACTGCTCAGCAAGGCAGCTTTGTTTCCCATAGCAAGAACAGCAAAATAGCAGGAACTGTCAGGCTTCACTGGTCAGAAAAAATACGACCTAAAGGAAACATTAATGAGGCAGCACAAAGCACAGTACCTTGAAGAAATCTGTCTTTTCAGCCATGAATCTCAGGTTGCCTTGAGTGAGGGGAGGTCTAATGACCACGGCCACTCGCCCCTGGTTAGGGCTGAGAGGCTGAGCAGTTTCCACACTGTTCAGATTCTCTCCAGTGACAAGAGCCACGGATTGAGTCAATCCGACCAAGTCCATCACAAGGGAAATAGTAACACCTTGAATGCTGAAATCACTCGCTTGTTTGCAAGCATTCATCAGAGTTTGAAGCCACAGTGGAGGCTGCACTTGTTCACAATCTGAAATGAAAACCACACAAAATAGCTTACACTTCAAAACTGTACCATGATTGCCCTTCACTTTTCACAGTTSAGCCTTCTCGCTGTACGTGTGCAGGAAAATGTATGCAAGCGAGAAAAACTTACTAATGTGTCTTCATATCTTTGAATATCTGTGCCTTTAGAATACTTAAGAATGTACTACTATATCACTTCAAATATCTAATAACTATAAGCAAATATCAAAACTTAAGGAAGAAAAAAAATATAGTTCATGGAATTGCATCCATGTCCTTTTTTCAGGTAAAACCACACACTTCGTAGACTGCACATTCCATTTCCTCCTTTGGGAAATTCTTGAAGGACAAACAAGTCTTAACATTGAGGTTTGTCCTAGAATAACTATGGTATCTTATATATAAAAGTAAAATGTAAAAGGACACAGAATATATTTGTTTCAATGGAAGCACATGACAAATAAAAGTATCTGCAGCAATTGCTGGCAYTGGTGAGAAAATTGCCCCTAGGAGTTAACGTTCTGCTTTCGCTGCAGGGTCTTTCTTCCCTCCTCTTGCAGTCACTGCATGTGGGCTGGCAAGGCAGGCTGTTCTCTCTGCAGTTGACAGTCAAATCCTCCTTTGTGCACCACATACTCAATGCACCCTTTTATCTCAGCATCACCGGATTAACTTTTCTTAAAGCATTGTGGATTGCATTAGTAAAAGAGTAAATGATTCCATAATGAGACAGGCATGAAAGTGTTACTTCATAGGCATAAATTGAGCATCTTTTTAGAACCAAAAAGAAGGTGCAATTTCAAATTTGCATACACAAGAATTTTGCAGTATAACTCATAATTTAAACACGTGCAAAACAATTCTSATTATGAGTCCCAAAGTTTACAGATATGAACACTCTCCTGAGCACGACCCGCTCCCGTCGCGAGGCTGTTCCACACGCTAGCCATGCTGCCTGACACGGGAGCCTCCCGGCTCTTCTCCACCCTCTTCTGCTCCCTGAGAGTTGTTGCCTTAAAAACCCCTTTCTGCTACTGCCCGTYCAAAGGGCTGCTCTTGCACAGAGCAAACAAAGAGCTGTGGGTGCTGCTTGAGCAACAAGAACCCCAGGCGGCTGGAAAAGCCAAGGGGATTCCCGGGCCCACCCGCCTTCCTGTGAGGCAGCTCGAGCTCCACAAGCCTCCTGCTTCCATGGGCGGCAATGCTAACAGTTAAAGCCACTGAAAATAACAAGCAAACAGCTGATTTTGGCTTTTTTTTTTTTTTTTAAACTTCTCTATTATCAACCACGACTCTCCTATTTGTGGTTCCTTGTGTTTGAAAACATTACATTTTTCAGGGTCTTATCACAGAAAGAGCAGAAATGGCCTATGCTTTTATGAAAGGTAGCATGTCTATTCTGTAAGTGGGAATGTGAAGGTCAGAGATTATGCAACTTTCACAAAGTCCCATAGCAAGCCCAAGGAAAAGGTTAACAGAATGCAGGAAAAAAGCAATGCCCTTAGTTAACACAAAGCCACCAGCAAGCTGCCTTTAACTGGCATATAAATATTTGGCATGTCTGGATCTCAAAGTCAAAGACGCTCCACTCCTGACTGTGTGATGCAGACATACATAATATATCTAAAATATTGTGGGGACAGGAGCAGCAGTCATCTGTTAAACCAATGGGTCTGTTCCTGAATGCCAGAAATCTATCCCCCCTCCAAGCAGCGCCTATGCCATTTGGAAAGCCATGGATGAGAACAATTTCCAAGTTTCCCAGAAAAAGAAAGCCACAGGAGATTCTGCAATTATTGTAATAAATTGCCAAAATTATTGTAATTACAGTTTCTTGCATGCATCTAGTATCTCCTCCTATTTTAAGGCAACAACTCCCAAGCCATTGACCAGAAATGGCCCTGGAAATAGGACACTTACCTAAGAACACACACACACACACACACACACACACACACACACACACTACACAAAATCCCCATTTTCCCTTCTATTTTCTGGTGCACTCATGGCCAGAAGATTTGGTAGTATCACTTGTTTCTTAAGGAAACAATTACCTAAGGAAACTATTACTTTTCACTTGTAATAGAAGCAAAATAAAACTAAGTTCTTAGCTGCTGTGAATTCCATTCAATAGCAGAACTTCCACATATTCCACAAAGTAATAAATATGCAAAGCAGTCCAAGGCTACTAAAATGAAGCTAAAACCACATTTGATGTCAGCTTGTGATCACTATGCATTATAGCAAAGCCTTTTCTGGTATAGGAAAAGTGCTATTAAGAGAACATTCCTGTATCCATATGACAAGGAACACCTGAAAAACCTTTATTCTACTCTCAGACTTCAGCTCATGTAATTAATATTTGTCTAGCATCAAATTTGACACAAAACGTTCCTAAATTCTATTATGAAATAGTTTAGTCCAAAAAAATAACCCAATTAACACAGAAGGAAACACATATTTGAGAGGAATGCCAAATAACAGTACTTAAAAGCATGACTACTGTCACTTTAAATGTTAAAGTATATATATTTATTTTAAAAGGAAGAGCAACACTCACCAACTTCAGGTTTCCCAGCATGTAATTCTGAAGTACGATTTCCCTCCGCAATGTAAACGGGAAAACTGGAACATTCAAGATAGAGCTGGCAGGCAGCAATAAAGGCAGGCAGGTATTCTTTTGGTGTTTTCTTCTTGTTCGTCTTCTTCACCTTAGCATCTCCTTGTGACTCCCTTTCCCACTTTGCAGTCTGCACTTGCTCTCTGGTGGGGTCTACGGGAAGCTCGGTCCCTAAAGGCTGAGACAAGGTATTACTTTGAATGATATACAGGTTGATGAACCTGGTGAGGAACTGCTGGACGTACTCCAAGCAGCACTGCATTGCAGTCTTTTGGATCGTCTTCCCGCTCCGCGCCGCCGTCCCCTGTGTCACGAGGGCGGGAAGCTGCACGATGGTCTCCTCGGATCCCACGGTGGACGCGGTCTCGGTCTCCGAGGACGTGCTGCCCACGACGGGGATGCCGGCGGCGCCGGGGCCTTCGCTCAGCGCTCGGTCGATGTCCTCCGTGGTGTCCGCCTGGTACTGCACGAACTCCGTGAAGCCGCTTTCTGAAGACCGGCTGCTGGGAGGATTTTCACCATCCTCAAACACATCATTGGGATTGTCAAGCGAAATTGAGGGCACCTAATTGAAATAAAGGTTTTTAGGGAGTCTCTAAGATGGGTATTTAGGTACTTGAAAGAAATTACTTATTTTCTTGTCAGCTTGAAAGCAAAAGAAGTTCTAAATTTTTATTCCCCATCTAGGAAATGCAGGGCAGTCTCCCAATCTAGGAAATGCAGGCCAGTCAACCTCATTTCAGTCCCCAGGAAATCTACGGAGCAAACCTTTCTGGAAGCCATGTGCAGAAACACAAGGGACTTGAAAGCGACTGACAACAGACCATACAGATCTACCAAACACAAACTGGGTCTGACCAGCCCTCTTTCTGTGTTGAGGCAAYTGAATGAGATCCCGTCTATGGAACCACCTTGGCTTCATCAAGGAGTCTTCCATCAGAAAGGGATGTGAGGCTACKGGAGAGAGTCCAGCACAGGGCTATGAGGATGATCAGGGGCCTGGAACATCTGCCCTATGAGCAAAGGCTGAGGGAGCTGGGCCTGTTCAGCCTGGAGAAGAGGAGGCTGAGGGGGGACCTGATCAGTGTCTATAAATACCTCAAGGGAGGGAGGGAGGAGGAGGGGGCGGCCTCTTTTCAGTGGTGGCCAGCGACAGGACTAGAGGAAATGGCCACAGACTGAAGCATTGGAAGCTCTACAGGAACTTAAGGAAAAATTTCCTGACAGTGAGGGTGACAGAACTCTGGAATAGGCTGCCCAGAGAGCTTGTGGAATATCCTTCTTCGGAGATCTTTAAAACCCGCAGCCCTGTGTCACGTGCTTTAGGTGACCCTGCGTGAGCTCTAGGGGTCCCTTCCAACCTTAAGCATTCTAGGGGTCCCTTCCAACCTTAAGCATTCTATGATTCTCTGATGATTTTATGATTAGTATCCTTATAGCCTTATAACTTTTTTTTCCTTCCCAAAGGGGGGGGGGGAACACATACACACAAAATGTATTTTTCCAAGATGCTGCAAGACACAACAACCAGTTACCTTTTTATTTTCCCATTCTTTGATGGAGCTGCTGTGTCCACTAGGGAGCTGCAGGACGCCGTCTGTACCCGCAGACAGCAGGGGAGGTTGAACCTTGCTCAGGATCTTCGAGCAGAGTCTGAGAGAATCAGTGAGCTCAGACAAGTGCAACGTATGAAGATGACTTGTCAACGCAGAAATCATTCTGAGCAACAGCTGAGGCAAATGTTCTGTTTGTATTTCAATATAAGTTTCCTAATAAAGAAATAGAAAAGTTCATGAATTATTGTACCAATTCCATCCTAAAAGTATTATGCATCATTTCTCTAACTGTATTCTAAATATCTGAAAAATGGAAAAAGAAAAAATAATCCAAACATCTGAGAATAAGAACTGCATGCTTTACTTCCAAAATTTTATGGAACTAACTTTATAGTTAAGAGAAATTTTTTCACTGGGTAATCAACAAATGTAAGTRTATCTAGCTTCCTCTAGAATTTAAAGTGTTGTTCTTTACACTATAAACACATTACAAAATGCAACAATAAGACAAAAGACTGCTACTCCAGTATTACTAAAATAATTGTAACATACAAGCTTAAGAATGAATAATACAAAAAATATTAAAAACTAAAGGGAAAACAGGCTGATTGCCATACCTGACACAGCACTCTCATACTTCTAGTAGGCTTTAAAATGAGAAAGCAAAGAATTGAGGAAAGGTATAGAAAAAACAGTCCCAACAGTCTTTGCTATATTAAGCAATGYCAACAAAGAAGATGCATCATATCGTGACGTTTAAAAGAGTTAGCCTTAAAACAAAGTGGCACATCTAAACTAGACCACAGAACTACAAAAGCTTATCCTGGGTAAAACAATACATGTTTCAGAGGAGAAAACACAATGAGGACAAACAAGATTTCAGATAAATGTATCATAAAAACATTTCTGTTTATACCCAACCACTTTATCAATTTATGGCAGTATCTTTTTGAGAACAAGATTTAAYAAAGTAGATAGGGTGTTTCTCTAGACTATCAATATATGGGATCCTAGTATTAGCAACAAAGAAATTCTTACCAAAGACACTATATCCAACAAAAAATCCACTAGCAAGCAGAAATTTGTCAGGGGTAACTCAGATTGCTCATTACCACCTCCAGGCCCAGTCCGAAGTCTGGCATGTAACGTCCTCCTGCAACAACCAAACAGGGTTTCACAAATCAACGTTTTGTTTGGTTGGGTTTATTAAACTCACTGTGTTTCTCTAAGCTAATGTAAAGCTACACATTTTCCTTATACACAAATGAATTGTCTCTCCTTTGAAAGTATTTTACTTGGCCCTATTGCTCCTCTTTCTGAAAGCATGTTGTCGGCAACGCTTTTGCTGTACACAACATTCACTCATTAAATTAGCAAAATCAGGCCACAGRAAATTGAGCTTGTGACTCCATCATATATCTGCTATCCCTAGCATAGGCACCAATAATAGCAGGCARGGATAATTTTCCTGGAAGCATGGTCATTTGGAAGAAATCAAACTCCAAGGCATTAAGCACTTGAAAGAATGGAAATTAAAAGGCTCGTGAAGCTCTGAAGTTGTGCAAGCTGGAAACAAAACAAGCTCTGTCCTCTTCAGCATCAATGGACTACATTGTTTTATTACTGACAAGAATCTGAGGAATTATACTGCTGTGCAGAGTTCCAAGGAATGCCAACACAGTGTGAAAACATGCTGTTATCTGGAGGCTTTGGAAACAAAAAAAAAAATATGAATACAGAATATTTTTATCTATCCAATTCACTCATTTTGCATATGTGGATGGAGGAGGGAAGGTGCTGGTCACATCTGGGAGGAGGGAAGGTGCTGGTCAGCAACAGTTAATTATGCTGATCTTTTCACAGTGTTTTGGAAGAGCTCATAAACATACTCTTTCCTGACTGAAAAAAAAGTTTATTTGAAATAGCAGAAGCAATGCAAAAACAAAGCCTGAAACAGTGACAGCAAGACTGTTTGTACTGCTTATAAGATGGAAGACAATGAAGGGAAGGAAGAAAAATAAATAAATAAATAAATAAATAATAATAATAATAATAATAATAATAAAAACTGTATCTGGTTATGAATCTAAATAAAAGGAAAAAAATGGCATTAGACTTATACCCCCACTAAATTGCTGTACCCTTCTAAGAATAGATAAGAGCAGACACATTTCCTCCTAAAACCAGTAGCCTCCTTTATAGTTCAGTGAAATGGGCCATTGGTGTAAATTATGTAACACTTGAAATCTTTTCAGAATTCTGTGCTGCTCCTCAGAGAGATCTATTTCATAAATTACTCATACATTTGTTCAGCTGTTATACCTTGCAAAGGAAGACTTAAATTAAACTTGCTGAGCTCTTCATCAAAGATAATYTTGGGAGAAGGCTCAGCTGCAGTGACTTAGTTCATATTTAGGTAAAAGAAATTCCTTTTTTTTATTTATTCCTTTTTAGTAGGGAAAATGTATGTGAAAAAGCCTAAGACTGTTGTGGGAARTGACAACTATTACTTCACATTCATATTAGATGCCATAAAGATAACTTATAAATTCAGAGTTTAAAATTGATGGTATATGTTTTCACTTAATAGCATATTCTATTCAACAAGAAAACAAAACAACTTCTATAGCACAGTAACTTATACAGATAGTCTCAGATTCCAGAATCTATCCATTAGAATCATTAATAATAAGGTAGACAAGTATACAGGTATACATTGAATTATTTATGGACAAATTCTCTCTTCTTCATTAGCTAGCAGCAGACTATTTACTTCATTTTAGGAATTCAGAATTGGTTCAAAACACGAAAGTTAAACAGATAATAGAAGTGTTGGAAGGCTGTTCCTCTATGCTAGCTTCCCATGCCAAGCAGGACCATGAACAACAGCAGATAAGGTGAGCTGCAGTTTTGTCTAGCGGAGTGCTGGAAGCTACAAAGCAGGTTGCACAGCCCTCCTGGGTAACCTGCTCCAGGGCCGTACTGTCCTGCCAGCAAAGCTCTTCTAGGAATCYGGCCTGGATCTCCTGAAGGGCTCAGTGCTGCCCCTTGCTCTGCCATGACCTTTGTGAACACCTTCAAGAAACCACAGAGTGCTACAGAAGTCCTTCCCCTGCTTGACTTYTGTCTGGCCTTTTTTGGTCTTTTGTCAGACCAAAACAAGCCCAGATCCCTCAAATGGTCCTGGCAGGTCTTAGGCTTCTGCTATCCTTTACCAGAGGACTCAACACTCTTCCTCAACTGAGATGCCCAAAGCTGGACAGTATATTCCACAAACCGCCTTAACATGACCAAGAGAAGGGGAAAAATAACTTTACCTGTGACCCACCTTCCCTCTGATGTAGCTCAGGATACCGTTTGCCTTATTTATGCCTTATTTGCCTTCTTTATGCCTAAATTTGCCTTATTTGCCTTATGTACAGCATAGTGTTGATTCATAGGCAGTCTAAATATCCTAATATATTACTAAGCTGTTCCTTAAGCAATGACAAAGCATCATTTTCTACAAATTTGTTTTGAAATTCCCGCATCATCTGTCCACTGGCACTACATCAAGCTCTGCTCTCGTGGTGCTCATCTTCCCCCCTTTAATGTTTCTAGTTCTCCCTTACTGACTACATTCCCTCCCTTAACTCTTTTTTTTGTCATGGCCTCCCAAACTTCTTCCTCAAACCAGCATGGCAAGATAAAACATACCCCACACCTCACTCTTGGAGAAGATGCCAGCCTGGACAGGTACACAGGAGTCATCACAGATGGRGCAAAGAAAACCAGACAAACAAGCTCTGAGGCCACTCTGAGTCTTCACCTAAGCAGGGGCACTAACTTGTGCCTCTTGTGTTCACCCACACGCTGATTTTATGAGAACACAGGCTGCTAAGAGCACGAATCATACTTGATTGATAATAATAACCAAGGGGTCAAAATAAAGGGATGAGAACCTTGAAGACTTACAGCTAGAATGATCACATCAAACTAATTTATTTTTTAACAAGAAGCTTATAACAGAAAAGCTAACTTCAATTTAYACATATGCAGTAATTAAGTATTAAAACCCACCTGCAACATTCTTCAAACCAACGAGCAATGTAATCCCACATATAATAAGGCTCAAAAGAATTAAAGAGAAGATTGGCAGTTTTAATCAGTTCTGCTGTTCTCTTATTTTCTCTCAGTTTGCTAAAAGAAAATAAAAAGAAGACTTCTATTACACTTTGTTTCTGATTTATGCAACTACACATCATTCTGAGCTTCCCCCCAGCTATTTGATGCTGATGAACCATCTCCCCCTCATCTCTTTGGTAGCTGCTGCCCTATTGCTCAGCAAACTGGCGGGTTCCTCACATCAATGTCTGAATAGTTGCCAGGTTTCTTGCCACGTTTCCTACCTATCCTCCCTTTACTGTTTGTCCTTTTTTACCACATGTTTTTCCTAGAGCTGTTTTCTCATGACTAATCTTATATTTATTATTTTTCCTCCCTTTGCACTTCCTTATTCTCCCTGCTTTTAGGATTCTCAGCACAAATCTTTAACAGTCTTTAATCCTTTATCTGGCTGTCCTGTAGCACTCCTCAATTCTACTCTACCGGAAAGCTCATCAGTCCGTACTGCTAAGTTCCTTCTCCTACCTTTTTTTTAATTTCATTAAAGAACAGAAATATCCAAAATGCTAAAGCTGATCTATAACACTGAGATACAGACCTGCAGCTGTACCAAGAGAACATTTCTGCCGTGAGGAAAGGGTAAAATGTATGCTAAAGCTCCGAAAAAGATATAGCCCTTTATATCTTTGTATCAAATGCATAGTTGCAATTAACATCAATGGAACCTGCATCACTGAAAATCATGGTCACAGTCCCACAGGCTACACAGTTGTGCCTTAAATACGGTATGCTTTCTGCTACTCTTCTTTTTTAAATAAAACACATTATACTCATTATCCACCTGCTTAGCTGTGTGTGGTCTTTGTTGAAAGAAGGTTCTGCCTGCAGCTCCAGTTCTGCTTTGCACTGTGTGTATAACGTTCGAAACACTTCAATCAACACATCCTCTAGGATGGCRGGCCCTAAGGAGAAACACCAGCAACAACAATCTTATGTGTTATGGCCCTGCAGCAGCCCACATCTGCGAACAAACTAAATCATTAACTTGGTTATTGAAACCATAAAATTCCATTTGTGCAACTTCATAAACTATCTTTACTTCAGAAGCCTTTTGCACTCCAAAAATACACAGGTAATTGCAGTATCTGGGGCATAAGCTTCTTCTTCTTCAAGTCGTATTCTTAAATACGACTACATGGTTTCCTAATGAAAGGAAATTTTCAACCAGCCAGCTTCAAATATCCCATCATAAAAGCTGGCTCGTGATGTTATCATTCAGAAAATTTACTCATATATTTAAATGAAAAAAAAATACAGCGTAAAATATTTTGAGCATCTACATTCTCATTAAACTGAGGTGAATTATCTTTAGTTCTGGACAGACCCTGCAGTATACTCCTTTAAATAATGTTCCCTTCAAATTTGAGCAAAATCCTAAATTTTAAGTGAAAAGGCTTGTTGCTAAATGAGCTCAAAGTGATTGTGTTTAAAACATCTTTCTCTTCCTGGTGCTTTCTCCTATCCTTGTAGGATTGCCTTCAGTTGGAGTGCTGTTGTTGGCTTAAGCAGAATTCCTATTACGTTACTCCATCTGAATTTTCCAGAAGAATCCTCAAAGCTCTACTTGTTTCATGAGATCTTGATTTGAATACTGAGAATGAAAATGTGACCCCCCCAAAAATTACATATTATTAGGAGGAAGTCAACTTCTTGTCAAGTATTTTGTTCTTTGCACTGCACTTTGCAAATCACTTACTTCCCAAATTTAACTTTTAGAACTCTTGGGGTTTTTTATGCTGTTGTTTTTGTGCCCCCGAGCCTTGGGACAGACTTGGGAAATGATTTTGCTATTTCCACTACTCCCAAAGCTGTGTTATTCCAACGAAAAAGGYAAGACATGTAGCTAATATTTTTTAACTATCTACTTTTGCCTCACAGTCCTTTGTGCTTATTTAAGCTAAACACTTTAAAAGGGGGCAAAGAAAATAAGAAAAAATCAAAACAAAGAGATGCTTTGTTAACAAAAAGATCTTCTAAAAAAAGCAACTATTCTGTTGTTAATATTTCTTATTTCTATGTGCATATTTGATTAATGAACAAACTCTTCCCAAAAGCAATGGCTGAAATTTGCAACAGTTAAAGCCACTGCTYCATTAAAGAAGTGGGAAAGATCCAAATAGAATTGCTTTCACGATGCAGGTACTTCCTCCAATGACTCCTGATTATTTCAGACTGACTCTGTTGAAGGGAGAAGTTGGATAAGGAAAAGTTAAAGACAGTGCTAAAACCTTAGCTTGGAAGATCTAGAAATCCAGCTTACCTGACAATACTAAGACTGGCATTAAGAACACAGCTTTTTCAATTTGTGCAATAAGAGAGAAAAATTCTGTCAACAGAATTATGCAAAATGAAGTCAAGACTCAAAAAAGTAATATAAAAAAAATACCTAGTTCAGGCTTATCCAGCAAACTTATAAGAATTCGAAAAGGTTTTAAGTCTTGCATTAATGTGCTTTCTTCTCCATGTCCATTAACTTGTAATATTCCAACCATTGCCTAAAAAGAGCAAAAGCATATCAGGAAAACTAAGAAAAAAAAACAGTTTTTGAAAAAAGCAGCATATAAAGGGTATATTCTTGGCAGAGGAGGGAATACATATATAAACATATATAGGGAAGTATATATAAACATATATAGGGAAGTAGGGAAAGCGCAATAACATACTGCAAATGGATTCAAAATGAAAAAAAAAATGAGAATTAAAAAAGACATTATCAATGATGAAGATATTGCCTAAGAAGGTAAGATGCAGAACTAAAGAGCTAAGTAAACAATAATCTGTCCCTGCAGGATATACCTTCCTAAAACAAATTGGCAAACTGAGTTCCTACACTGAAGCAGTATGCAGAACTAGCTGCAGAATTAAAAAAGAAAAAAGAAAAAAAGAAAAGAAAAACCCTGAACTGTTACAGATTAGTTTTGTGTCTGCAGATTGCATCACTAAGTGAAGCTAGTTCATTTATTTTACTGCTTCCAAAATGAACAGGACAAAAAAAAAGGAGAAGAGACAGGGAGAATGAGGCAGGAAAACAAGTTTGACCTTGTTATCTGCTACAAAGAGGGTAGTCTGTCAGTCAGTATCCTGAGAGAAACACCTTCTACACTTGAATGTGCCTTTGGAAGCAGAGAATTTTCAGTACATAATAAGATAAAGGAGAAGAAAATAACACATAAAAGGAGACAGCTAGAGAAAAAGAAAAGCAGAAAGAGGCACTATCTTTGCAGTCTTTCAAAAGACAGCAGACAGCTTTAGAAAGCACATAGTAATGTGCAGCAGAGCAGGCCAAAGCTTGTAATGCCCTTTTAATATTTTAAAACAAAGAATAACAAAATTATCCCCCTTCTGTTAAAAACGGTTGCTCTCTGTTCTACTGTAGCAGTAGAGGTGGCTGCCAAAAAGCAAATAGGGGAGATCACCTCTTCACTATTAAAGGACTATCATACAGAAAGACTCTAGTTGTATTAAAATCCCCAGAAAGAAAGCAGGAGCACAGGTTAATAACAAAGGCCTAGAGGAGGCTAAAAGCTCACGATCTCTCGTACAGAAGGTGTATGTGAAGCTGTATCTCGTTCAAGTCCCCAGGCTTAGGCAATGTCTGAACCTGCTGCCATGCAGGAGGCAGAACAGTGATAAGAAAAGCGTGAGAATGTCAAGAAAGTCCTTGATGCACCAGCCAATGGGAAACAGAAAACCTTCCCCCTGCCCAGAGCTGAGGAAGACCTTTCTTATTGAAAGGTTCTGGGTGGAGACTAGCTCATCTTTTTTTTTTTTTTTTCCCCCTTCCCAAAACATAGGAGAGTTTTCCAYATTTACAGAAGGAAATAGAAGAAAGCCTCTCCTCTCCAACTCTGCTTTTGCAAAATGACAGATCAGTGTGCTGGGCTCATAAACATTTATCTCCATACATGCTACATTCACTGTGGAAAAGGAGAGAGAGAAGTCTAATATTTGTCCTGGCTATACTATATTTTTGAAGAAACCCATCATCCTACATCTCTCACGTGTTTTTTATTGAGAAAGTGTTGGAACAGTGAGACAAATMCCACAGAAAAATAGAAATTATGCAGTCACATTGAAATAGCAAATTAAAGGATAAAGAAACAGCTACTTTGATCAACATTATTTATGAGGATCTATGCTTGAATAAAGTACTGTGGAGTTACCTGGACTAGCATTTCCTTAGAAAACGTGTTGAAATAGTAGGTGGCGTGTTCCTCGGGATTGCTGTGCCTTGTACTTCTAGGTCCTATAAGGGCACCATTGTTATCAAAGCCTTCAAGCAAACAAAAGACAAGGCATCTGAATACTCCTCTCTCAACAGAGCTGTTTGCCAATTTCTTTAAACTACAAAGCAACACACTAGCACTGGTAACTTACCAAGTTGAAGTCCATGTAATGTTGGCAAGAGAAAGATGATTTTATAGAGTTTAATATRGGAAACTAACTGATAGCATTTTCATTTAAGCATTTTGCACACAGAATTAGACAGTTTAACTGTTATGCAACACTACTAACCAGGGTTGTTTTTGATGCAGAGAAACAAGTCTTGAAAAACAAAGTATGAGCTACACAGTCCTAGAGTATCTACCAAAAATATGTTCCATAAAAATATTTCAATATCATTATTTCTATATAAATGAGAATATAAAGTTGAGTATTTCAAAAGTAAACAGATGATTACAAAACAAAACACTGACACTACTAACGTAAGACACTTCAACAGCATTATCAGTCACTTAGCATTTATATTCCACAAAAAGTACGTTTAGTATTCAAAATTACATGAAGACAGATGTTCATTTCAATTGTATTTTTCTTTCAGCAATATTTTTTYTTACTGTAGAAAAGCATAGAAAAGTAAGAGGCTAGTCACACTATTAGAGTTTGACAGAAGTGTTTTCCACAGTTTCTGTCCTGAAGTAACAAAAACAGAGGGAAAGCTGGAGAAGATGCACACCATTCAGCTGCAGCTTAAAGCAATTATTGGAAGCAACAGTTAAAAGCTAACTTGTATTTAAAAGAGATGCAAGGTGATTTTTTTAACAGAAGGTTAGTAAGACTGTTTCCAACTATAAAATGATAAGAACAGTTAACACCAGAATTAAGTAATATTGTGCACAAAATCAGATTTCAATCATGCAATATAACCAACTCTCCCATGTTTTACATTCTGAGTAGAATATCACTGTAAAGTAAAAGTAGCAGATATATGCACACATACATATACATCCTTTTTTATATATATACACACACACACACACATATATGCATATATATAAATATATATATATATACACACATCTATATATATCTCCAGAAAGTCTGACCTATTCAAGAGAAAACAGAGGCATTAGCTGTTCACAGAACAGGACCAAGATTCATCATTGTGAAACCAATTCCTGAAATTCCATTATCTTTAAGTGGAGTCTATGCTCATAAAAGGGCTGTAAAAGAAGATTCTGCAATTAAAGAAAGCCGCGTGATATTTTAATCCCATAAAACATCCGTTTCAATGGCAGCAAAAGATATATCTAACTCCTCAAAGATACTGAGATGAAMTCTTAGTGTAGTGTTTAATCCAAACATTATAGCCTTAATTTGGAAAATGTAGGTAAGCAACATGACAGTGTATGGTATTGCTTTTCTTTAAAATGCAAGTAATTTGCAATTCAATGCTTGAGCAGTGATAAAGGAACTCATTTGAGCTGAAGTTGGTATTCCTGGTTGTTTTATGAATTGTATTCATTTGGCAAGAAATAATGAGAGTTAACTGTGCAGCATTAAAAAAAAATCCCACATAATTCCAAGAGCAAAACTAAACAAGCCTGGCTTTTTTTTTTTTTTTCTCTCTCTTTTCTCCCATATTTATCCATCAAATTCTTGCAGCTTCTACAGCAACAAYTCCTATCCCCTCATCCCAAATGCTATTGCTGACTCCCTTGGTTCTTTCCATTCTCTCACATCCTCCACTTCCTCACTCCCTCTCCCCCATCCCTCACAGATCCTACTCCCTCATGCCTCATCCAGCAGCTGAGCACGATGCAGCACTGGCTGAGAGGGCTTTGGGGRGCCTCGAGACACGTGTGTATTGCTGGTGAGCTGCGAGGCCAGACAAAACAGATTAAAATTGAGCTTAAACCAGTCTTCCCCTCAGGTACAGAAACCCTTTGTGGTTTTGTAACACTGCAAGGGACTCCCATGATGGAGATTCTGGCTTCTCTCTTAGACCTGTCTGGAAGTTACTTGGAAGAGTAAAAGAACAGCTGGATATGATCATAGATCTTCTTTGCTTAGAAGTGTTGAATAAGAGTAATTATTCTCAACTTCTCATATCCTCTATGCAGAATCTTCTGGGTAGCTTTTATTCTCTACTATTCTTTTCTGAGCAGAGAATGTTTGAATATAAAAGACTAAATGATTATTTTATTTTTACTTCTAAAACATTTACTGAAACTTAAAGTTAAGGCTTGCATAATCAAACCTGCATCAATATAATATATACAACGTACTTCAATACAGTGCTTTATTTTCATCTTTTCTATACCATTATGTCCAAAAATGACACTTGAACTCTGTAACACCTTTTCTCTTTATTTTTCTTTTAAAGTTTCTAGAGAGAGAAGGGTTGCCTTTGAATGACTTTAAAGGTTGCCTTTGAATGACTGCTTGTGCAGGCCTTGTGGAGCAGGCTGCCCCCTGACTGTGGCCCACACTTGCTGCTATTGAAAAATGTACAGATAGTTTATGTAACAGGAAGGGGTTCTAGCACAGCACTTGCAATTGGTTATGTACAGAGACAGAGAAAGAGACAGGCTTCTTCCTTATGACGAGAAAACAAAACAAACAAACAAACAAAAAAACCCCAAGCATTTCATTTTTCCAAGAATCCTTCATCATATTATGAACACAAGAGCCTTCCTCCACTTTCAGACAACCATCAACTGCAGCACAAACCTACCTAGAAGCCAAGCATAAAGCCTTCGGTTGAGTGACATATCTCTGCGCAGTACTACATGGAGGGCTGCTGACAAAATTCTGATCATGTCTGGACGTGTTGCCTGAAGAAATTAGGGACATTACTTAAATTAACTATGAAAAATAATTCTTACTTGATGCTTCCAGCTCAAGGGACACTAGAAAAAGCAGTTAATTTAATGTTTCAGCATTTCCCAGTTCAGAATAGCTCAAGAGCACGTCTTGCTCTCAGGAAACTGGAATACATTTATTACTCAAAACCGACATTGTAATGGGGCATACTCTTTATAAACTACCAAGATGTCTAAATCATTTAACAGTTCATTTTTATTAGAAATTACTTCATTTTGCTTAAGAGGCAGATGTGCAAGAAATTCAACTAAAACACAGTTAAAAGAAAAAGAGATGAATAAACTTAAAATGGGTTATTGTTTTAAGTGTTATGTGTTAATACCACCTCCCAAAAAAGTTGCATCAATAAATTTCATCATTTTAACTCCTAAACAGAAATATTTCTAATAATCCCATATTTACCACTAGATGTGAACAAACCATCCCACAGGCAAAAGCAGGTTTTTCCCATAATCTTTAACAATGGTTAGAATAAGTTCTATGTATATAATTTTCCTCCAGGAATAGAACAACTCAGGGATCATTTTACAACAGAAAATGATCAGCAGCAAATGCAATCCAGGAAATTGATCTAGAAACTGTAGACCTGTCTTCCTCTATGATTGGGGATGACTAATCATTCCAAATCACTAATCATTTAAAATTTTCTAATATTCTGAATCATTTATGCTCTGCTAAATCAATTGACTTTCTCTGCTCTTTGAAGTGGGAATTTGCACATGAAGTAATTATTTGTTTTCTAATCAAATCAGAGCAAATTAAAAGCTTACATATAGCTACATGTCATATTTTATATTATGTTTATGTATATAGAAATATCAAGATAAAAGCAAATGGGCAAAGGTCATGAGATGAGAATTGCCAGATCTATGAGAGAAACTATTACAGAAGGCTTTATTCAAACCTGGAGCAAACTATGAACAAAGATTAACTAAATAYTGTTACTAAGAAATGGAATACATTAAGGAGTGTTTAAATTAATTCTTATACWTCAATAACCTACCTGACTCATGTGGAAAGGAAAACAAAAAAGGATAAGATCCAAAGTGCTCCTCTGAACTAACACACTGGAATCCTGCACGGATGTGCTTACTGCTTCCACCTGAAGTAAGAGAAAGCACAGAAGGATCTGCTGTATTGAGTTCGTAGATATAACTTAAATGCACACAAAATAAGAACATTTGCTTACAGACACAGTGAGGTATAGAAAGTCCAAGTCAATTCAAGATTTTAAATAATATTGTATTTTCTTGTTTTATTTCATTATTTCATCAGTAAAAAAAAAATGCAATTACCTTGAGCTATGCAAGAATATATTTGTACCTCTTCATAACACRAATGGATATATTTAAAAGATAAAAGAATTCACTACATATTTTTCAGAAAGTACAACAAACCTCAATCATTTTTACTAAATGTGTTAAATGGAGAGCCAATTTTACTCAAAACCCAAGCAGTTATGAAMCGTTAACAGAGCTCTGCAACACATTCATCATGCAGAGACAACAGTTTATCTGGAGCTCTATTTCTACTTCTTCAAAGGCCACGTTCGTAGATATGGAAAACATCTAACAGTCGCAGGAACCTTTGTAATTACATAATTACACCGTATCTTCATTGTTTGAATCAGACATTACCATCAATTCAATGTCACTGCCAATTATATAGAGCTGATCTTCCATGGAGAGCTTCCTGTTCAAGTGGGAGAGGACGTAAGTGATGCCAGGCAGCCGAACCGCGGGGCTGGTGAGGAGGCTGCCCCACAGGGCGCTGTAGAAGGCAGACTGGTCCACAGCGGCGGCCACCTTCTCCAGCAGCGTGTTTGTTCTGCACGACAAAAACAGCAACGATCCAGGGAGCAATGCAGCCAATGATCCTTCTCCCCAGAACCTTACAAATTACAGAATGGGCACTTGCCCTTGCAACTTTTGTTGCAGACAGATCCTAACTTCATTCTTCAGCGTGTCAAGATTCAACCCCAGCACCTCAGACAACCTTAGGCTTACTGGATGTGTAGAGATGCTACCTCCCATGCCAGACTGCCAGAAATATTCTATTAACCTATACAGACGGTGGATTACTGCTATATGGCTCTTTCATATATGGGTTAATAATAGCTTAGATACTTTAATGTATAAAAACTAATCGTGGAACTCTGGTTTGTGTATCTTTAATTCAATCGATACATCTATTTCAGATCAGAACACACATTTAGGGGACACCCACTGAAACATTCCTAACATGTTACATATCTCAATAACACACGCAATAATTGTTCTAAGTGATTTCAATTTCCTTTGGATGTTAGAAAACACTAATAGTTAATTTATCATAACTAATGCTGGAATCCTCCATTACAATGTTCAATTGCAATTTATATGCRTAGATGAATTTCACATACCTTTTTAAAAAAAAAGTAATCCATACAAGTGTGTAATGAAAAGTTGCAACAAAAAAATCAGTCATATTAACTTATAGCCATATCTATCCTTACCTTTCATAATACTCTGATCCCTCCTCTAAACCAGGCAGTATCCCAGTTAACAGCCCTTGCAGACCTGGTTTCAGTGTTTTCCCCAGTGGGAGATAATAAATCTCATAGAGGCTCAATAACGTTGGCTTGACCGACATAGCAGCATTTGCAAGGAGTGGAAATAGGCCAGAACTGTGAACAAAAAAGAATATCTTTATATCTCTCTCTTTTTTTTTTTTTTTAATTAAAGGAAGCTGCTCATGTGAAACAGTTTCAATCATATCGTTAAAAACTGTAACAGGCACATTCAGCATAGTTATAACTAGCAGAGTTTATCCTAGAATTTTGCACTGACACACACCACTATGCTTTTTGACTAATACAAATAAAATGTCTATTTGCTTCAGAAATTCTACCAGGAAATATATTYTCAACACAACAATAAACCTATTGCTTATGACGGACCATTTAAAAGATTAAAAAATGAAGGAGTATGAGGTTCCTGTGAAACTAAGTGCAAGTTCACGACAGTGACATATGTGACCAGGTAAATGAAGGCTGAAGGGGTCCTAGATATTAAGAACATTTTTGCTTTTGCAGCTAAATAGCATAAATTATTACAAACAGCATTAAGAATCAGAAAGATGTGAATAGATATTTTTCACTGAGGACTCTGCTTAGAAGACTCTGATACACAGAGAAAATGCATCAAAATTAAAAATGTTTGAACAAACTTCTTAAAATCTTAAAAAGAGCTTATTTTAATATGGTGTTATCCATGTCACAGAAACACAGCTTCTCATAGCACAACGGCATTTGTAAAACCTATTTTTGTTTTTATCTGCATAAAAGAAAAAGCGTGTTGCTACTGCCAAGCTGTTTTTCAGGAAAAAAAGGCTTCTGTTAGACAACTGACACACTATCCCTGCGTGCTAGCACCCATCCTTCAAGGCTTGGTGTTTAGAAATGCTCATTCTGCCTTTACCAAAAATCCTGGAATCGTTGCTRAAGCCATTACGTGAACACCCTGCTCTTCTCCTGGGCACGTACAGCAGCTCCTTCAGTAACATGAAAGTGTTTTTTATGGGAGCCTTTCTCCCTGTGCTCATACTCAGGGCTGCGGCAACCGCACCAGCAACCCCGGGAACGACACGAGCTCGGAGTTTGCAGACTCTTTTAGAGCATATTCAAGATAAAGAGCAGAACTGAAAGGAAGTACCTCAAGGATTTAATTGCAAATGCTTTGCCAATGCAAGACAGAATAGCTGAAGGTACAGCTTATTTCCAGGTATTAATACAGTATGTGCCTTAGTTACTTAAATCAGCATTTAGCTTTATTCCACTATTCCTCAAATTGATGACTTTAATCTCTAGGTTAGCATAAAGATTAAGGGCAATATGCATGGGTACATATTTGTATATAGTAATGTATATATAACCCCTCTTCTATGCCTGTATAATAACCTAAACCTCTTCCCCTTTCCCTCCCACTCTCCTAAGCAGAAATTTAAGAATCAAAATATTTCACTACACTTTCTTCTCCAGGTTATCCTTCTTTTTCATGACCATCAATTCCAAAGACTGACAATGAAAAAAAATCTGTTGTAATCCAACTTTCCAGCCAGACATACAATTAAGCTTCTTAGTTTTTTGCTTAGATTGTGTGGAAGATAAAGTTATCTGAGATAAATGACACACTTTTTTYCCAATAACATTTAAATCACAACAGAAAAAACAAATAATAACAAGTAATAATAAAAAATAATAATAACAATAACAATAACAAATAATGCAAATATATTGAAATAAGCATTAGCAGTGCAATTACTRTGCACACATGCACAAAACTATTTATTTCAATGAAAATAATAAATTCCAGGTTTCTGAAGTATAAAGAATTTGTTTTAAGAAAAGTTTTGGTGATCTGCCTATCTTTTGATACCCAGCATTCAGATGCAGAGTATTACACATGAGCCAGGAACACGAGGGAAAGAAAACACTTGATTCTTGCAGTGTAACTAAGCAGTAATTAGTAATTAATAATAAAATGCAGAAAGCCAAAAGCACCCCAGTTATGTACTTGGAATGGAGTTGCTTAACCTCCTTGTACCTGTATAGGAAAAGATCCTTTGCCAGACGCTTGGGCCCGATGATTTTGAAGATGATCTCATAGGTTTCCAGGGCCTTCCGATGAACGCCACCGGGCAGAGCGGGGTGAAGGCATTGCGCCAGGCGCTTGCCTATCGTCAGCTTTTTGGGCACTACCTGGTACTTTGCATTGTTCTGCAGCACCTGGTGGAAACCAAAATAAAAATCAATACGTGAAGGGAAGCAACACTAACGAGCTCTATGTTGAATGTGTATTTTACAAGAGCCTTCCCAAGCATGGTTGGTTAAGTTACAGCACAGGCACAAAGAAAGCATGACAAAAAGGTTGAAAGTGAACTGTGGAGCTTTTKGTTTGCAACCTCTTTCACTTGCACACCTGACACAGCTGTATTTGCCAAGGTGTTTAAAAACCTCCTTTGTAATGGGCTCCTCACTTAACGGCTCATCATTTTGTTTTATTAGTACTTCCATGCCATGACCATACTGTGGTTTACGAGAACAAAAATACTATCTCTAGTTGCCAAAATAAAATACCAGTAGCTCAAAAAGAATGGTTAAAGTTACCCCAAATATAACACATTGCCTGCAGTTTAAGAAACTGCAAGACAGCAAGCAAAGCTTCACAACTGCCTGAAATTGCGTAATTGCTTTGGAACTGGAACACGGAATTGCATTTACATCTTTAGGTTTTCATTTCTGAATAATAAATCCTTTTCCTTATATAATATACTGTAAAGAGAAGAGAAGAATCTGGCAGTTTATATATATATATATAAATATTTATATAATGTTATCACTGCTGATTTTCCACAAAGTTTAAACGGCAGCATGTAAGTGCTCCAGGTCTGTCATTCTCTGTGCCAGTTTCTGTAGAGCTTCATACTGGTGAGATGTGTGTATGCAAATAAAATTCTGATCCTGACTAGAGACACCCCCAAAAACCAACCAAAACTGAARAGAAGAGGATTTTTATGGATGTCAGGTCCTATATTTGTAAAATGCTATTAAAGATCATAATGATATTACACATTTCACATATTTACTGGTAATATAAATTAGAATGCTAAAATTTTGGGGTCAATCGTTATTTTCAGCTTCATTCTATACAGCACACCTTATATAAAACAGTTTGTTGACATTTATACTGATTCCTTCTTTCCATACTATTTCAGTATGATTATMATTTAAAGCAAGGAGATTAAAAGTAAATGTTAGTAACTGGAAAGGGAAAAAAAATCCTTAATTGTACTAAAAATTAAAAGAAACTTACCCCTTATGTTTACAACAGGTTCTACTGTAAGTCTTTAGGTCATTTGTTTCCAATTTGTTGGGTCAAACTGCTAATATCTTTCCCAGTAATATTAGACTGCTAGGACCTTTCCTTTCTGTATTATTACTTGAGTCCTCCAGTCTTTAAATGCAATGTGCCCAATTCCTGATACTTTTTCCCAAAGAGCCTGATAATGCCTACCTTGTTTAGCTTCCCAAGTGCTGATATTAAATCTGCCCATTCGCTGGAATATTCAAAGTTCTTCAGAGCTTTGTCAACTGCTGCTACATAGTTTCTATATTTGGAATCACTTAGTAGCTCCAGCTCTTCCGTGTTCATCCTCCCACAGAGACCCCACTAGAGACCAGCTTGCAATTCATGTACAACCATTACCTGTTCAAAAAGAAAAAAAAAATCTAATTGAAGGTGTATTATTAAAACAATTTCAGGGAGGGATCRAGGGATATTTTTTTCCCATGAAGGGTAATACAGAAACATTAAACTAAAATCAGGCTATTTATAGTAAATCATATACAGAAGCACAGGTGTTGTACACAAAGGGGGCCAAACTCTTCTCAGTGGTGGTCAGTGACAGGACAACGGGCAATGGGTACAAGCTGAAACCCAGGCAGTTCCATCTCCATGTGAAGAGGAACTTCTCTCCTGTGAGGGTGCCAGAGCCCTGGCACAGGCTGCCCAGGGAGGCTGTGGAGTCTCCTTCTCTGGRGATCTTCCCAACCCGCCTGGATGCCGCCTTGTGTCCCGTGCTCTGGGTGTCCCTGCTGGAGTAGGGAGGCTGGACTAGATGATCTCTAGAGGTCCCTTCCAACCTCAACCATTCTAGGATCCTGTGAAATATAAAATACATGTCCCATGCATTTCTAATTTTGTCCTGTAAAATAACATTGGAAAAACCACTCCCCATCCCAACTCTGCTTATTCTATGTAGTGCAGCAAGTCTGAAGACATCTTAACATTCAACAGCTAACACAGTCCTGATACAAATCAGTAGACACAAATTATTGTTTTTTTTTTTTTTTTTCTTTCCCCTGGGTCATTAATAAAACAACCCACCTGCCCACAAATGAGCATTTCTGAAAAACAGAAGTCCATCTTCCTGAATCACTTCCAGGTGGAAGGGAAGAGGATACATGCAAGAGAGCTGCACAATACTCCACATTACCTTCAGGCCTCAACAGTTCTTTTACAGGATCTGCTGTTCCTAGTCAGCAGTACAAATCAGCTTGGCTTCAATATTATAACATTAACCACACACACCAGAAGAATAAGTTTAATAGTGTTCTATATTCAGTGGCTTTTGCAATTTGTTCTATACATTTTCATGCTACCATTCCAGTTCCAGAAACACAATCTCATGCTTTTATAGGGTACCTGCTTATTAAATTTAACCAAAAAGAAGTGTTCCTAAAKCTATTTCAACCCCAGACAACTACAATCCAGAGAGGGAAATTCTACTGGAACAGAGGCTTTTGTACCCCCTGTAGCAGGAAACTTTGGGGAGTTTTATCTGACAGGAAGCCTCAAGGAAAAATATCACACTCAGCAAACTCTGTTGTCTTCTGGCTGGAAAAAAAAAGGAAAACTGGAAGAAAACTGTGCGCACAACTGTGGCCTGAAGCGTGGTGGTCAAACGAAAGGGTAGGTGTAATGACAGAGAAACTGTACTCAGCAGAGTGACTGTCTAGCAGGCAGGAGAAACATCATTCTGTAACACAGCAGCTCGAGATCTTCTACAGGGAGCAGAGAACGAGCCTCATCCATTCCCCTTCCCTGTGAGAACTAACGTGATAAAACAGTGAGAATATCTGAAAAGACAAATGTCTATGAAATAACAGAGCAGAGAAATTAATGGAGATAGAAAGTGACACTCCCACTTCTCACTGTTCTTAATGAACTGAAGACATTTATCTTCAAACTCTGTTAAGGAATATGTTTAAATGTTTCTGGAATAGTCAGAAAAGACTAAGAATTATACTTGCAATATTTCAGGCAACAAACACACTCCAGTTGTGTAAGATGCATCAGAAAATATAGACACCTTTTATCATGTATCATCAATTGTAAATATTTCRTATGACATCTAAAAATTCTTATTTACTTAACTTATACTGTATCCAGCTATGCCTTCAAAGAGGATTCTATCCCAAATGGCAATGAAGCTGCTGAATAGAAACTTGACCTGCAGGTCTCATCAGGAGTCCTCACTGATAGAACATCACAAAACCCTGCCTCCCGGTACTGACAGTCACCTGAAGGCCGATCCTTGCTATGTTCTTAGGTCAACCCAAAAGCCAACAAACACGACCACTGCCAGCCCTGTTTCACCTCTTCAGTGCTGTAGGAGTTAAGAGGAACACAACTCTACCCAACACCACCACCAGTGGGGTTTCCACCGGTGAGACCATAGGGCCCGGGCAGCCGTGAGTGACCTCTGAGTCCTCGCTCACCACTGACCTTCTGGCAACTCCAAAGCCTCCAGCGCCCAACTCCGCTACTAGGCAAGCGGGCACTGGGAGGTACCAAACGGGCCTGCTCTTTTCTCCTGTCCCCCTCAAAAAAACGAAGTTCTTCATCATCCATTTCCTTATTCTTTTTATTACCTTCTTACTGCTCTTGTTCTACTTTTTCAGATTAAAAAGGAAAGTCACAGAAGAAAAGAAACAGGAAAATAAGTATATATGTATTTTTTAAAAAAAGAAGAAAAAGTAGGATTGTGGGAGTTAATTAAAGGGGCAAGAATTATAAATCTTTTGCACCCGTGATCCTGCTGGCTGACTCAGAACAACAGCCTGTCCTTGAGGCAGAACAGAAATGGAAAGTATTATTTAAAAGKATATCCGGAGTGACAAATCAAAAGAGCTCATGATATCCCACTGGAATAAACAGTTTATATATTACTTTTTACTTAAAAGTTTATTTCATGCAGTTTCACGTCATAATAACTATCTTTGCTTTGGATTAAGTTCAGAAAAAAATCAGCTTTGCTTTGAGAAGCCCTAGGATGCCAACAGATTTCTCCAAGAGAAAGCTGCACAACTGCTCTCCAAAAGCAAAATGGAATATTAACACTAGAAAAAAAAGAAAGGAGCGACACAGAACAAGAAGAGGCAGCAGMACAAGTCTCAGTTTTCCAAGCACAAAGGGTGGAGTAAAAGCTTAACACAGCGGATAATTCTTTTTGAGTGAAGAAAGCGTCAGCATCTTTTTGCATTCACCTAAAGCATAAATGCAACAGGATCATCCAGTGCTGGGAGGAGAATTCTATCTTTTTCCAACAACTCAGACAATTCCAAAAATTCAGACAATTCTGTCTTCTTCCAACACTTGAAAAACCTGAAAGCTGATCTGATCTCACAGAGGGAGGGTTGTTAAAGGGTACACAAGAATAGCAGGAAGGCAGGGTTAAACCGGTAGCTTTTTAGGACCTACTGACAGACAGAATATTCTCTTTCAGCTTAACAACAACTAATTTGAATCGCCTACATCTTTAGACAACACTCAATTGCCCATCAATTGAAAGTCATGAAGTTACTCTAATCCAGTAATTGATTATATTTGCTGATGTTTATGCTTGCWGTTTATTACACATTTTTAATTATGAAATCTTTCTGACATATTTTATTCTGTTGCACAGCAAACCCTTTTCCTTTACCCATGTTACTGCTTTCCCTTATTACTCTTTATAAATACTATGCAGACCARAAAGCCCTTTACACTTAAATATTATCTGCCTGTGATCAGTAAATTTAATCATTATGAAGTTTTTATGCAAAGAAGAAATATTCTAGGCTTTCTTATCACTTTATGCTCTTTTTCCTAAAGGAAAAAAAAAATCAATTTTCTGTCTTCTAAGTCGTATCAGTATGGAATATGTATTGTGTAAATATTATATCTAGTAAAGAATATAAACCTGGCACAAATCCTATCCTAAAAAGAAAAAAAAAAATCTCCTCTCATCTTTATTAGCTCTCATTTACAAAAGATGCATTTGTCCTTACAGGTTTTCTTTTTATTTAGTCTAAAGATAGTGTATCAAAATATAATTAATCTTTTCTCATTTTCTCATATATTCATATATCATATAATTTCCCCAGTCTCACAAAGAGTCAGGACATGGGCAACGAGCAACCTGTTGGAGGACCTTGCTTCTTTTTACAGATGACAAAAAGGGAACGGGTGATGAAGCCTATCAACGAGGAGCATTTATATTACCTAAGAAATACAATAAATCCTAAACTACTTCATAAATCCACCATCAAATCACAAATAATGGGTGAAATAAGTCGTGACACTTACTATCTGCAACCTCTGCAGGGGATTAAAAGTAGATAGYGGGCAGCTCTGGATATACTATGCCTATAAAGTCTCTGGAATTACTTTGGGTGGCAGRAGGAGTTATCTGGGACTGTGGCTCTCCTTTAGCTGGAAGTCTAGGGTACTCTGTTCCCAGAGCAGCCTTCAATTCCTCTCCTCACCGATGAGATTCTGCCTTTTCTCTGAGGCCTGTTAAGATAGTCCTTTCACAGTTGTTTTCTACACTTCATGTTCATCCTTTCCARACTGCAAACTTATGTCTTAATTCAATACAAACTACTGACCTGCTTAAGAGGCTCTAAATGGTTTAGACAAAAGAAATTAGAATGAGAAGAACCACATCTGTAAGCACCTTTCCTATAAATTCTCAGGTATCTGTTACACTCCAAAGCTCATCTCTAAATGTGAGCTGCTGCTGTTCCCCTCTGACACTTACCTAAGCCACAGGAAATGTTATACCTGGCTGCCTCACACCCATTTGTCACTCYGGGAACGTGGCTTCCTGGTACAGGTCAAGGGGCTCATCACTAAGGAACACAAGRGCACTTGCTTTATTTCACGTTAAGAGCTATGAATTGTCCTAACTCTGCTGTGTTGGCTCACATGATAGTTTCCTATGAATTCCTCAGAACTTCAGCTTGGGGATATTTCAGGAGTAATTCTAAATTTATTTACTGATCAAAGCATGGTTATGGGATGGGACAGACAGGAAGAGGCCTTATAGATCACCAAAAGGCAAATGAAAAAGAAATTGCAAAACTGAACTATTTGCTTTTAAGTTGCGTACAGTGCCCACACACCAAGCTGATAAGTGAAGAACATGTTTTTATTTTAGTACACTTAACACAAACATAGATTTGAACACATGGGAAACAGAAGCCTTCTCATTTGTTAATTCATTAAATTTTGCTTCCTCTCAGAAACATTTAAGAGTATGAACTGCAAAATAAATGCCACAAATCCCAGCTTGGTCTCTTAAGATAAAAATCAAATGTTGGGAATACATATATTCTATCAATAAAGATGCAGATTTTCCAGATCACAGCTAATTACTCTATAAAATGATTTTCTATACAGTCCTTTCATATTCAGAATTGTTTAAAGCAGTGTCTTTAAGGATTTCTGAAGAACAAAAATATTTTGAGCTTGTTATTCTAGCTAATTGCTATCCACATTAATGAAAAATGCAGTAAGATGCATTCTCCAAATAATTAAAAAAAAAMCCCATATATTTAATTGTAATTAGACCTTGTCTCATCAGTGCCCTGAAGCAGTATAGAGCACTTCCTATTAAGATTTGCTATTGTTTTTGCACTTCTTGGTGCACTTTTCTAACTAGTCCAAATTTGCAAGTAGTAAGAAGTTAAAACACAACCTTGGAGATCTAAATTCAAATTCACAAATTCAGTCAGAATAACAGTCTGTATATTATCTATACTGACAATTTCTAAATCAACATGAGATATTTTCTGAGAAATCRGCCTGTACTAAAAAGCACAGGTCAGATACCCCATAAAACGCACTCTCTCTTGACTTCAAAACCTATAAAATGTGTTTATTATTTATTTTGTTTATAATGAAAGCTCAAAACAACATAACAATTTTTAATGATAGATTTGTACAACGCTTAGTTTTAAAGGAGAGTTTGCCAGCCTGCTGCTGCATTTCACCTGCGTAAACAAAAAAAGACTGCATAAGTTTCACTGTCTACCATTTTACTTGCATTAATCTTTTATTTTTCCATACTCATCATTCTAATAATGCATAGCTTCAGATGAGTTTAACACTCCTTTCTCCAATCAATACTGATATCCTTCGCAGTGTTTACAAAACATTGCATTAAAAGGTTACCCAACACTTTGGGTAACAGTTTGTCCAGCTTTTTAATATACATTCTTTCTTTTTGACATATCTTAATGTCCTAAGATATCACGTATTCTGTAATAGATTACAAACTAATTTATATAGTAAAGATCTTTTCTTTTTGACCATTTGAAAACAGTAGTTGGACCAAAACTTGTTCATTCTCCTTATTCTCAGAAGTAAACCAGCAAGGACCTAAAATCAAGGTTAGATTCCCTACAATTTTTACAAATTATATTAGTAATCAAAGAGAAAATTTCTCCATAAAACATAAAATAAAATTTTTTAAGATTTCTATAATAATGGAACACATACCACAAAGAACTAATGCTGCATTTATAAGCAAATTAAAAAATAATAGAAAGTAGCATTGTGTTATTGAAACCATTTAGTGAGTAGCTTAGACCTTCAGGTTTCAGCTGTTGGGGATGGGAAAAAGGTGGTCCTGCACCATCTCTTCTTCCTCAGAGGGAATCACGTTTCATTCTTTTTTATTTACAATTTAACTTTTTTTTTAAATTATGATTTAATATGAGATTGGTTCTACCATTCTACCAAAAATGTTTTTTCTGTGTTTTTTGTTTTAAGAAGAAGGAAAAATAGGCTGAAGGGTAACAAGCACATTTAGCCAGCAAGTCTACCCTGGCTAAGGAGGAAGACATGAAAACTACAGGTAACTCTGTAGCAGTAACTGTGGCCTAGAGAGCCAAGTCAGAGACGCACATAGCAAGTGTCCTCTCCCTGTCCACCTGGGCACAAGGCCACAATCTGAGCGCACATTCACCAGTCAGACTGTTAATTATGGCTGATTTAGTTTGCTGTGCACGTCATGAGTGTTTCCAGTGTTCGGGGAACAAGAACAGCACTGCCAGGGTGAGCACAGTAAACACAATCATGTATTACAAAGCGCAACCTTAGCACCAGTGAAAACTGCAGGATAATATCTAGGCTTCCTTTGCAGGGTGCTGTTTAAACACCTGTTGTCACTAATGCTACCAACAAGCTCGGACTAAAGAATAAGTTGGGCATGTAATCTCTCCTCCTCCATCTCTCACTTCAGGCTACTTACCTCTCCAAGAGCACCTATTTTCACTTAAACTGGAACAAAAATAGGAAATAAGCTGTTGACATCCTGGCAGTTTCCGAAGTATGGTGAATATCCACCCGAGGGAATTACAAAATCACCGTATTAACATAATGGCAATATTGAGATATTTATTTATTGAATTGGCATAAAGGAGACTACGCAGTTTGCTTGGTGTAGACTTATGAATATTTCAAACAAAAACAAACATATGTGACATGCTGACTAATGTGGTACCTAACACAGATATGAACAGACTAAGACTTGACAATCAAATTAGGACCTATGATATTTGACTCAATGGCAAGCCCCTTATTTCCTCCAAACGTCTAGGCACAGCCCTGCTTAAAMAGAGTCCTCCATCACATCACACTCCCACAGCTGGGACTCAGGTATCACGCCACCAGTTAATGTGACAGACATCATCATGTAGTCACTGCGAATTACTGCACACAGAGGAAATGCAGGTGTGCAGGGGATCCTGCTAATGCACCAGCAATGAAAATGCAGGGACTAGAAAGGCAGAGCCCTCCAGAACAAGCTCTGCAAAGACTGCACCCCCATATCCAGCATATTTCAGGATTTTTAATGCAGTAATAACCAGTAAAGCCCAAATGATTTAGTATAGATATGGAAATGATATTTCTAAATGTATGTAGTGCTAAGAGCTGCCGCATACACCTGTTTTTCAAGTTGGCATCACCAGATTTCAGGGCAAACCAGCATCAACAGATGAAATTTAACCCTGCAGCCGCACAACGCCGTGCAGCCCACAAACCCTTCCAAAGCGCCCCAGAAAGCGGGGCCGGGCCGGCCCGGCGGGGGTTTCACCCGAAAGAGGCGCTCAGCACCCGCACGCTCAAGGTCAGGGCGGGACAGCCCGGCACCGGGCCGCACAAAGGGCCCGGCTGGGGGAGCAGCTTCGGGCCGGGCGGCGGCGGCGGCTCCGCGCGGCCCCGGCGCCCACCCGGGCCTGCGCCACGCAGCCCGGCGCCCCCGCTCCCCTCCGCGACGCGCGGGCCCGAGCGGGCAGCGCAGCCAGGCCCCGGGACAACGCAGGGGAGACGGCGGTTGGGATGAGACGGGGATAAGGATGAGGATAGGGAAGGGGTCGGGAAAGGGAGCGCGCCAGGGCGGCCCGGGCCGCGCGGCGTTACCTGAGCGACCGGCGCCGGAAGAGCCGCCCGC
>NW_020455316.1:4432307-4442638 GCF_003342845.1 Nothoprocta perdicaria
TTTTCATCTCGTTTGTTTTTTCCCTTTCCTGTGATAAATATTTTGAGCCTTCATTGCACAGAGGGCCCCCATGGGCAGCCCTGCAAGGAGTTTTTTTCCCGCAAGAGCGATTTCCTTCACGTCTTACCAACTCTTTGGGATCGAGAGGGCACATCTTACACTGCGCTGTTACCCTCAAAGTCGGCCTTCCACTGCTTAAATTTAAGCAGCCTTTCCAGTTTGATTATAAATTACTTGTGATTATAAACGGCTTGATTAAATGCTAACACAAACACACAGAGGCAGCTTCCATGAGAAATTTTCCAGGCTTCGTCGGAAGGGGGTTCTTGAACTAATGCCAAGGGGAAGTCTCCCTGGATTAGTGCGATCTTTCCAAGAATCCCGTGCTGCCTGCAAGGCGACCGGCGGCCTCCTGTGGCGGAATGGCGTTAATGGCTTCCCCSGTCTGTGCGGCTTCAGAAATGGTCTCAAAATATCCAGAGCTTTACACAAGTTGCACTTTTGTGGCCCCCTGTTCTGTGAATTTATGCAGTTTGGTTGATTTGGCTTGAAATTTTGGCCTTGAAAGGCGTCCCTGGATCTTCTGAGCATCTCCCTTTTCAATTACGTGTCAGATTAGCAGCTAGTCTTCATTTTGGCAAAATATTTGAAGAAACCTTTGTACCTTTGTGTGCGCCTTAGAGAAAAGGCTTCAGGCCCTGACTTTGCGCACACTGGGAGCAGGTTCCCACCGGAATGGCCGGGTGAATTACTGGAGTTTGTGTGATCTGCTTACTTGGAGCACAGGAACATCTCATTGGTACTTGGGTCAGGGAAGTAGGTGCAAATGCGAATCTTTTTCTTTTTCTTTTTCTTTTTCTTTTTCTTTTTCTTTTTCTTTTTCTTTTTCTTTTTCTTTTTTTCTTTTAAAGCAAACTCTCACCCCTACCCCCAAAATGGCTACAGGCTGTAATAGACAATTAGAATAGTCGGTGTCTTACAGTATTTGAATAAATTCCTGCACTATTATAATTTAAAAAATCACTTGGCTGGAAATTTAGTGTTTTTCTGCCATGTTCTTCCTACAAAAACATCTGTATTTACCAACTTCTTTAAGGCACTTCTAAGAAATCCGCTCAGTATTGCTAACTCAAAAGAGGAAAACCACTTCTAAGGACTAAGATGGCAACACTCGCACCTCAGATAATAAATTGCTCTCTAATTAAGATGTGCGGGTTTGCCTGTTTGAAGCTTTGCAGGTGACACTATCAAGTAACTCGCCACAAGAACGAAACCATTAAACGTTGCGGCTCCCCAGGGCGGGCAGCCGCCGTTGGGGGCGTYTCCCGYGTCGCGYCRCCRCCGTTGGGGGCGTTTCGCGTGCCGCGCGCGAGCGGTTGGGGGCGTTTCCCGCGTCGCGCCGCCGCCGTTGGGGGCGTTTCCGCTGCCGCGCGCGGGCCGTTGGGGCCGTTTAAGGCGGCGCGGCGCGGCATGGYGCCTGCGCTGCTGTTGCTGGAGATCCGGCGGAGCATGCAGAGCGCCTTGCTGGTGATCGGGTACTGCCTCCCTGGCCCCGCCGCGGCCGCCTGCGTTGGGCTGCGGGGAAGGGGGTTGTCTCCGGTGGTGCCGGGCCCYGCGCGGTGCCTGGCAGGGGCGGGCCTGGCCCCGGCTGCACGGTCTCATCCCGGGTAGCGCCTTTACTGCCTGGCGTTAGTGGAAAACGCGGCCGTTTGAGGTTGCCCCCGGCAATAGGCTTCCCTTCCCGCCCCGAGGAAATGCATCACGCCAGAGCCCCTGCTTTTGGATGTGTGTGTGTGAGATACAGGATGGATTGAGAGAAAAGGGACCTGTGTGATATAATGTATGCAGGAAGTGCCTACATATTTGCAGACCCATAACTGTGTCTTGTGAATGATGCATTGAAGCTTATCTTAAATCTCTAATTGTATCCGTACTCTTTAATGTAGCACAGTGCTGTGTGAACTGCTATCTGGCTCATGTATCTTAAAGTTATTTCAGGTGATTTTTTGGTGTGTATGGCTAAGCCAGTGCTGTAGGTATGGAATTACAGCTCTTGGTATCAGTTTTTCTCTGAAGTAAATCTCTGTGCTTACCTTCCCAGGGAAGCAAACCTCAGGACCTTGCCGGTGGATGTCTTGATAACTCCAGCCTCGCTAGAAGTGCGGCGTGGAGAGGCCTGCACGGCGGTGATGCTCCCGGCGGGCACCAGGGCTGTCCCGTCCTCCTGCCGTGGGCTGCGCTACCKTCCTGGCGAGGGGCTGCACCTGAGGCTGCAGGTGCACGTGGGCTCCGGCACCAGTAAGGCTGGAGCAGGCTCTGGGGTAGCATGTTGGTCTAATGCTGTCCTGAAAACTCCTCTGAGGCTGTTCCTTAAAAAAAGCTGATCTGGTTAGGGAGGTGTGAACCATCAATATTTTAACTATTATGTAAAGAGAGACTGTAAAATTTACATTCTGCAGTTAAAAAAAAAAAAAAGTCGAATTCATGGTGTGCCTTGTGTATAGCCTTTCTGAAAGGCTCTATAGCTTTGAGTACACMACTGAAACAGGAGCTGATTTGTGCCACTCTAAATTCAGCAGTTATCTCTTTTGACAAGCATGGCTGAGAGTGATGCAAAAGAAAGACACTATAGTTGAATAAAAACAGTTTGCGCAGGAGTTTGAGACCTGCTTTTGAAGCCCTTCCATGTTTTTCCATAGGACTTGGAGCTGTTGTGCCCTTACTTGAGCAGAGCRGGTTGGACTAGATGATGTCTAGTGATCCCTTCCAACCTCACCCGTTCTGTGATTCTATTTTTTCCCCTTCTCTTTTGTGTTCAGCTTAGCATTGGATGGCCTTATATGTTGATATTCAATATTTTATATTAATATGAAAAAAAGTTTCATTTAATATTCTGGAACCCTTTAAAGTACKTATAATTTGTAAGTATATCCTAGTTATTAATTCTGAAAGCCTGTGCTGAGAATATCATTCCTGTGTTTCAGGAAGTGGGCAATGCCAAACCAGCTTGTGCAGAGTTAGGCTGACAGTTCTTTTCCTCCTGTCTAATGATACTCAGTGCTTTGTAGAATTTTCTCCAATCCCATTTTTAACTGGGGGAAGAACGAGGTTTTGGAGGGAAAAAGCTGCCTTTTGAGAGACTTTTCATTTTGGCCTGTAGAGGGTAGTGTTTGCTTTCTTTAGCTTGAGTGGCTCAGCTGTGGCTGTTTCTTTCCTGACTGAAAACACACGCGCGTGCACACACACACAGAGACACACACACACTATATATATATATATATATGTATATATAAATATACATAATATATATGTGTGTATATATATAATATATATAGTATGTATTTTCCCCTTCTGTAAGTATTCTGTGTCTATATTGGGACACAACATCATAGCGCAGAGATGATGATTAGCAGGGCTATCGTTATAAAAGGCTAATGTTGAGTTTTAGTTTGGATGTCTTGTGATGACTTCAATTGAGGATGGGTTGCAGTATTAAAGTGTCATCTCACATATGCAGTTCAGCAGTGCCAAGCCTGAGAATGGAAGTGGCAAGCTCTTCCTGAATATAATTGCTTGTTCCTACAAGTAAATGCATTAAGACTGTGTTTAATATTTAGGAGTTCTGCTTTAGTTGTTAGATTCTTATCTTCAGTTTGGGGTGTTTGAAAGGATTTTTATGTAGAAATAGGAAAATATTTCGCACAAGTGCCAAGTTTAATAGGTCTTCTTCTCTCTATAGAATTGGTTTCCACCTTGAGTGAAAGCCTGAAACCCCAGAAGAGTTACACCTTTTACTGCCAATGCTGTGGAGACATCATAAAGAAAGAAGGGTGAGTACTGCAGTGTCTTGTGTATATATAGCAAAAAGTGCCATGGTAATTGCTCTTCATATTATGTTKTGTGCTTAGGAAACTAAAACATTTATTTTAAAAATAGTAAATGAGAACACTTTTGAAATACACAGATGGCTAAAATCAAAACTGCTTGAAACAGTTTTGCAGTATTTACTCATCTGCTTCTTGATGTCATTCCAGCTGGAAAGTAAAGTAGATCACGGAGTGTTTGGTACAGTGGTTAGAGCATTGATCTGCAAGTTGGGAAATATAGATTTATTTTTTTCTCCTGATTTTCTGCCATAAAGGAGGCATTTCTATTTGTGGCTATGTTTTGTATGATGTGTACAATAAAGATGTATCTCTTGCTGACTTTTGCTCTGCAATCTGTAGTTTTTCATTCATATGGCAACTTTTTGCACTGATAATTAGCTTCTCCTTTTGCTGTATAAAGAAAGCTGTAGTATTTCAGACTGGAAATACCACAAATAAAGTGGAAAAATCGGACGCTTTGGGGTTTTATGATGTTAAAAAGACTTGTAGTCTATTAATATCTTTAATATAATCTTAGTTACATTGAAGGGGATAAAACTGAGACATTGAGCCTAAACTTCTTTCTTCATTTGCAGTTTAGGGATCTTTGGCACATCTCCTCCATAGCCTRTAACTTCTCCTCAGGGAGCATCTCCTCTTTTCTGTAGTTGCAGAGTGGCTGGTTAGGAAGAGGATGCTGGCAATATTTCCCTTATATCTGTTAAGCAAAGCCAACTTCTGGACAGTTGAGGGATACTGCATTTGGGAAGTGCAGAAGCTGTATCTTAACYGTGTGACTCAGCCTTATCTTTGTTCCTCACTGAGTTTACAGATTGCCTGGGAACTTTTATGTCAAAACTGCTGCAGTCCTTAGCTGTTGTGGTGAGAATTCTTGACCACTTCAGCGAAGAATATACAGTTTTAGAGACCCACTTGTAGCCTTTTATGACTTGTATCACTGCTAATATCCAAAATGGTAAATACCAGTGTAGCGTAGTCTCCAAACTTCTGTTACTTTATTGTCATCCTTAGAGATTTAGAATTTGCTTGAGCACAAATGATGATTTGCTGACTCTCTGTTTAGAAAATCAGGATGTTCTGCAGTAACTCCTGTTCTATTTTGATATATCYGTAGTATAATGAAAAGTTCTAGTAAATGATACTGCACCTTTTGAATTTACTTTTCTCTGAGCAGAAATTTTGGTGAAGTTCAGTGTAGCAGTTCACATGCACAGAGGCTTCATCTCTTGGTTCTGCAGTCTACAGTATGATGCGCTTGGAACTTATAAAATGGAAAAAGAAAGCATGTTAATGGCTTATTAGGCATTTATCCTTGCAGGGAATCTCTGAACCCCTTGAGTCTTATCACTAAAAAGAAATAATAATATTATTATTTGAGAAAAGGATAAAGGCTGGAACTGGCAGTGTACCCAGCACCTTCATGTTTGATATCACTGCAGTGTTGTCAAAGACAGTGGCGTAGTTGATACTCTTAGAAACAACAGCTTCCTGTTTTGGTCCGTGAGTAGCATCCTAGAGATAGGGATTATGCTGTGACAGCATGGTGTCTAATGTGTGAGGAAAACTTGATGTGAATTACCTGGAGGGGGACTGTACTAAGAACAATCTAAGAGCTAGAAAGTAATAACTTTGAGGAAAAGATTGAGACAAATTTTGTTTAATGAAGACAATGTGGAGGAACCAGGTCTCTCAATATATAAAAAGTTGCTGTGGAGATGGAGTGGTGGTCTTCTATCCCAGCAAGAATTTTCCTGAGAAAAWGAAAACAGTTTTGTTCTGATACTCATTTTAACTGTTGGAGATTGCTTTGGAGGTCCGTGGAATCCCTATCATTTCAGGCATCTTAGAGCAGATGAGAGAAATATGAAGGGAATATGTAGCAATATGAAAGCAATGGCTTAAGTTAAGGAGGTGCTCTTTGTCACCCATTAGACCAAGTTAAATGCTTTCTTTTAGAGAATGTGTGTGCGAGACACCCAGACCCTCTGTTCATGTATAAGAAAAGTCTGTGATATATTGAAGCTTGTGATATTGAAGACTTTTTTTTTCACTTTTCCTTTCAGGAAATTTCTCAGAGTTCTTCCTCTACCAAGTGAAAATTGGAGTGCTTTAGTAGAAGAATGGTGTTGCCACCCTAACCCCTTTGCCAGAAGTGTGTTGCAGCCTCAGAAAGAAGACTGTTTTCTTGGAGATACCTTTTTTCTGTTGAATTCAGGAAATAAGTCACATGGGCCAGAGTCTCCTTCAAAGACTGGACATCACACTTCTCAGAGCAGTTCCACCTTGGTAAAGTATCTTGTTCCTATATTCTCAAGTGATTTTTTTTTTTTAACTTTTTCCCCTCCCCTCCTGTATAAAACATTTCTTTGTCACTGGCTTACTGAACTTACATGTTACAGGCATGTTTTAAAGGTCATGTAGAACTGTTGAAAGTGTCTGCTTTCAGTAGCATAGAAGCCAGAAAATATTCTAGACTATGATTTACATTTTCTAAAGAATACATCATAGTCTCGATACCAACCTAACTCTGGAAGAAGAACTTCTTCCTGTAAACAGTAGAAATTGCTTAGTGATACAGTTCTAAAAATAGATATTTCCTCCTACAAAAATCTTGATGAAGGATAGCATTAAAATAATAACCATTATGGGTCAGGGGTTTGTCAAAGGATAATGGAACTGAGAGCAAGGGAAAATAGTGATAATGCTTTTTCATCTCAAAGGATGACTGGATAGGTAACCATAAATATGATTAGAAGATGGAACTTTTTTTTCCTTTTTCCTCTTCTTAGCTATAGAAAGAATTGTAAAAATCACCATAGGAAATCATGGAACAATGGGAATAAAGATGGAAAAAAGATAAATGGGAACAATGGGAATAAAGATGGAAAAAATGTATGGAATTCATATCGCAGTACAAAGAGGGGAGTGATCTGGCCAGCATAGTAAATGAATTGGGGAATATTTGTCTGACAAGAAGGGCTGTTTGAGGCAGAAACTTGAGATGTTTCTGATGCTACTGAGATGTGGRTCAAGCCAGGATAATAGTAGAATTTTGGAATGAGAGAAGAAGCTGTTCTCTGTGAGAAACCCACAGTAGTGCATTAGTGTGGTGAATTTTCACATTTTCTTTTTTATACTTGCCTTGAAGTTGAGATTTCTTTCCTTATTTGTGCCAKATCCTTGTTCTTGTGTCTTTTGCACTTACACAAACACCGAAATTACAATTYGGTGCATTTCCAGCATTGCTCAATTGCCAGGCAAGTTAGGAAAACTKTAAGATTAAGCAGAAACTGGACTAAAAAGGAGAAAACCCATATAGTTAAACAAGATTTTTATATAATATGAGAACAAAAAGCTATAGGCAAGACAGATGCTATTGGCATAAATATTCTCATTTTAGAGAACATTCTTGCACTTTGTCCCAGTATGAAASTTCATTTTTAATTGCCTCTCTGTTCTTTGAAAAGTGTTTGCCTATGACCAGAATAGTAGCAGGAATGTACCAGAGATGTTTAAACTGTCTTTTCCAACCTCCCGTGAGACCTAGACAGCATCCTTCCACTGCAAACATATTTCTCATATCTATTAGTCTTCTAGTGTAACATAGTTCTCAAATGTCACATTGTCTTTCAGTGCCCTAATAGTATCTCTTGGGGAAAATATTTTCCCTGACACTATGTGAAGGTTCTTAAGAGTAGTAACAGAAAGATAGTAGGTAGATGATCCCCTTCCATCTGCAGGTTACCAGCAGCTGCAGGTTGTCAGATGTACTGATTATTAGTCTGACTAAAACATCCTCATTTCTGTTGAACTCATGATACAATGAGCTTGCAGTGGCTTTTATGTACAATACGGCACAATTCCCAGCCAGCTCCTGTAATTGTCATCAGACAAGAACATTCAAGTARTAGCTTTCAAAGTAGCACTAGTATCGTTCCGCTGTGTGGCATTGGTACCAATCTCAAATACTGGGAATCACAAAGACCAGTCTCCATATCCTTGCTCTTCACACTAAGCAAGTAGTTTTACTGTGTGTATCTATGCAGCAGGCTGGGTGCTGTGAAGCAGGTAACTGTGTATATGTAAAACAGCTGTTTTTGTTCATGTTCCCCCCTACAAAGGAAGGGGGCAGTGCTTGCAGCTTAGTTGGTAAGGTCTCTGAAATTTCAGCAGAGGGTTCAGAAGAGGGTTGTAGGGCCCTTCCTGGAGCTTTTAGTTGATGATGCCTCTTTTTTTTTTTTTTTTTTTTTTGCCACTGCTACCTGTCTAACACGAGAAGGACCTTTCTGCTCCAGAGTTCAGGCTTTTGGGAATTAGACTGCTCCCTCCTGTTCATTGTATTACTTGCATAGTGCACATCAGGGAACTGTTAGGTATTTCCAGCCTTAAATCTCTCATTTCTGTTTGAGCTATAGCATGTCTTTTAGAAAGATGTCCATACTGGAAGTGATGGAAACTTTACTACGTTCCTTTGTAAGCTGTTCCAGGGGTAAATCATCCTGACTTTTTCTTTTTTTTTTTTTTTTTTTTAGTATGTCTTCCAGGCAGAGTTTTATTCATCCTGGAATTTATCAGTTAGATATTATTACATCACTTTTTGATAGCTTAAAGATTCACCTGGAATCTGGAGAGAGAATCTTTGTCTCCTTTTTAGATTATAAAGTTAAGAATTGCAGTTCTGTCTCATATTTTCTTCTCTAGGGTATATTTTTTCAGCACTTTTTTAGTCCTTTTACAAACTCTTTCCTTTAAAGGTACAGTTTTGCAGGAATCATCTCACTAATTCTGAATGCAAAAATCCTACTCTGTTGTTATCCTTGCCTATTATTCAGTTGTTGGTATGTTTAGAAATTATATTTGCCCTTCATTYTATAGGTTTTTATTAGTAATTCCTCTTTGAATAGCTACCAGCATCTCAGTTGTCTTCACTCTTCACGTTTTCCGTGATAAAGTCCTATATTTTGTCATGACTGGCTATTTCTTTTGTTCCTGAGTATATGATCTGGCATTTGGCTATATTATAGTGCGTGCAGTTAGACTAAGCATCCGTTGCCTGATTGCGACCTGTGTGTATGACTCATCAGACTGCCTTGTTTRCTGCTCTTCTATCATTATGGCAGTAACTACTTGGACTTCTTTGCAGAGTAACTGAAAAACTGGCCGACCTGTGTATTTGCTTTGGCTATACCCTTTCATCAGGAGTCTAGTTGCAGGCTGTACATCCTTCGGGGCCCMTAGATTGACCAAATTAGACTGCATTACTTGACATTGACAAGTGTAACTGCTTGGAAATCTGCTTGATCCCGAAGTCCGTGATCATGTGTTCTTAAGCCAACATCTGATATATAGAGATACTTTTAGATGGAAAGTATAAGTTTTATGATATCTGGCATAGGTAAGACTCTTGCATTTACGTCACGCAGCTTAGAAATGCCTTTAAAATGGCTTTGACTGTGAATTTTGGTGGCATGGCAGGGGATAGGTGCACAATTTACTCTTCAGGGCATCAGCCATAGTTGTTTCCCGTTATTTTAAAGCGTGGGCACTGAGCTGTRAGACGGCTGTGATGAACAGGGGCTGTGCTCCCTGAGAAGCGTGAGTCTATTCGCYCCAGTTAGACCCGGTGGGAACAGTGACCACCTCTTACAAAAGTTATGGAAAAAGGTTGATGTAAAAAATTTCCCCTCCCAAGTGAGTCTGACTTCCACCAAATTTTGGTACTGCTTTTGTGGGAATGTATTGCATTCTGATTTGATAGTGACTCAAAGTCACTTACTTTGATTTTTGCAGAACTTGTCAATATTTTGTAGCTACATGTGGATAGTTTTAAGCACTGTACCCCAAATAACCAGCTTTGAAATCGTTCATGTAAAGATCACAAACTAAAATCTAATTTGGGTGTCTTCTCAGTACATTGCCAGGATTTCCAGCCTAAGAAAGGTTTGCCMGCTCAAAGCCTCAGTGCATTTGTATAAGCCTGCTGCTTCCAGAGCTGCACCTGTCGTGTRGCCACTGTGGCTGTAATGTGCTACACCCAGGCTAGCAGTTCTACATATAATAATCCCATAACTCCATTCTGGGGTTATTCTTTGAATTAAGGCAAGAGTTGTGCTTACTTGTATCTTCATACCAATACTGAATTTAAATTTTGGTGAACCTGTTCATATTCCTTTCAGTATGAACTATGCTTTCCTGAAGCAAGTACCAAGCTACGTTATGCACYGTGTGAAAAGACTCTGCCTTTTGCTTGAATACAGTTAATGCAGTCAAAACATTAAGTGTATTTCTTTGCTTTTCCCAGCTTTTCCTTAACATCTGTGGTTGTGTATATCTTGGTGATACACCATCCCTTTTTTATATTTCAAACTTTTATCTTTTATGTTTAGTTTTTCCACATAAATAAGGTATAGAACAGTCTCTTTGTTCTTATGCTTTGTCTGTTTG
>NW_020455316.1:4442678-4470740 GCF_003342845.1 Nothoprocta perdicaria
CCTTTGAATGGATGAAGGAGAGGAACTGAACCCTTTTGTCTTTCTGGAGTATCATAGTATGTTGTGTTCTTTAACCCTTTCCTAGCAGTTTGAAATATTCTGTGGACACTTTCTGCTCTCTGCTGATCTGGTATTTTTAAAACCTGTTCACAGTGACTAGAACTGAGTGATGACATTACAGCAGGTGCATTACAGCATAATAAACTGAATGTATATTTAAGATTTTTTTTAATATGTATTTAGCACTTACCAAAACTGATCACCCAGTCTCTTGAGATTTTGCTGTTACCTCTTAAAGGTTTTGCTGCATGCTCAGTATGTACTGGCAAACTTCAAAACTAAGATGAAACTTGCATTTGAATGAAAAGTGTAAAGGGCTTMAATAGTCGAATGTAAATATCTGTATATGTGAACATGAAAAGAACAAAGTTCAGTGTATGCTCTGAAGATTGTGTTAAAATTATACGTTCCTTGCTCAGAGTATCTGAGTGACATTTAAATGAGATTTCTCTGTCCTACAGAAATCGAAGGAAAATACCAGAGTAATTTGTAAGCGCTGCAAGACAGTCCTGGGAGAAACAGTATCATCAGGTATGGGATTTACAAACTAGACTTTCTCAGCCRCTGAGCACTTGAGACAAAAGTCTGTAGGAAAATAATTTGAGTAAGATACAGAGCCAATTCCTCTGTATTTGTCTCATCCCTTTCTGGAATGGATGAGATAGTTTGCATTGTAAGTCTTTAAGTGATTTGCTGCAGGATCTTCCTTCATCCTTGTTTCTGTGGCATGCTCAGCTATTTTCAAAGCTTTGGGAAACCAACTACATAATTCTAGTTTATTCAGCATTCTAATACAGGTTGATCTGAGAAATTACAGGTAGTTTAGCATGGTGTCAGCCSTGGAGAATAATGGAAAGGTTAAAACAGGGCTTGATCAACAAAGAATGAGAAGCTAAAGATAGCTATTAGCTGCCAACCTGGTTTTGTGTAAAGTACATCCTGTCAAAGACATGTCTCCTTTGATGAGAGAAATTTCTCATTATCATTCAATCATGAGATTGAGATTATTGTTTTAAAAGCTGTCATATTGAATTAGAAGTTTTAGAGATGAGACTGATAGTTTTTAAAATGTAATTATTAGTTGGCAAGTATCAGTAATAACACTTATTAGCAGGTTCTTGCTGTCATTTTCCCTTTACTGCACTGCATCAATGTGAGCTCTAGTATAGAGAATCACACTGGAGAATATAAAATCCTTGTAGAAAATTCAAAGCCTATTTGAGAAATCATAGTGGACAGAAGACAGAAGATTTTGATTGTCTTGCAAACAAGAACAATGCAGGCTTTAGTAAAACCAGATTTAAGGTAAGTCTCTTGAAAAGTGCACAAAGTAATCTGTAAGGTGTTTGGAAGACAGTATCTTAAAAAAAGCTTTACAGGTTGCCATGAATACATGTTTTAATCTAAGATTTCACACAGTCATAGCAAGAGCAGTTGATACGACTGCTGCATGTGGGAAAAAGGGAATTCTGTGTAGAAGCAGGGGTTTGATCTGAACTCTGTGCATGGCTAACATTAGATTTCATATCCAGGTTTTCTAACCATGTTTCAATGCTAGTATAGGACTGTCAGGGAAAGGTGAAAGAACAGACACAAATGATACAGAAATGCATGATGTGAGTGTTGATAGAAAAACACTATGAAAACACTGGTGTGCAAACTTCACTGAAATACTTTGATAGCTTTTTATAAGCAAAAATATCAGTGCCCAGAAGGTCAATTGGGTCTTGGTGGTGTAGCCAAGGAGGTGAGGTTTGATGTTGAGACCTCCCTTGTAGGCTAGTCCTTCCTTACCTCCATCTCCCTATATTCACAGGTGGGATTTCTTGTGTGTACGAAATCTCATCTTCTATCCCTTTGTGAACAATTCATCTCCTCCTCAATTCCTGATGCCCTTGCAGCAGTACCACTAATTCCTTAAGGTAACAGCTGGAGAGCTARCATGAGTGAACGAGCTGCTGCTGCTTTTCTTCCTTGCTCCCAGGATTAGGCACAGCATGGTGCAGACTAAAATTAAACTTTAATGTGAAACATAATTTCCTAGCAGTGAGGATAATTAAAAAGTGAAATATTTGACTGTCGAGGAAGTGAATTTGCCAGAGCTTTGGAGTCTTTGGAACAGCACAAGGTGTTTTTCTGAAAAGCTTTCTTTCATCTAGTTTGTGAACAGATTTCAGATGAGACAATTCCTTCAACCCTTAAAGTGAACCTCTTCTCTCCCCCCCCTCCCCCCCCCCAAAAAAAACCAAAACCTTTCTGTTGTGTACATGTTAAGGCTTAGTGGAATTAATTTATTATTCTCTATACTTAATTTGTACTGCCTACTTTCTGGTTAGGCTGTATTTGTAGCAGAGACCCAGAGCTACACTAAGATGRCTTTTTTGACTGGCATTTATTGATAGAGATTAAATTCTAGACTCRAGCACTTACACTCTAGCTCTTAAAGGCTGCCTTTGGAGGTGCTTTTTGGGAACATTTATGTTGAAAGTTGGAGAGTACCCTTTGTGCATTAGTGTTTACTTAGTGCAATTTTTGGAGAAGAAATTCCTTTCTGCTCTTTGAGCAAAGAGGAAAATTAGCCAAGTGTGCTGTTATTAAAACTGTCTTGTGATTCACAGCAGAATTACTGAGCAGGATGCTAAAGTACTTACGTAAGCAGTGCTGATTTCAGTTCTTTAGGAAAGTTCTTTCTTTCAGGTTTGGCTTGACAGTAACACATAATGGGCAAGAGTTAATTGGCACTAGCAAACATTTTAATGCATGAAATGTTTCAGTCCAAGTGCTTTGATTCTTACCTTGTTTCAAGATGACTGTTCCTAGCACTAAACAAAAATCAATAGAAATGATAAACTGCTGATCATGTAATTAACTCAGAGCAGTTTTCTTCTGGAAGTGAATGCTTTCTCTTATCAGTTGTACAGCATCTCTTCCCACAAACCAAAACAGGAACTTGACCAGCTGCTGAGTGCTGAGCAAAAGTTTGATTAGTGTGGTGATACAGTGACTTAGTCTACTCTGCAAAGTCTAGGGGTTTTTGTTTGTTTTGATCTACTTTAAAGATCTAACATTTGTTTCATTGTAGAGACCACTAAGTATTATGTCACTGAGGTGATGATCCAGCCATCTGAGGAAAGCTTCAGCACAATACCAAGGTAAAAATTTAAATATAAATATAAAATACAAATAAATATAAAATAAAAATAYAAATGTATATATAGCTTATTGAGACATGGATTTCAGGAAGATTCTAAAATATAGCGAAAATATTTTTGAATAATTAAGTATAATACAATGTTATTGAGTTCTATTTGATTATCACAATTATAAATGTAAATGTCTGGATTCACTCTTGTACGACTCTTTTTTTTTTTTGCTTGTGTATGTGGATAAAAGGCAGAAAGGTTATGAATCGGTTGTTGCAAGGATTCTCAGTATTCAGATAAGAAGCCAAAAATAGTTATTTTGAGTTATTTGATTTTTTTGATGACTTCTGATGACTAATTATGCAAGTGGAAGATTACATTACCTAAGTAAAGCTTGAAACTCTTAGCTGGAAGTGGGTTTTTGAATTTTCATGTAATCTGAAATTGTGAGTGAGCTGTCACAACTTCTTCCAGCTGTCCTGAATCATGTACTATGCATTAAAGTTCTTTCCTTTTGCAGATTCTATTTAAGATAGTGTCACTGTTCTGAGCCTTGTTGTGTCCATGTACCTAAAGTACTACAGGGAAAAGCTGTTTTTCTGCTTTTGACATTTGGTGTTCATCAAAATAAGAGTTTGGGGGCAGTTTAGATKGCTGATCTATTAAAAGTTACAGCTGCAGGAAGAGGAAGGTGCGTTGGTTTGGGCAGCCAAAGAAAATGAAAGCTCTATCTTTATTGAAAATGATTGTAATATGTGGTGTAAGTGACTTTATGGTTTGCTTGGGTACTTATATTTAATCAGTATAGTTGACTTTGCCAGTGTATTTGTTACCAGTATGTTATCAAACATAAATTTGGTTTATTCTTCTACAGGTCTCAGTTCGTACAGAACACGATAGCTCAGTGTCTTGTGGAGATTTCTTCTGCTAARAGCACATTTAGGTTCAGCATAAAAGGGGATGATGGAAAAGTCTATGTTTTGGTAAGCTTTTATATGGGAAAAAATGCAGTCCGTGAGTCCCAACTTCTAAAATGTATTATTTATACTATGCCTGACTGTATAGATAACAAAATTAATAATATAAATTGTTTTGTCTAAGCGATTTTGAAGAGTATGTTCAAGTAAAACTTTTTTGTTGTTTTGTTTTTTAAGTAGATGTCCATACAGAAATCTTTACTATTTATGCCATAAGGCTCCTAAGGAAACTTAGTGCATAAACAAATAGACAAACAACAGTGTTTGTCACTTGGGTAATACTGAAAGATTAAGGTTTTGGCTTGTACAATATAGGTTTCAGCTTCTTGTTCAAATGCTTATCTGTAATCACTGAAGTCAGTCAAATTGTATAGTATATTTCACAAAAATTGTCTTAAGTCAGCAGAGTTTACTGATGCAGTGCAATGTATTAGCCTGTAAAATGAAGTGCAGACAAAAACAGAATTGCCAGTTGCACTTAATGCTGTTGTTAAACTTGGKTAAGCTTTATGTATAAACAGCAGCAACTGAATTTTTCAAACTTGTAAGATGGATAGGGATTTGATTCTGAAATTATTTTAACGTTAGACACTTAATATAGTGAGATTTCATTCGGGAATGGAATATATACAGATAACTTGGAATTTTGCATTTGCATGAGTGATTCATAAACAGGAAGAGATAGGCAGTCTAAAATGTTTTTATAAATACACTGTATAATCTCTACAATTTTCAAACACCCAAATCCTAAAATAAATGTATACCTCTTGCCATTAAATATATTTTAGTGCCAGGATAGCATTTATGAAACCACTAGGAAATATTTCTGCAATGGCAAAATAAGGTCTCATGAGCAGTCCCGTAGTCWTTATTACATATAATCTAGTTAAAGGATCATTGAAAATTGTGATGCTTTTAACCTTAGTGTTATGTATACTCACATCACTGATTTCCTGTGCATGTATTGCTGAACATTATCCAAATACTTAACCTGCAGATATTTTTGAGTTTATTGCTTTAGTTGGTTGATAAGCACATTTTTAGAGACTTTGATTTTTTTGTTTTTTAATTTTTTTAAGTTATAGTAAAGAAACTTTTTGACTCGGGGGGTGTGTGGGGAGGAAGTTATCTATGCAGATTTCTTTACTTACACTAACTTTCTCTGCCCTGTTTACTTTCCCATAAAGAAGAGTCACTTGCCTTCCCTCAGTTCCAGTTTTGAAGAATTCCCTCTTAGGTTTTTTTTGTTGGTTTGTTTTTAATAGATATGGCTTTTAAATTCTGACACGCTGCTAGTGGAATCTTTAGGAAGCTCATCCTCCCATGATGTTTTTACACTGTTTGGGGATACTTTGAAGCCTGATTCTGGACCAGTGGGAGCTTGGGATGCAGTCAAGGTTCTTTACCAGCCATGCCTTAAAAGCAGGAATAAGGAGTGAGTATTGCCTCTTCTGATCTCAGGTTCTGAACCTTGATGCTTTCTGCCATACAGGTCAAAAATATTTCTTTCCTTGGGGCAGTCCATTAACCTTAGAAGTATGTTTTTTCAAGATCACATACTCTTTTTTTTTTTTTTTACAGAAAAAAAAGTGGCCAGAGAATCTAGTCGTTAAAATATTGCACAGTAATACTAAAATCTAGGTGAAAGTGTTAATGTTATTCTGACATGCACATAACTTAGATGATAGAAAGCAGTGTGCTCCGTTTTTCATTCATTTTTTTTTTTTCCCCTGCATACTAACTGGCTTTACTCTTCTGGAGTTTGGTCCTTTTTCCAGCTGTGTTGCTAGAAGCTGGAAGGATCGTGGTGCAGCATCTTGGTATGCYTGGACCTCAGATGTACTGAACACTGCATTTAACATTGTCACTGTTAGAAGATGTTTCACGTAGCCTGGCAGAGTATGAATAATGCCATAGCAGTAAGGCAAGGCCTYGGGAAGGTTCTTAGATGTGGTGCAGAGGGAGGTTCTTTGAATTATCAAATTAGCCTCTGTACTTATAACTTGGTTTCAGCCCAATGGTTGCATTATTTCAAATATTGAGGCCTTGAGGAAAGGAGAAGGAAGAGGCAAGGAAGGTGTTTGAGTTCAATACTGTAGACTTCTTTGTGCATCTGTCCTATTCTACTCAAACCCTCGTAAAGAATATTTGATTTCTGCAGGCTTTGCACTCTCCCTTATGGCAGGGTGAGAAGAGGGAGGGGGAAGAAGCTGGCTAACAAATTTAAGCCTTTAGCTGCAAAGATGTGAGAATATTGATTCACCTGTGATTCCAGTGTTTGTAGGTGACAATTGGATTTCTGGCATAATTTATTGCTCTTCGCAGTGAGAGAAGAGAAAGTGTTAGTTTTGTGTAGGTCAAAATTAAATAGTGGTTGGGTTTGTTACTTTTTCTTTGAGGTCTTTGAAACTATGACAGTTTTACATTGGTTCACAAGTATTTAAAATTTGAAGGCCATTCCCTCTAGCTTCAGTACCRATACATATTATTTTATAGCCTGACAACTCAGCACAAGAAGATTGCYTCATTCAAACGTATATATGCATTTCAATATTTTCATAGGAAAAATGTGTATCTTGTAAGAGAATGTGATTCATAGTATTTGTCCTGAATACAACTGCTTAGTTTATTCAGGCTGCTTCCTCAGGGGAGTGTGTTTTGAAGGAGGCAAGGGGGCAGAGCTTGGACTGAATTGAAACAAACTCTCTAGCACTCAAGAGTATATAAAGCTCTAAAATATAAAGAGCAGGCCACTCTATSATAGGAAGTATTATTGTTATTCATGTAAGAGGAAATAAATATYTTTGTCAATGTCATAGCTTAAAAGCTTGGCCTTGGAGAAGCTCCGTAATTTAGATGTTAGTGTTCCAGACAAATGAAAATATTCTTTTAAAAAGTAAACTGTTTATTCTTAGAAGTGAATATTCTTAGATCTTACAAGCAAGAGTACCAGCTATGAAAATGAAAGATATTTGATTTACCTCTGTAGGTTTGGGGTAAGTGTAACTTCCAAGCTCAAGACTTCTTCTCCAGTCTCAAAAATTTGGATTCTTGAAGCCAATCTAGTCATTAAAGGCTGCAACAAAAGCAGCCATCAGTGTCTTTACCTTTCTTTGTGTCCTCTGTCACCAGGTCCCCTTGCCCCACACTTTGCCTAGCTATTTGCAGAAGCCATTCTTGCTCTCCTGAACTTCCCTTTCTGTTTTAAGCTTCAGGGGAGCTGAAGGCCTTTGCTAGYCCCATCTGTGCATGCTTGCTCAGTTTCACAGTGTTCCTCAAGTTATCTGTCCCTGCTTCCACCTCTTCTGCATTGGCTTTTTATGCTAGGTTGGTCAGGAGCTTCTTTTTCCTCCRTGTAGGAGGACAATCAATATGGTCCATCCCAACAGGCAGGAAATCAAGAAAATTGGAGATGACTTGTTTGCAGCCTCCATTTTTCTTTCAGAAAGGCTCTTTCCACCTGCAGCTTTGCTRTGCAAACAAAAGAGGTCTTCTTGTCAAGTAACACATGCTTGGGAAATCACACCTTATGTGAACAGCCTTGTCTACTGCTGAAGTCATGATGTTGTAAAAATGCATGGAGAAAATARAGTTTCATTCAACCACAATTTGACCTCAAAGTGATTTGTGAAGGTACATGAGAAGAAATGCTACTGTTCCTTTTATAGTAGTGTGCTGGCTAAAGCATCGTTAAAGTCATTGATACTTCTTCTTGTCCTTTTTTTTCCCCCTCTTTTCTGGAGTCTTGCTTACAGCTTTTGCAGAAGCCTTCTCCTATTTAAGAATTTGTTGCTTAACAGAGTTGAAAAGTGACTTCAGAAAACYGTGTTTTTATTATTTTGAGAGACAGAATAAGGTAGAAAATTGAGTTTGTGGCTGAAACCTGGAACTTGTGATTTCAATGCCTCTGTTGCAGTTTTATGATTGCATCAAAATTTGTGTATGCTGAGTTGCTTGCGAAGCTGTGTTCCTGATAGATTCCACGATATTAAGTTATTTATTTGTCCCAAGAATGGCTTTCATCCTGTATATGGCTGCCCAGTAAGTCATCTTTCATAAAAGCTTCAAATTGTGTCCTAATTCAGTCTGGAATTTGTTCAGTGACACAGTGTTTCATTGATTCTTTTATGACTAAAATAGTGCTCTTTCCCAGTCCTTCCATAACTCTTGTCTGCAGAAAATATGTGGGAACAGGCAGGTAAGAGCTGCCTGGATGAGGAGTGACCACAGTTTTAGTTTTCTGTGGTCTGTTTAAGATGATTTTTGTACTGTAAACATGCTGTTACCTCAGATCTTTAAGTGAATGGACATGATTGGAAAAGAAGTGTGAAGGATTTCTTTTATTTCAGGTTACCTTCTCCTGCTCCCCTTCTGCATTGTTTTGTTTGGRTGAGGACAGGAGAGAACCGACACCACAGCTGAGGTGAATTGCCGTAGAGGAGCTTGCTGACCAGCTGGGCAGTGCTTGTGTAGGGAGAAGTGCTCTGCAGTCAGTCAGGGTTGGAGAACAGGTTTGGGATGGAAGAGTTAAAGACMCTTCTGAATTTAAGATACCCCTTCTGGAATGCTTGGAACTTTGCTTGAGCTTTGGAGGAAGCAATGAAAGCTCCAGTTGAGCATGATCATTTTTAGCTTGAGATTTACTCTTCRGGATATACTGGTGACATCCTTTCCCATCACCTTTCCCTGGCCATGGAGAAGGATGGTACCAGTGTATCCTGAAGAACTCCCTTCAGGAGAGGTGTTGAAAGTAAACCTGCCACATCCAGCGTCCTTTCATGGTAATTAAAGATTGCCGTTATTGTTCCTCAGCACAGGTATTATAAATCTTTAATTCCACAGAGTTGTCATATTTAAATCTTTCTAAATATAAGTATTATTAGAAGCACTAACTGAGGTAGAGAGGAATGTAGGAATAAAACCTGTGGTCACCAAAAGGAATCTTTTGGATTATTGCTCAAAGGAGGATAACCATATCTTAATTCCAGTTAGACTGGTTACTTACAGGGATGTTTCTGCTCAAGTCAGAAGAGAGGTTTCTGGCTGCTTTGGTATATCTTAAAAAAAAAAAAGAGAGAGAGAGATGCCCAATCTCACCGAGTCTACCTTTCTGGTTGTGTAGAATGGAAAATGTGTATGTCACTACATACTGAACTGTACTTTTGTTGCACTGCTCATTAGAAGTATGAAATGCTATATGCATAGTAAATGGTTATGTAAAAAAAAGAAATTATCTGTTAATGATATTGCTAAGTTACTAATGTACTAATCTTATTGGAAAAATATGATAAACATGCTTGAGATTTCCTATTTAGTATGCTTTTGAAGCAAGGTTTGTGGTTCTGTAGTAAGGCAGAACAAAAATATAATTGAGGCTTGTGTATTATATTCATTGCAATTCTTGATATTTATTTGCGAAACACAAATTCAGGTAAATGCAACTCAAGTCCCTCTAGGTAATATTGCAGTAGCTGTTTTGATAGTATCAGAGCTTGTAATGCTCCAAATCAGAAATTGGATGTGAAAAACTTGTGGATTAAAAGCACCATTATCTGAAGTCAATTCGTTGTCTGAAACAGCTGCCGCCTTGTGTAGTTAACTCCACTGTAAAAAGACCATTAAAAATAAGAAACATCAAACTGGGCCAGACCATGGTTCCAGGTAGCCCAATCTCTTGACTCCAGTGTCAGGAAGAGCTACTCAGGGAAGCACAAGAGCCTTGCCTCCCTTGTGCCAACCAGCTTCTGTAGTGGTTGTGTTAAGGATGTTGGAGAGTACGACCCATTCTGCTTCTTTTAGAATTTCCTAATATGCCTGTGGACCATCTGTCTGAGTAACCTCTTTTTGTCCTTCCTGGTACTGCCTGCCTCCACAGACTCRGGTGACAGCAAGTTCCAGAAGGTTGTTGTTCCTGTAAAGACCTGTAAAGACCTGCTCTCCTGTTTGTTTCAGTGAGTTTCCTCTATATGCAGTATAGTGAGAACAAATCCTGCATTCACACAGGCAACAAGGACATGGGAATCCTAAGCTTTAAGCTGGCACTGCAGCATGCAGTACTCTGCTCTTTTAGAAGTGAAATTTCCTGGCCAATTTCCTGGAGGAACAACAGTGCCACATCTAGACAAGTTCTTCTGTAAGGTCTGTATATATCTGTATTACATTCACACTGCTTTTCTTGTAGTGCTGCTTCGCAGAGAGCCAGATAGCCTAGATGTGATGGTGATGATCCATAGGAGATAACTTTACGATTGTAAGCCAAACTGTAGTAACTTTTCACTTTAATACTTAGTTTATTTCTTGCAGAAAAATACAGACTCTTTGGATGCMCTTGGGAGCTGTAAATGCTCAACTCGTATAATGCCTTTCAAATGACAGGATTCATTTGAGCAACCAGGAGTCGCATAATGAGTCAAGTCTAATGAATCAAGAGTGAAAAATAAAACTTACAAAAGCCTCTTAGGCGGATTGCTGACCAGAACTGCTTGAACCTCAAAGTTTGATTTACATAATTCTAGGATCTTGGTCTGTTTTAAATTAATTGGCTTTTGTGTTTCTATTGTATTTCTCCATGACAGGCTGCATAAACTAACAGCGCGTAGATTAACAAAGTGATGAAGGGGGCTAATTTKACTTGCAATACTTGCTATATCAGAAAGGCAAATTGGGAACACATGGTTTGTGTCTCAGGAAAACTGAATTTTGAGGTTGTTTAGGATGCTTCCGTTCACTGAATTTCTGTGTCATAACAATATCRCATTGCTGTTTGCTTATTTAGATGCTCTGCCATCAAGGATAAACAGAAATCTTTGATTCTTTCTTGAAGATKGAAGGACACTTTAGGGGAAAAGAAAATCAGGCATTGTTTTTTCTAGCACGTCTGTTCTAGGTAGGACTTTTGGGAGCAAGCAGTTGATATGCTGAATCCTCTCAATACTGGCCTTAAGCTATAGATGAAATGGTTTAAATGAGCAGTAGGCACAAGTTGATGCTTTTGTRGCCATGAAGTTTAAGACAGAAGAGGAGGAGATCTGACTGGAAAGGTGGCAGGTGCTGTTCCAGGGAATGAGACTGCTGAATTTTAGTTGAATATATTCAAGTAATTGCCCAAGGCAGGAGTACTTACAGATCAGCCTTTGGATTGAACATCCCCATTTCCACTCATTCTTCTCACAGTCTTTGCAATACCTGTTAGGCCTTCCTTTCTCTCTTATTTATTTATTCAAAGTAGAATTTAGCAGATCTTACTGTTACGGAGTTCTCTGTAGTCCTGAAGGCAGGAATTTTGTCTATATCTTCTGGAAWACAGTTACCCTTCGAGTACTCCCAAGGGCCTCGCTGGCTTTCCTGAGGCAAGCAAAACAGAGCAGTCTCTGCTCGAAGCTCGGGCTTCAGGGACGTGACTGCAGCCCTTTGTTTTCCTTGGCTGCCCGTGTCCCCGGTGCTCTAACTGGGGCTCTTCAGTTGAGTGGCACTGAGCAAGGCTGCAGCGCGGCATCAGTAGCAGAGCTCTAGAAGTTGCGCTTTAATCTAAGCCCAACTTTGTCCAATAAATTGATTTTCCTGGACCTTACACACCCAGTTTATTTCAGTATGGAGATGTAGAAATGTCAAGTGTGTTCTGTAGCTTCACTCCATGTTCTAGATTCCCAGCTGGTCTAGCTCTCTGAAGCAGTATGGCTGAGCAATCTGGACTTTTTTGTCCAAATGTGGAGTTGATGTTTTGTGAGGGGAACAATAGTGTTACTTAGACATCTGCCAGTTTTTCTAAATATCTTCTCCTCTATTTTTTATGGAGTAGAGCTAAAAAATCCAGAAGTTTAATTATTAAAAAGGCATCCAGCATGATTTTGCCCTGCTGGAATTAATGTTAGTATGTGAAGTATCAGTCTCGGAGGAAGATTTATTAAGTTAACTGAAGATTCATGTTCCCAGAGTATTTAATTATTCAGTGTATTTCAAATCTAACATCATTACCAAGTGCCAGCTTTGGTTGTAATAATACCTGAAAATCTGCCCATAGATATTCTCTGCTGCCTCTTTTCAGCTGTCTGCATATTATTGCTGTGAATTGCTGTTCAGTTGATGTATTTCAAACGGAATTGGCTGCAAGTCGTTAACATTGTTAAAGTCTCTAACTTTTTGAGTGTGGTTATTAAAATGTGCAGACTGTGGAGAAGCTCTACAAATACAGAGGTTCTGTTTATAGAAAGCTGCGTTTTGTTTTTCTGAAACCACTGGAACTGTTACTGACTCTTAAAAGAATAAACAAGTTATTGGAAAACTTCTTTTTGGTGCCCCAACATAGAAATTCCAAAGACCAATTCCAAATTTTAGCACCTCTGCACCTTTCTCTGAGTAGTACTAGTGACTTCAACGTCGTTATCTAGATGGATCGCTGGTGTCACACATGATGTATGATGTGACTATGATGTGGCAAACTGATTCAAGAGCATAATGTAGTATCGGATAGCAGATAACTGTAGCTCTTGATCATCTTGAAGAAAACTTGGAGAGAACATACAGATATAGCTGATTATGAAGAAGGTTTTAGATTGGAAGGTTTCCAGTATCAGAGCAATAAGTTTCCCGCACAGCCTTCCAGTAGGAATAATATTGTCAAGAAATGTAACTGCATTGAAAATGAAGCATAAGAAACTGTAAAAGGGATGGTCTGCTGTAGTTCCTGTTCCAGCAGAGAACTGAGCTTTCTGAAGAGGCAATGCCTTCTAGCTCAGTTTTCTGCTTTATCACTGAGCTGCTCAAAGGTCTCCTGCTTCACAGTTGTTGCTTCTGTGCAACAATTTAATAAAGGTGAGGCGCAGAAATGTCTCTGCTTCTCCTGTGTGTTCCAGTATCTACAAGTCTGTTCTAATTAACTACTTTTGCAAAGCCTTTCTAGTACTTTGTCTGCAGTTGCTCTACTTCCTGCTGTTGCATATTCTCTTTGTCTGATCTCACCAATTCAAAGGCTTCTGTCTTCACTGTGCTGCTGCCTGCTTTACTTCCTTTAATCCAAACTGTATTGTGGTCCATCTGTAACATCACCTCTTGGATCAGCATAGGTTCAGCCTGCCCAAACACAGATTTATCCTTCCTTCTAAATCCCCTTCCTCTTTCTGTCTTGTGCCAGTGTCTCTCTTGCTCATGCTCAGGTTTCAGTTGCCACAGTTTCCCCTTCCCATTTCTCATATATTCACAGGATCACAGAATGGTTAGGGTTGGAAGGGACCTCTAGAGATCTAGTCCAGCCTCCCTGCTCCAGCAGGGACACCCAGAGCACGGGGCACAGGGCGGCATCCAGGCGGGTTTGGAAGATCTCCAGAGAAGGAGACTCCACAGCCTCCCTGGGCAGCCTGTGCCAGGGCTCTGGCACCCTCACAGGAAAGTTCTTCCTCACATGGAGATGGAACTGCCTGTGTTTCAGCTTGTACCCACTGCCCCTTGTCCTGTCACTGGCCACCACCAAAAAGAGTTTGGCTCTATCTTCTTTACATTTCCCCACTCAGATATTTGTACATATTGATCAGATTCCCTTTGAATGTTCTCAGAGAAGTTTTAAGCTGAGTTTGGAGTTTTCTCCATTCCTTTGATCCATAAAACTCTTAAGCTTATAAAAACTAGCCTCATCTAAAAGCATCTCTTTCTTGATTTGGTTGTGTCAAGAGAGTTGAAAAGGAAAACTTAGGAATTCTGAGGAAGAGTTGGGATTTTTGTTTTGTTTTTCAGTTAGATAACACTTTTATGGAGGATTGATGGGTACTTAAGGCCTTTTTCCATGCCTGGTTGCAGCCTGATATGTTGTCTAAGGTCTGAGGACAGGGAGAAAGGGGTGAGGGGGATGCTGTTCTTCTTGCAATTAGGATGCTGTGAGTTTTCAGAATAGACTATAGATAGGGAAATCACATGTTTTACTTTGCCGATTTTAAATCAACTTTAGACTTATTTGGTTACTGTTTTTGTTTATCATTTTTACAATTCAGATGATCTTAAATCTGACTTGTGTCTAGCTGCACTGTGTTCTGTCCTGCCTGTGTGGAGCTGGGCCTCCAGGCAAATTTGGTCACGATTACATAAGTAAATAAGGAAAATGAGGATTAAAAAACTTCCAAAAAATTACAGTGTTGGTGATAAAGGAATATGGTATGTGTAAAAGCTTTAGTAATGGGGCTTTTATTTGGGAATAGTTTGATTGAATGTTTCTTGCTGATGATTTCTCAGGACCGCCTGGTTGTGTGACTTGGGTTTTTCCTTAGCTCAACGTTCTTGTAATTGGAATAGAAGGAAATTCAATGTAAAGTCATTTCATCATACCCCAAAAAAGGGGGCATCAAATAACTTCAGAGCAGGGTCTTTTTTTGTGAATTGTGGTTACGGCTTTTATTTGTATAGCAGGGTAACTTCCCTGCTTGGATTTGGCCATAATGTTTTGAAGTATCTGGTATTTGTGCACACTTCTCTCTGGAATATCAACTGCACCGTGAAAATGATTTAGTTTTACCCAAAGGTTTAAAAATCAGAGGCCTGGAAACATTATCATCTTTATATGGTTCTGAAAATACATCTCKGCTTCAGAAATGAGCTCATGCTTGGTGTAATAGACCTTAAAAATGGAATTAAGGTTTATGGAGCATATGCAAATCTTCATGTGGTGCATTTAGTGTGAACAACCTGTGTGAGAACATCAGGGCGAGTGCTCTAATGCTGTGGCCATGGAAATTGGAGGTTTCAGCTACAGGGCAAGAGAAACAATGTGCCACTGCTGGTCACGTAGAACATCCGTTAATTAAATTTTGATTTAATTTGATTTTTTTTTCTTTGCATCTTGCTTGCTTGACTATTCTGATGAAGTAAATGACTGACTGTAGTTAGTCCAGGGCCCTAAATGAAAACCACTTCCAGTAGCSCTAGGACAGGGACACACTTCCTTCCGGGACTGGCTACTGGATGAYCTGATGATGGTGGTGAGCACCAGGAGGAGGAAGGCAGCTGGAGAGACTTGGTTGGAAGCTCCTGCTGTGATTGCAGCACCCATAACTTACCCAGAGGATTCAACAGGGACGCAGGACTGAAGCTTGGGCTTGCCTGAGGATGATGTTTAAGTGCAGCTCTGCCTTAATCAGTGATAGCTCAGCTGTATGTGCCCTGGTTTGTAGCCAGAGCCCTCATGGGGGAGTCAGTGTAACCRGGATAACTACTAGTAGCTTATAGTTGTAGCTACTAGTAACATGTCACTGCAAAGGGTTGCCATGTTGCTCATGGTGTTTGTTCCTCATCCAGGGGATGTACCACCTCATGGAATCATGGAATAGTTGAGGTTGGAAGGACCTCTAGAGCTCATCTAGTCCAACCCCCTGCTCCAGCAGGGACACCCAGAGCACGGGGCACAGGGCGGCATCCAGGCGGGTTTGGAAGATCTCCAGAGGAGGAGACTCCACAGCCTCCCTGGKCAGCCTGTGCCAGGGCTCTGTCACCCTCACAGTGAGGAAGTTCTTCCTCACGTGCAGATGGAACTTGCGGTGCTGCAACCCGTTACCRCTTGTCCTGTCACTGGCCATCACTGAGAGGAGCTTCTTCTCACCTCCCTGCCCGTCTCTTTTTTGCTGGCTAGGTAGAGAATCCAGGCAGAGTGTCTCACTAAGCCAGCTGCCTTTCAGGCCCTTGGGCTGCCTGCTGAGGCTGCTGCCCCAAGTGTTTGCCCTGCCTGAGCAGCACAGGCAGCTGGGCCGCTTTCCAGCGAGTTCCACAGAGGCTGCAGTTCGGAGCACATGCTTGAACGGAGTTGTTGCCAATTTTTGATAACTTTAAGACCTTGCCCTGTTGCCTGGGGCAGTTCAGGATGTGAGAGATGAGCAGTCCCGCCATCCAGGCAGGGATGGCTGCTGGAGGGCTCTGTATCCCTCAGCAGTTCCAGCCCTGCTCATCCATTAACTTATTGGGAACCTTAAACTGGGTGGTGTGAGTACCCCCCAGGGCAGGCATTGCACAGAACCAACACCTTGTCACTTTTGTATTGTCCAAGCATAGCCTTCTGTTTTCAGCTTGAACTACTGCTTTTTWAAACGGTCCTTAATTAATAAGCATCTGCAATGATTTATAATTGGATCTACAAATCTGTTTCTAATGGTTAGACACATGGATTTCAACAATTGCTTCCCTAAGGCCACATTAGTCAGCATAAGCTCAGGCTGATACATAGGCTTTTTTTTTCTTCCAAATTCAGAAGGAAGTGTAAAAATTTTATGATGTTGCTTTAACGAGGCCCACTGGGATTTGGGATTATTTATCTAAACCCTTATTAAAGACWAACTTTTCTATGTTTAGCCATCCAAAGAAAGCTTCTCTTCAGTGCAGTGCACTTTTTTAAAAAGGAAAGAGATGTGATAAAAGCAGAAGTGAAGTCATGGAGAAAAGTATGGAAGTTTTATTTTGTTTTGTTACCCAAAGCCAAGGTTAGTGTTATTAACAATTAGTAGTCTTTAAAAAAAAAATGTAGTGATGTAGCAAGAATGTTAAGGCCATTTCACTATATAGTGGAAAGCCTGCCGTTTATAGAAGGAAGCGACTGGTGACACTGAAGCAAAAAGCAGAAGACAAACGAGGTCTGCCTCGTTCCCTAACAGAAGGATTAATGTTCCTGTACAATTAGTAATTTTATAACTTCATTTTTCAGTACTCAGATTTTTGTCTCTTTCATTTTTCCCCACACTCTGCTCTCTTGTAGGGAACTTTCGCTCACATGGGCCTCTGGACCTCATTTCAGCATCCCCCTACTGCCTTCTCCTAGAAACTATAAAAGGAGGATTAAATGGGGTGTATTTTGCCGGGATACGTCTGTTCAACTTCATCTTGTTTACTTTCAGCAATTAGGAAATGAAAGAATTTCAAAGGGCTTGAAAATGACAAATCTGATCTAAAATCAAATGATTCAATTATAAAAATTGAGGTCAGACTTTTTAGCAGAAGTTTTCAAAGAAGCCAGAGTGTGACTGATAAAAAGTTACAGAAGATTACACTTCTTTCCCCTCATGTTGAGAAAAACTGAGCAATCTCTGTATATAGAAAAATTTGTACTCTAAATTTAAATGCACTCTTTCTCCTTGAAAGAATTAACCATTCCTTCTTGTTTCTAGAGTTATAAATAAATACCCCCACTAYTTCATTCAGTTCTCCTTTGCGGAACTTTCTACCATTTGATTCTTAGTTAATTCAGTTACTTAAAAGTCAAGACTAAATTTAAAGGTGACTTGCTCTTTCTACCAAAAAAAGGCTCTTAGGCAGCTCCTCTGGCAGCGCTTCAGAGCGGGTGGGTGAATTGCATTGTGCGGCTGCTGCAGCACCAGCCGGAGCTGCTCTTGCCGTCTCTGGAAACAGAGTTCACCCCTTCTGCAGCTGTGTCTGGGTCTCCCTGTACAGGCCGTTCTAGAGTGAATCTCTCCTCAGCGTTGATTTTTCTTGTGCTGCATGGAGTTGTTTAATGCTGCTTATTTGTCGTAATTCCGTAAGGGAGCGTGTTTAAAAAGCTGGGTTTTGTGTGGTGTGTTAGCTCTGTTTGGAGCTGTGACTGGGAAGTACCCTTCCTCTTCCCTGCGAAGGGACCCACTTATCTATATAACTAGCCCTCTTATAACTAGCCCTGAAAAGGTATGCAGGGAGCTTCCTTGGGGGAAAAAGATAAATTCATTTGTAGGGTCACTCTRTGCAGGGCAGGACAGTTAGCTGTACAACCCCCGAAGTCACTGAAGAAAAAATGTAAACCTGAGGGTAGCTGGGCAATTTTTACATCAGGCACTCTGAATATTCTGTAAAGAGTTGTTTAACCTTCATCTGAATATTTTAAATTATTTATTTGGCTAATGGTGATAACCTTGGAGCAGCAGGTGCATCTTTCTCCTGTATAAGAGCAACAGAAGAGCTTCGTCTTTCCCATCCTTTCTTCCTTCACRAGAAGTAATGGAAACTTACTTTAACATGATCATGTTCAACTTCCTTAACATACAGTGATTCACTTGGCATACAAAACTCTGCTTTAAGAACCTTGATGACAGTAAWCGGTAAATCTGATGAAACCTTAAACAAATGTGTTGATTCTGAGTCTTCCTGTTGTATTTTGCTTGGAGAGTCTAACCTTTGGGAGGAAAAGGAGGGAGAGTCCATGAAATCAGTCATCTTATGAGAGTTTGGTAGAAATGTGATGCAGGAGAGAGCTGAGAAATGTTGCATGTGTTTCCTCCGGGCCTTCTGCTCCTTCGGAGCATCATGATGCCTGTGGAGAGGCTGAGATGATCTGTTGTGTCAGCGCCCACCCAACTAGAAGGCCTACTGCATGTATGGAAATATAACAGCATTTTCCAGTCCACTGAGGGTAAAACAGGCAGGAGCCAGCATGGTGCTATTTATCTTTATTTACTTTCTCAGTTGTACCAAGAGCAGAATAATGCTTGTTTCTCTGTGATGGCATCATCATAAATACACTGTTACTGCACCTGATTCATGCACAGAATCACACACATGGTAAAGTGTATGTGGCAGTGCTCTGTCTTGCTGGTCACCCCMACATTCCTTTTCCCAATGCTTGCTTTAAATGCATGGAACAATTTTAATGAAACTTAGAGTTAAAAACATCGATGATACTTTCCTCAGCTTCATTGAACAGGACGGCAACCTTGTTCATGTCCTTGCTGAGAATCATTTGTAGCCTTGAACACAACTTTTATGGGACGTTAGAGAATCCATAGAAGAATTCAGTCAGCCTGTGGGAATCCAAATTTCACTAGCCCTGTGAGCAGGTGGAGCCGTTTCCTTAAAATTACATGACCCTTTCAAGTATGATTTATCTTGAGTTACTTTGCATTTACATCATTTTCTTCCACAGTTACTATGGAGGAATAACTGCAGAGTGCTTCTTTACAGCCATCGTATTCACAAAGTGTACTCCCACCTGCCCAGGTTAGAGCCGTGATCCCTATTTTCTATGTGTCTGAAGTGTCGGAAAGGGTAGTGGGGGGTGAAACAAAACCTCAGCGTTTGAGTCCTCTGTTAATACATGCTGGGAAGGGAAACTCTTTCGATCCATGATAGTGTGGCTCATGTTTGATGCAAATGCATAGCAGGGCYTAAGCCTGAATTTTAGCACTGTGCCAGTAGCATCCTGCTCTGTGTCCTTTGCATCCATCTCAAGCACAATAATCTACAGTTATTGCTACATGTTAGGGAAGTAAYGAACCATCTGTTTTAATTTAGAATAAGATGAATCCAGGAAAGAATCAAGAGATGGAAAGGAGGAAGAGAAGTATTTTGAGGAACTGGGGCCACCATGATGGATGGATCCTCAGCAATAGTCTGGCTACTGCACTCTGCTTCCAGGCAAAATTGCTGGACTTCTTCCTAGCTAGGATGCAGTGAGTAATTTGGAAGTTTCAGCTTAAAACCTGAGCATAGCCATTAAACTAAAGCAACACATTCTAAAGCAATGCTCATGCAGTTCTGCTGAGAATAGTTTGCTTTTCCTGCTAATAGGAGCACCTTGCTTTGCTGCTGAGAAGTCTGCAGTTGCGTTGCACTTAGGGGCTGCGCCTGCAGCTCTGCGTGGTGTGGGTGTTCAAGAGCACTGAGAGCAGAGTTCARCCAGGGCCCCCAGGAGCTCCACTTCCCTGCTTTTGTGCCTTTGTCTGAGAACTTGTGAATTGAAACAAAGTGTGCATAGTGCTTTTGTACCCAGCTAACTAAAAAAATGATAGGGGATTTTTTTAAAAAGTAAATTCAAGGAAACAAAGTGTGAATTTGTTGCATTCTGTCTTCCAGAATTTCTATTTTGTCTATATGTACTTGAGTGTCACAAACCCAGATGGAACTGATTTCTCTATGGACTTGTTCTTCAAGGTCAGATGCTGTAAAGCAGAGCTAGGTTTTAACTGACGATTTTTTTCCTAAGATTTTCTACTTTTATAGCTTCTATTTTTGCCACAAAATGTTGATGTTTTCACAGATGAACAAAGGCAGACTTTTCTCCCCTATGTGCAGTTACTGTTGTGGGGTTACTTTGGTGCATGCAGCTGCCAGTKGTACCGTTTTGCATTCTGGTGTTGCTGGTAGAACATGTCCTGGGAAGTACCAGGCAGGGTTGGAATTTTATATCCAAGGTCAGTTCCCTCAAAATTAAATTTCTTGTTTTCTTCATTCTACAGTTGCCTATTTTTGCTTACCTGGTGCTCAAAGTAAATAAAGATGATAATCTTAGCTGTACCCACTGGCCATCTGGAGCATCTTCTCCAGATGGAGATGGTGTGTGCTTTGAGTCCTGTCATGAATTTTAAGTGTAATATATTTGTATGGTCCCACATGTCCAAGTGGCCCATTGAACACAAGTCTGCCCTGAACATTTTTGCCCGGCTTAGCTTTTCATACATTTCTTTTAGGTATTATAAATTGTCAGCATAAAGGTTCTGGTCAAGCTGAACACCTACAAATCCAGTCCTGTGATGTTTAACCCTTATTCCAATGGTTCTTGCTGCTGAATTTCTGTTTTGTCTTCTGCAGATACTGTACAAGCGGGGCTCTTTTGCAGAGAGATGAAAATACTTTGTGAGTAATAAGGTTTATACCTTAAAATCAGTGCTTTTGAGATTTCCTGATAACCRGCTAGAGGAAGGCAGACAACACAGAAAAGCAAGTACAGCACAACAAAAMCGCTTTGGTCCAGAGAAGTATGTTGAGCCTTTCCTCTGAATTGACGTGCTCCTTGGAGCAGGTATCCGCATGGGGCATGGAGAGGATTCAACCCTCTCGATGTATTTTCGCGCAAGAAGTTGCAGTAGGTGGAGGTAGCGTTCTGTGCTCCGGTGTAATAATACTCTAAACAGTCAGCCGTGCTGACACGGGATACTGCAACTGCAGTTGTTTGGTTTTCTGCTTTTTTTCCTTTTTTTCCACCTTGTGGGGTAGTGAAGATAGTTTGATGGTTTAAACAGAATTCTTATTTGTACTAATGAAACTTTAAAAACAGCAACAAACCAGCATCATTCTATTTACTTAAATATAAAAGGATTGAGCCTAATAAAATGTTGCTATCTGTGAGATTTAAAAAAAAAAAAAAAAAGAGAGAGAGAGAAGGAATTGGACCTGTTCTTTGCAGGTTACAATAGGTAGCTCTTGTTTTTCTGATTACCCTTTCATAACTTAAAAATATTTGCAGTGTGTTGAGAAGTAGTAAAATAATTTAAAATACAAAAATTAAAGAAAAACATAGTTGAGATTYATCTGTGATCGCCTAATACAAACAAAATAGTCCAATATATTTTAGCATGAGGTTTTGAGTTTATTTTCCACTTAGAAATGAGCAARATACATGTAGAATGTCTGTTTTAAATCATGGAAGCGCTCATTGAAGCAAAGAGCGTAATTATACTGAAAAGGCCCTTTGAAATGTAACAAAAAAAAAAAAAAATTCATGTAAGCTGCTCTGAAAAAATATCATGGCAATGAGCAGATGGCACTGTGGGGAGGTTAAACTTGAATTTTCATCATAATCCTTTCTTACTAGCTTTAAATAATTTGTCCTTTTCCAATGGTGACACGAAGTTCAAGCAGAGCTTGCGTTTTCTAGGGTGTGATGCTTTAAGCATACTGAGTTGTTTGGATAGTGAATTTCTAGATGGTTTGTTTGTTCATCAGCCTCTAGAAGTACACAGTGATTCCACTTGCAATATGTATTACCCAACAAAAAGACCAATCCCTAATAAAGATTAAGGTGTATATATACCTATATGTTTCTAAAACATATCAATAACTATCAATAAGTGCTTTACCAGAGAGGATATTTAAGACTAAGTTCACAGATACAAGCAGTTTTCATCCTGTCTCCATAGTGATTCCTTGAAAAAAAAAAAACTTTTAAATTTTAATATTTGGAGATTTCTTTTTTTGGCAACTGTGGTCAACTGCGCTAAATCTAAAACTGCAGCTGGCCACATGGCTTCCTGGATTGCAAATTTTGATCTTCCTCCTTCCCTTGGGATGTTCCATTGTTGTTGCGCATCTCCTTCCAAGGGGGCTAGTGAGTCCCATTTCCCTTCTTCGCTTCATTGCGTCTTAAGGTTTCATACCTGTTGATTTGCGCAACTGTGCAACAGTTAAGATCCTGGGGAAAGTCTGATTGAAAAATCAAGTAACATTCCCAACTATTGCATTAAAACAAGTCTAGAGATGACTGTTTCAGAAGAGGAGCAGTATTTTGATTTGTGTAAAGAAAATTTTCTAAAGGAATTTGGTGTAGGCTGGGGGAGAACTGCACTGCTTATTACTCCATGTTATTTAAATTTGGCAAGAGTTTAGTAGCTAATGACTGTGCATTGATTTTTATGTCATTTTCAGATCATTGCAAGGATAATTAAAAGTATAAATAACTTAGCCTTCTGGCATATTAAGTATATAGACACATCAGCTACCATAATTTATAATTGGGTTTAGATTAAATCATTTTTAGAATAGTTATTTAATTTAGCAAGTTTGTCCTTTGGTTCAGTAAAGTCATCTGCCACTTGGAGCTGTAGCCTGTGGAAGAAGCTGCTTTAACACCCAGTGAACCCTGAGAGTCGGGGCTGAGCCTCTGTCWGCTTTTCTAGCAGATTCACCAGCATTTAGGCTCCACGTGTTGTGAAATGCTGGAAGGAAATTACCAAAAGTTTGCTAGGGCTTCAGAGTTTCATTGAATCAAGTGTTTCACAGCATTCAGAGCCTAAATGCAGAGCACGTTTCCTTGGGTCATAGCTACTGAAGGCAAATTAACCCGGTGCCTTGGTGGTATCAGAGTGCTCCAGGGAAGAGCTTTTTCATTTTCCAGTTGTGATCTACTTAGCCTGCTCTAGGTTAATGTATTTATAGAAGTAGCCTGGTAAATCAGAGGTGGCAGTGGGGATGCTCTGGAAAGGCAAAGGGGCTTACCTGGCACTCCAGAAAAGCTGTCTGTTTTCTCTGATGCTGAGACAGTTGTATTTAATGATGACACTTCATCCGTGGTGGAGGGTGATTATCCAAGGAAAGTAGCCTTGGCATCAGCAGAAGGGGCAAGAACTCAGCTTCTCCTGAAAGAAATGCCAGCTCGTGAGAGCACAGCGCAGTTTCTCGACAACTTGTAAGAGTCTCTGTGATTTTTTTTTTTATCTCCTGCCTTTGAAGGTTAGAGTTCTGTTGCTTCACTGACATACTGTGAATATGTATTTTTGGTGAAGACTTTTAGGGCATTGCAGGCAAGTTCCACGACCAGATGGGTGACTACACTTGTCTGCTTGTGTGCAGAGACAAGCAGTGAAGCAAWAAATGATTTGTGATTTTGGTGCCTTAAACTTTACTTTTAAAGACAGGACTTTCAAACCATACCGTGAATTATGTAGGCATAGTAGCAATTCTGGAGGCATAGAGCAATTCCTGAATGTCTCAGTCTCCTGAGTTCCTGCCTAGTCTCAGAGGAGTGAGTTGAATGCACTTGCTTGAGCGCCCTGTGAGCAGATGCTTCTGCAGCAGCATCTGAGCAGTTCCCCTCCAGGCTCATCTGGGTAACTGCTCCAGGCTCRCCCATCTAACCATCTAGTTGCACTAGCAACTGGCTGGTTACGTTGCACTTGCCAATAATCCCTAGGTCAAGGGAATTCTGATTGCCCTGGATTTTCCTTCAATTATTTTGAGTAGCTTTTAAAATATGCTGTTTAATTTCTATTATTATGTCATTCTTTCACRTATTCCTACAGGATTTCCTGTAGGAATTCCTCCAACTTTCTTAGCTGGATTTCTTTGATTATGGCAATGTGGCTCCTGCATCAGGAGGAGCGTTGCCAGCAGGTGGAGGGAGGGGAACCTGGGCCTCTCCTCAGCTCTGATGAGGCTGTGCCTGSAGTATTGGGGGCAGTTCTGGGCTCCCCAGGACAAGAGGGATGTGGRGCTTGTAGAGAGGGTCCAGTGCAGAGCGACAAAGATGATTAAGGGGCTGGAGCGTGTATCACACAAGGAAAGACTAAGCAAGCTGGGCCTGTTTAGACGGGGGATTGGACTAGATGATCTCTAGAGGTCCCTTCCAACCTCRACCATTCTGTGATTCTGTGGCAATCATGCTCTAAACTCCTCTTTCAAATGGTCCTTTCCTCAGAACATTGAGAAGTACAAAGGGGAAATAGTCTTAACYTTTTTTTCTTAACCTTTGATCTTTATTTCTTATTTGGTTTCAACGCTTTATGAGCATTCATAAAACAAATGTGCTGTAAGCATGTAAAGTAATTTGATTAGTATTCATCATGTGGTCTTATTTGCAATATCAAAGTTATATGAAAGTCTTATTTATGTCCCTTTATACATGAACCTTATRTTTATTGTATTTTTTTGGACCAGTCTAAGGTATATGTTGCAGTTGGAACAGAAAGGGCAAGCTTAAAGTATTGCTTTAATCTATAGGAGCTGCATCTCATGTTCTGTTGTCACCAGGAAGATTTCCTACTCTTGCCTTTGCTGGAGATCAGTTTTGCTTTCACCAAACCATTTTCCCAACTTAAAGGTGTAGGATCGTATTTTTTTTCCAGTTGTCCTCAATCCAGACAGTGAATTGTATTAAGTACAAGGTTCAAATTTCTCAATCTGGCTCACTTATTAGGAAGTTTAAGAGGCTATGAAGAATGTTTACTGTGTGGATAATGTCATATTATTGAATTTGTTAATATTGTCTTGAGTAAACATTGCTTGTTTGTCCAATGTGAGTTATTATCCATCAGCTGGTGTTACACTGTGGTAATTCTATAAATGTGTCTCCACTKCTCAGATACCCATTTTCAGGAAAACATCAGACTTCCCAAAGCCTAACACATACTAGATCTTAAGGAAATTCATCTGAAATAAGGTAACTGTCTCAAAAGTTCTCGGAGGGGAGCAGATAATAAAATGGAAAGGTGGACAACCAGGCACAGCGATCAGGGTGATTAAGGTCTTCCTGGTGATGAGGTTGCTGGCAGCCTTAACTGAATTGTGACAGTTCCTAGACGTGGATTTAATGTCCTGTGGAAAAAAATCACTTTGACATGCCCTTTTAACTCAGAGCCTGTTCTTAGCTTGGACTGTTTTGTTATGCTTCATTACATCTTACAGTTTAAAGTTTGTTTCTTAAACCTGATCCTCCTTCAAGCACTGTCAAGATGTCAAGGTCGGTATTTAGYGGTGAGCTTGTATCTGCCACGAGGTCGGTCTGAAGTGGATGTGCACTCTCTCACCCACGATGATTTAGGGAATACGTGTAGGGTTTATTGATTATGTGTAATGCTGAAGCTCGCAATGTTTGGAAGTTGCAGAAGCTCAAGGCCTCTTTTCAAGGTAGAAAAAGTGCATGTTTTCTGAAGGAAGAACACAAAACAACATGGGCTGCTGTGATTAAGTTGTTTCTGGAGACAGAGTTGTCTCCTTCAACACTACTAACCTTCATCGTCCTCCAAATGGTAAATCTCTTACCTCCGCTATGATCCTGTCAGCCAGGCACATGCAAGTTCTGCTTGCATCCAAAAGAGCCCTGCTGGATTCTATCCAATCTTAAAGCCTTTTTTATAAGACCAGGACAGCAAGATGCAGTCTTACTTGCATGGTCGAGGAGCTTGTAGCCAGACCTCAATGGTGGCGTATGGGGCAGCTCAGCAACCAGGACCATGCTGCGAGGCTTAGTTGTCCTCCATGGGYGCTTGCGCTCCTAAGGAGAAATCCCAACATATCTGCCTCTTTCAGTAAATTTAAACACGCAATCTCCTCTCCTGCACTGGAAATGAGAGCTCTCCTTATACATAGGAAAGACRGACACTGTTAAACTAAGATGTAAAAAGGAGTGTGTGGGGAGGTGGGCTAAGCAGAGAGATTCTTTCCTCTACAATGATGATTGCAGAAAAAGTATTTTAATACTTGTGTGAATAAAGATAGTGGAAAAAGAACAAAAAGGAGTATCCTCTAATAAAACACTAACAGCTCACAAAAACATGTGTTAGATGCTGCAAAAGGACAAGATTTAAAGACCAGTTCTAAATGAGTGTTCTTGGCCTGGTACGCGCTAGAACACACATGATTTGTTTGCTCTAAAGGAACACACTGGAATTGTTTCAGGAAATACTCATAGCTAAGCCATTAATAAACAAGGAGTACAATATAATTAGGTTAGATGTCTTTATGGCAACAGTCCTCCCCAAAAATAAACCCAACTGCTAGAAAAAGAGTCTCTAGGGCAGTGTCAGGGCTGTAGAAATTGGGCTTTAAAATGAGGAGGCAGCTCCAAAAGATCCTGATCCTAAGTGCTAAGTTTTAGTGGTTGTAACGTTTGAAATATTGTCTGGCATCCTGAAAAGCTTCTTTGCAGGCAGGGTCCTCATCTGTGGAAATACCTCCCCTTGGCTCCTCACCTGTGGTCTTGGGCTTCTTAGAGGGTGTTGGGTGGTGCCTGCGTGCTGCTGTGGTCAGACTCGCTGACCTCTGAAACCAGGAAGCTCCACTTCTAATGGCTTCACCTGAACTCGCTTGTATTGCCAGGCAGACAGACCAAAAATACAGAATAAAGGCGTAGAAGGAACATAAAGTAAGTTTCTAATTATGGATGTGGAAATCATTATCTTTTTTAAACCTGAAATATAAAAATCATTTCTGRGTTACAGTTAAGGAGATACCGTTGTCGCTACCTGCACAGCTCCCGTCATCGAGAGCTGGATATATTTCCCAGGAGCATCCCAGCATCCTGGGGCCAGTCACTGTGGCCTCACTTTRTGCGTCTGAAGTCATTTATGTCATGAAGTCATTTTTTCACATGACTTGAAAAGTCAAATCACATCTTTGGCTTTATGAAGGCTGTTACTGTACAGCAGGTTTTGACCTCTCTTCTTTGGTGTGGTACCAGCTGTGAGTGGAGAYCTTATATGAGGGACTGCCACTAACCAAGAAGGCCACAAGCTGCCTAGGCTGGACAGCCTTCCTCCTTCCTCTTCCTCCAAAGTGTTCAAAGCTCCTAATGGGAGTTAACAGGGACCTACCTGTTGTGATGAGAGCTGAGAGAGATGTGGCATGTTTGGTAATTCAGAAGCGATGGACTTATCTCTTTTTGTTTTGAATTTAGAAAAAGAATAAGAGAAAGCTCTTCTCTGTTTTTTGAAGGAGATGGAGGARATGGAGGTCTCCGACCTTGTGTGCATTATGGGGCTTCCTTCTTTGTATTGAAGCAAAACTGTATTCCTGTTTACCCCTAGATGAAGAAAGAAAGAAAGAAAGAAGAGGAAATAATGATTAGGAAAGAAAAATCCAGTTAAAATTGAGAAGGCCAGTGTACGACAAATGGGTGCAAGAGCAATTCGAGGGCTTACATGAGAAGGAAAAAAACATGGTTATTTGACTTGATCTTGCTGAATGCCATCTGATGGGGAATTGCCAGTGGCARCTGTGATTTCATTCAGAAATACTGTTCAGAACAATCCACTCATGTTTCTAATCCCAAGCTTGATATACACTCAACTTGCCTGTCACATGCTGTATCTTTTTGTAAAATTGGTGGTAAGAAGAAAGTACTTCAGATRTAGCTTATACTTTCACGCTTCTCAGTGACTGCTACAAGTAAAATGTGAAGGTATTAGAAAGTGGTATAGTTTGTGATAAAAGATTATTTGTTTGGAATTTGGGCGTTAAATATATATTTTAAGATMATTTTGTTTGTTTGCTTTTTAACTTACAGCCTTGCTGATGCATGGGAAGAGGATATTGGGGTTCATCCTTTAACTTTTCCATCACAAACATGCTTGGAATTACTGCTAGTACTGGGTTTGAGTACCAGCTCTCTGCCACCTTCACTTCGTTGCATGAATTCTTTCCAGGTAAGGAATTGCTGGTGTGTG
>NW_020455316.1:4470755-4494649 GCF_003342845.1 Nothoprocta perdicaria
TTATTTCCAAAAAGAAGAGAGATCTCTGAATGCTGATAAATAGCTTGGAAATAAAGGCTTGTCTTTAAGAGTTGCTTGACTCTCCCTTAAATTACATATTGTAATGGAGACTTTTTTTAGTGGTTGTGTTTTATTTTTTTATTTTTTTCAGTTGTATTTAATTTGGAACAAGTCAGGAGATGTCACTGACTTTTTAAACAGAATATCACTGTTTAAGTTAAATTATGTTTTCAAATAGATATCCTCAAATTTCCAGACTTAAGCCTGAATACCTAGAATCATTCAACTCTATTGAAATGCACTTAAAAAAAACCCGCTTTCTTGTCTTAAAATCTTTAGCTGAACTAAAAATAGRTATTTGGAGTAGTGAAAACTTTCGAGTAATGAGACTAAATGTTCAAGCCACTCTATAACTTGGAGAGAGTGAAGCATTCAGTTTGTCCAGAGGCTTCTGCTGCAAGTTGCTGCTGATGTTCTGACGTTCTTGCCAGTCGCACAAATTCTTCCTCCTAAAATTCCAAATAAAACCACTGWTAATGGTGTAATGCTAAGCCAATCTGTGTGGTTTTTATCATTTTTCTGAACACTTTAGATTTCTACAAACAAAACACACAGACATCTGTAATTCATCCTGATAAAACATAGCAGCTCAGCCTTTTTATGAGACTTTTGTCTCCCACGTAGTTAATAAGTCAGCCAGTTATTGATACAAATCTAAAGCTATTAGATGTTGGACAGAAAAAATATCTAAATCTGTGTTTGTTATTTGCAGCTATATGAGAATTGTCATTGTGGTAGAATTGAGTGCTGTTAAAAGAGTTTATAACAAGAGATCTTAACAATAAGCTGCCTCTATTTGTGCATGCTCCCCATTTGTAATTGAGGGAAGAGAATTATTTRAGTTGTTTTTCACTCACTTCCCTTAGGAATATATTCTTATTGTAGAATTTGGGGGAAGAAACACCATGATCATAAAATCAAATAATTGATTTTAAAAGTCGTACTCTGTTGTCCACCTGCGGGATGTTAGATGTTAGAAAATGAATATATGAAACTGCCCTGTCCGGCGTCCTTTGTATCTTCTGAGCTTGAAAACAGGGGATCTGCATCCAGTGAACTCCTTAGGTAAACAGCAAGTATTGACCACGTCAATGGTTTCAAAGTCAGGATGGCGACTCAAGAGTCTCGCTCGAGTGCGAGACTGCAAAACGGCAAGTTTCAAAGATTGGTTAATACCAGCTCTTCATGCAGTTAAATAATGGGTGCTTCTTATTAAGAAGTGACCATTTCAGTTGCCTAATGTAGGAGGATGTACTTGTTGTCCACTTYGTTGCTAATAATCTGTGGTGAAATCTTGCCCGTGCAGTTTGTGTTAGGTTAAATAGCTGGGGCCACGCATCTTTYATGGTTTCTGCATGGAGCGCGGCTGAGGTTGTGCACTTGGGAGTTCTGAATCTTATCTGGACAGAGATAGGAAGTGATAAATGCCTCTGAGCTCGTGCAGATATGAATCAATAAATTCAAGAAGCTTCTTTACCTCAGAGAACAGAAAATTTCACAGCATTTTCTCCCCCATATCAGAATCTTTATGACTGTACTTGAGTGCTGCTGGATCATGTTAGCTTCACAGCGCAGCTTCTGCAAGAGAACCATTGTCTTAAATGTGAGCAGCACTTGGCCTAGCCCAAGCCCAAGTTGGTTTTCTGAATCCTCATTTGTCTCTTGCCTCTGACTTAGCTCGGTCAAACTCAAAGCTCAGGGGAACCACTGAGCCCTTGGTTTAAAGCAAGTGGAGAAGTGCCTTGCTGGACTGGAGCACTGTGAAGAGTGTTTTCCAGCAGTGACCTGCTCGGATTTTCCTGTCCGCAGAGCAAAGTGGATCATTTGACAATATCCAACTGCTATAATCTTGATTAAGAAAATGATTTCACGGGAAAGATGCTATTCATCGTTTTAAGGTGACTCCTGGTTACTGTGCTTTCAGAGCAACAAGCAAGGCAGAGTTTCACAGGTTTTGACAAGGCAGAGTGCTGAAACCCACATTCACTGTGTGTGAAACGTTCCCACGCTTCTACTCTCCTTACCAGATGGTCTCTATCAGCCAATGTTTGTCCTAGAGGGCAAATGTAGTCCTAGAGGGCAGGAAAAAAGCTACTTATTTGTGTAGCTTGTTTAGATCTAAGTTTTCAAACAAGGAAAGCCATGAGGCAGAAACAAAAACTGCGTGGGCTTTTCACCAGTTCTTTGCAAAGAAATCTTTATCGGGAGGGTTTTTGGTTTTTTTTTCTTGCTTGCTTCTTTGTACTGAAATTCACCCTTTGTACAGCAAATAATAAAATATTTTGTCCTACTTTTTCTCTGTTTTTCTTTTAAAAAGTTGGCAAGATCTGCAGGGAACTTGACAGCCTTATTAAATTATGTTGTTACCTGAGCATAAGATTTGTCTCCATCCAAAATATTGAAGTATATTTTGATTCAAGCAGTGGGTAATTAAAGGCCAGCGAACAAAGACTGTGATACTTTGGGTGTCTTAAAGGATTCAGTAGCAAAAATAGTTGCTTGCTTGTTTGTGGTAGGTCTGCAGTGATATAGAAAATTGTATTGATTTCTTGTTTTAAAATGTGCATTAAAATAATGCTTGTATTTGAAAAGAACCACAGAATTTGCTCTTGTGCCTATCTGTGATGTTTCAAGTGGCAGCAGAAAGATGGGGACTCTGCAGCTGCAGGTGTGATTCAAAGTGCTGCAGGAGTTAAAAGGGAAAGGACTGAAGAAAGTGGCCAGACCTGAGTGCTTTCCTTAAACATTGACTTTTGGACACATAGTATGGGGCTAGATGCTTCCCAGCATGGTCCTTTTTGTGTTTTGTAGAGTATTTAAAGTTACATCATGTAAATACTACCATAGCTGTAGGTGGTTATTTGAATGTTGCAGCTTAACTCTTGAGATGGTATCAGTAAAACTTTAAAACATCCTTTTTTTTTTAGTAGTCAGGGAGACAAAAATGATCTCCCCCCTGTGTTTTTTGAGATTGTGTTTACCTTCCCTCTCTATTATATTGCTGAAGACCCACATCTTTAGCTGGTGTAGATGCATTGGAATATATTTAGGATGTAAAAAGCATACAAAGAAAATGTGCTTAGTTGCTAATCATCTCAGTAATAAACTCTGTTCTGCTTTGTGCTCTAGAAATGCTCTCTGGGAGTCGCTTAACAGACTCCATATCTGTGCTGAAACATAAATTACGTTTATTTTCCAACAGTGTGCTACTGCTTAGTAACATAATATTTGAAATCACTTGTCATTCCGGTTTGACTATGGGAAGATTTTTCCGTGCTTTTGACTGCCCTGGGGCAGCCTGGCCGAGAGGAGCTGCAGAAGACGCTCATAACGTGGCTCCTGGTTGAGCTCAGGGGGCAGCTGCGCAGCACAACTAACGCCTGAGGTTCCCTTCCTTGTTCCCTTCCTTGTTAAACGGTTGGTTCGAGGTAGTTGAAGGACTTTGGCTCTCTGTCTTATTTTGCCTGCACTTGCGTTTCTTTGGGAGGCTTTAGAGAGAGGCAGCTTGGCAAGCTGGTGTCTGGAAATTTGTGGGGACCAAAATGGATGGGACAATCTTGCTGGCTTGTGGCTGCTCCTGTGTTTGCTGGAAAGCTTGSATTTACAGCCCTGACTTCCACCTTCCCACACCTGTTGTCCGTCTCCCATGCTAAGGAGGCCTAGGATGACTGAAGCACTTYGTTTTTATCCTGGAGCAGTGCAAAGAAGTCAGGTGGGAGAGAGGACCTGGTTAATTCAGAGGTTTAGGAGTGTCCTAGCCCCGCTCTCAGCCTCACTTTGTCCCTCTGTTCAGCTCCCTTACACTGTGCAGAAAGCAGGGTTACATATCAGATGCTGGATCCATCTGGCGCTCCTCTCACGTGCACTGGCAGCTCCGTTCTTTGGGAGTGGTTGGCCTTGGCTTTGCCTCTCACGTGCACCACACTGTATAACGCTTGGGAGAGCTTGGAGGGAGCTCCCACTTGAGCAGTCGAGTTCTTGATCCCTGCACTGCCCCGTTGCTATTTGGCAGCGCGGAGCCTGGCCAAACACACCGCTGCTTAAGAGCTTCCAACACAGAGCAGTTAACACGGGGAGATGTTTTAAAGTGACAAGTAATCTCTGCTGTGTTTTGCTAACCTGATCTTGTCTTCCTCTGAGTTCAGGCACAGTGAATGGAATGTCTCCGATATTGAATTTTTATGATGATGTATGAGCATGTTTTCTGCTGTTCAGCATGTTTTCTGCTGGTGCTGTTAGTGTAGGAAATGGGGCATTTTTACTCCTAATATCAGGCCTGTATTCATAAGGCCACAGTGTGTAATAGTAGCTCTCAGAGCTACATAGATAATGGTTTTACTTTTRCAGTTGTCTGAAATTGAAAGAAGGTTGTGTTGCAAGAACTATGGAGCCATTTCAAAAAATAATTTTTTGAAATAGTTCTTTATATTCTTTGTTGTCATTTCCCCTCCCCCAAAAAACCCTTTTCTATAGCACAACCTCTCAAGTTCTCCATCCTTTGAAGTTTTTGCATTTGCAGAAAACTTACTAAAATAGATTTAGAGATATCAAAAAGCARTTTGCTCAGAGGATATAATAATTAGTAAATGCAGTTGTCCCTACAACTTAATGGCTCTAGTGTGCACGTAGCTTGCTGTCAGATTCAAAAGATTTGTGAAAGGCAAAATAAAAAAAAATACTGYTTTCTGTCAGGCATACACTTTGAGCTGAAATGTGTCTTGAGTGGTTTTGCAGTGCTAAGACTTAAAAATAAAAACTGCGAAATTAAGTGAGCTTGCGATATGTTTCAGGAATTGAGGACAACCACAGTGCACCTGTGTCTTCTGCAGGTCTCCTGGAAGCAAGCAGCTGAGTAAAATTTAGAATTTTAGCTCCATTCCTTCTGTTCTCTTATGAGCAGCTGGAGCTGCAGAAGTGACGCAGACCCGGATTCTTGTTATGTCAGACTCCGCGTCTTTGGAAAACTGCGGGAAACAGTTTTACTTGTTCAGAATACTTTGGGACACAATGGTATAACAAATGAAGCTGAGAAGAGGAAAGGAATGGACTTTGAAAAATACATGCCTCTGGATCATTTATCCCAGAAGAAKTTTTTTTGGGAGGGGGGAAGGAGTCCATTATGCAGTAAAATAGTATATTTTAAGCTTTTTTAAAAATTAAGCTGTTAGGTGGTTACTGAGGATCTCACACAAAATGAAACATAGGTTTGGATACGTATGTTCTGTGGTACTCTRTAGACAACAGATGAAATTCTTAGTTTCTTAGGGCTCTTTTTTGACAATTAGCCTTTTTCTTTTCTGAAGTCCCTCCAGAGACTGTTTGTCTCTAAAATTTCTGAATGAGCACTGATGGTAATGTGAAGAAATGACTGCAAGTCCATCGTAGTCTCTGTCGAGATGCAATTTCCCTTAACCTACCAGTTTTGCAAAAGGAAAACTAGAGCAGGGAAACCAAGTATAGTCAGTGTCAATGTCTATCAGCTGTCCCTATTTCCCCTAGYAGTGTTTTCATTAGTGCAGTTTAGGATAAAAGTGCCAGCTCTACTCCTCTTTTTCTTGGCTTTGACCAACTCTGATGGATTGCTAGGATGACACAGGATGGCTTCATTCTGCTCCGCATGCTTTTGTAGTTTATTTAAGAGACGAATCTTTTTCACATGGACATGATCTAAAAAATAAACCCTCTCCAATGTTTATATTTCATTTTCTTTTACATTTGCAAATGTGTGTTATTGTGAAGTTTTAGACAATTTTGATTTCAAATTTGATTTCTAACAATTTTTTCAAAAATACAGAGTAAGTTCCCAAGGCTTTTACAGTATTATTATTATTTATTAAAAATGCACACAAATATTTCATTGATTTTAAGATAAAAGAAGCTGCAATGTATGTATATGGAGTTTGTTTGTGCTTGTTTGCATTTACTAGAAATCATAACAACTCTATTAAAATCCTGCAGAATAAGTAGAAAAGAAGTGATAAAGTGATACTGAGCAAATGCTGACAGAAGCAAGCAATATTAAAAGAATTAGTGTTTCAAAGACTAATGGGAATATTTCTTTGCAGATGATAGAGATTTCTAGGTTCAATTAAGAAATGATGGTCTTGTTTTTTGTTTTTTGTTGCATCTGCTACTTAATTGCCCTTTATTAAGTTGATGTTCATTAGGCAACTCAGGATCTATTATCCTGGGAGGATGTATTACACTGTAAGCTTTCTTTTAAAAGTATCTCTAAAGTGTTCTGTAGTATTTGCTATTTGTGTGAGATACTGAGACTATCCTCTATTTTTTCTCTTTTTTCTTTTTTTTTTTTTTTTCCCCTGTTTTTTAGCTCTCAGGATCTTGAGCTGAAACTGAATTATTTTATTAGTTCAGTGCTCACTGATGGAGGAGAGATAGGGCTTTGGCAGCAGTGGTCCTAAACAGATTCATAACTTGTTATTTCTTTCCACTTCAGTATAGAAGAGCTTCAAGAGGTGGAATATGGGCCTATCCTAAACATGGGCAGTTTTTATTTTTATTTATTTTTAAAGAGCTCTCGGTGAGTAGCAGTGAGCGTGTAGCCTGGAGGCAGTTGCATCCTCTAGAGATGAAGTTGTGCGCTGCTGCAGAGAGAAGACTTGCCCGAGGAAGCACCGCCGCACACGTGCGGCTCCGTCTGCCTGGAATCCAGCAACAAGCACCTGCATGGCTTTCCAAAGAGCTAAATATTTACCTGATTACTCAGAGAAACGACCCAGGAGGTGAAACGTAAGCTCAGCACCTGGCAGTATATTTCACAGCAGTTTTTTTAGAAAACCTGCTCAAATGTCATTCACCGTTTAGACATGAGCATAAGATGGATTGGAGAACTCCAGAACTGATGAGAGTTCTCCATCATGAGGAGATCTATCCTCATGAGGAATGGGGTGCCTGGTTGATACTACTCTTCTGCTTGACTTCTTCTGTTGAGAAGAGTTCTGCCTTTCCAAAGTCATTCTGAAATCTGAGAAAGCTGCTGTTTTTGTAATATCCTAATTATTTAGTACTTGTGGCCTTAACCTGCTGTGAGACACAGACTGAGGGCTGGCACTCCTTATCCACAGGCCCCAAATTCCCAGAGAACAGCACCTGTGATGTTAGGAGAGCGCAATGAGATGACCATGGTGTGTGCACTTGAGCACAGGGGTGCCGTGCARGASGGCTGCTGCACATCAAGAACATCTCTCTCTGTTCGGTAACTGAGCTTGTCACGTTGTGGCTGTGAGAAACTGCCTCTGCTCAGRAGGAATATTTAACTTCTTGCAAAATGAAATAATGCTCCCGTACCACGTGGTCAGTAGGTGATTTATTTCTGTTTTGCACTGCTTTCTCCAAACCTTAATTTCTGTAAATTAGTTTTAGCTCTGTCCAGTTCATAATTAATGGMTTGATTTACATGAGGAGTAAATTGCAATCTGCCAGCCAGCTTTGTGCAGAAATCTGGTATCAGCTGCATGGAGCCAGATAGGCAGTTGTTAATTTGAATATATTACTGTGTCTTAGTGCTGAATATATTACTGTTAGCAATGATCCTATAATGGAAATTTTTCTGCAAAGTTCTATATTATTATGATGTGTGCTTTGTAAAAGGGTATTGTTATGGAAAACTGTAAGAGGCTCTTATCTCCTTTCAGAATCCAGAAGGAAGTTTTGAAGTTACTTATAAAGTCCAGAAAGATCGAAAGATTATAAAGGTTTTATAAATGTGCTTCTTACTGTATTTATGGGTGCTTTAAAAATAGATGGATTCAGCCTTATCAGGGTGCAACTGTAGGCTGAAATAGGTGTGATATTTCACAGATTACAGAAGTTTTGAGGGACCCTGAGAAGAGGATGCTAGTCAACCATAGTATATTGTATTAGCAGATGAGGCAGCTCGCCAGGGCACTCGGAGGAGTTTGAAAATGGAGTGTATTAAAGAGCTGCAAGCAGTAATGATGTCTTCAAGGAGACAAATGGGGAAATATACAGAAGTCTGCAAAGCCAAAGCATAATAATTGAATCCATGACTTGACTATGATAAAGTACATGGTGGATGGAAAGGAAGGGGTTGTTAAGCCTCAGCTGAAAATGAGCCCGGAATGGATCTTTTGGTGAGGAATTCAGTAATGCCTCTAGTGAGAAGCATGGGCTTTGCCTGCTCTCAGAAACAGCAGCCCATCATTCTGTGGCAGTAAAGACAGCGCTGTGCTCTAAATCTGCGTCCTTAAATCATGAACCTGTGAGCTGTGGCTGATGGCTGGTGACAAATGGCAGTGCTTGAAAGCTCTTGCTTGTTAAGGGAGAAAACTTCTAGGTTTGGAGTTGAGGGAAGCTGGGATGGAAGGAAGCTCTGGGGGGTTGTTAGAATTGCTATCTGTCAAGGAGCTGGGAAACACCTGAAGGGAAGTAGAAGAGGAAAGATGGATCAGCTGCCTTTTCAGTAGGAGAAAGCTGCTGTTCCCATCCACCTAGCCCAGCAGAGTTCTGCCAGGCACARAGAGGATACACATTTCCATCCTCGTTAAATTGCTCACTTCTAATTAGCAATAAAAGATCAGTTGTGGGAATGATTTTGTGCTATTGCTGCACCTAAAACAAAACATGGGCACTTTTGAATTGAAGGAATTTGTTCCACACATGGCTGTGTGAAAAAGTATCTCAGTGTATGCTTTTTAATGCTCTCAAAGTAACATTTGGAGTATTTATACAGGAAAAAGAGAAGGGCAAAAAGGCGTTTGGGTATTAACACAGCCCATTGAAGCACAGAGACCATTTAGCGTTCGACGGGAAGCTGTTATGCCTTGAGGAGAAACCTGGCAACCATTGCACAGTGTGTAGAAAAACTTGCAGGAATCTGAAGAGGCCMCAACCAGGTGAGATCCCTGGAGCAGAGCCCTGGGTGGGCGGGATGTGCTCGCTGCATGGGCTCCTGCCAGGCTTTCTGCTGCTTCATTCCTTATCCCCCTCCTAGCTGCTTGGCACGTGAAAGAGGAAGTGATTTTGCCTTATAGTAAACAAATATAAAAGCATGGCTTCCGTAGTATTTCCAACCCAAATTTAAAATACATTTATTTGTAGTCTACATATAGAGAGAGGCTGTTTTAACAGACTGCTTCCCAGGGTCTGTTACCTCTGCGAGCTGTGGCCTTGTGGGTGGATGAAGCCCGTGAGGGAACTGTCTTCCTCCTGTTGTGTATAGTAAATTTGAATTATAAAAGGAAAATAGAAGAGAGTTTTAAGCACCTTGGCTGCGTGAAAGAGTCTTTCCTGTGAACTTTGACAACTGAAAATGTTGTCTCAGTCTTACTGGCTCAGTCCGCCTTACTGGCCGCTCAGTCCCAGTAAGGAGTTCTGCCAGAATACAGGCCTCTCCAAGAACAGGATCCTGAAAATGACTGGACTGTCACATTTTCTGTGTTGTAATGTTAAGTTATGCTTATTTTCAGTGACTGCTAACACTAACATTGAGTCTAGGCCTTCTTATATATAACTSTTTGTCTGAACAATTCAGTTTGTGATGGTCATTCTTGCTTGCGGTATTTTGGTCTTTGACACATTTTCTTTCMCTTTTCTTCCAAATTTAGATGCCCTATATAATAATAGCTTAAAATAGAAGATTATTGTTTTATAGTCTGGGAGTGACTAGCTAAAAAAAATTGTTTTCCTTTGATTCCCAGCAAGCCTGCTGCTTACTCTCAATTTGATRCTTTCATACAACATGAGTCCATTCATCAGCTGCCAGCTCTTCAGGACTTGTTAAACTCTCTAGGACTTTCGTGTTTTCCTCTTTGTGGCATTCCTAGGCTTTCTGCAGTGCTGTTTTTTCTTTTATGTGGCTTTCTCATTCTTATTACATACCATATTAGTTTACTTTCCTTAAAGATTCCCATTGAGACTTAGGAGAGAGTTCATGATCAGTGGCCCYTTGGGTGGCAGTGGGGTCCTGGGTTGGCACAACATTATGAGCAGGCAGCCTTCTAGTTCACTTATCCCTCTTGGCTCTTGGAAACTCTCTTTTGTTAGTTGTGGTTGTCTGATTGTATTTRTATTTTATTATCGTATATGTTGTATTGGATTTGCCCCATTTCAGGTAGGTAGAAAAACTGGGTCTGAGGGGGRAGCAGCTGAGCCCTCTCTCTCCTTTGTAACAATGTAGAATCAACTCTGGTTTTTCTTACTAAGAAAAAAAACCTGTGAGATCTGCTGAGCACACAAAAAACTTCCTCCAGGTTACATTCTCTGCTTCCACAGAAAGGAAATGCATTTTCAGCTGTATTTTTATAGAGCAGTAGCTAGTGACTATTTAAATTAATCAAAAGTGTCTATTCCCCATGGGTATCCTGGGGATATGTTCCATTAGTGACTCCTTTTGCTATTTTAAGGTGACGTGTAGAATGTGACTAAATATCGCCCATGGAAGCCTTTGTGTTCTGCTCTGTTAGGTTTTTACTCTCCTTCCCTACTTCTATTTTCCCCCCATTCTGTCCTTCTCAGCTAGTGCTCTTCCTAAAACCTGGACTTAAACCAGTGAGTAAATTAAGATCTTTTTTTTTCCCAGTTTGAGGGGCTTGACCTAGCATTCGTGAACAAGAAATACAACAGAAAAAAAAAAAGTTCATATCACATCCCACATGGCTAATGAGGTATTAGAGGTTGAAATTTGATGATATAAGTAAATAGGGATTTTAGATTTTTTTTCTTAATTGCTGTGGCTTTTGAAGAACTAGAAATGAGAACTGGACCTGGAAAAATAGTGCTCTTGTAACAACAGTCTTCATTTTTGTGTGAGGGGACTGAGAGGAGAGACCGTCTCTTGAGGGCACTGGGGTCATTGTGCTGTATCCACAGCTCCAAAAGGAGGTGGAAAGCTCTGATCCCACCTGGAAGTCACTGTGCTGCTGTCATGTAGTTCATATGAACTGCCTGAAATGAGATCTATTTGCATATGCTTAAAGGTAGCTTAGAGCTGAAGAAAAAGCTGCTGAATTAACTAGTCTTTTCATAGGCAACCTCTCCTATGGAGGCAAAGCATACATTTTGAGAGAGCAATGCAGAAGTCCAGTTTGGCTCCTTTACAACAGCACTGATGCTGCTTTATCAAAATACAAAAGCTAGCACCTGGAAATGTGCTAGGATTATATTCCATTCCCAATCTGTGTTGGATCTGTGTTGGATGGTTAATTTGAAAAATAGTTGAGTGCCTAATGAAATCTTTGAAAATAATTTCTTGAATTGCACTTCTTTGGGGGGCAAAAACATCACCTAAAASAAACTGTAAGTCCCAAGAATTTCATGTGTTGTCTTAGTTTCACATACTGCTGTGTTCTTGCAAAACTAACTTGTCTTTGATTCCTTTTAGACAGTTAAATAAGATGTGCTGGTATTTCAGATCACACAGCGCTCTCATTTAAGTGAACAACTATTGAGAGGTTTTGATAATCAGGTAACATGTTTAGGGGATCCACCTGAAGATTTATGAGCCTTTTCCCAGCTTGAAAGCTTAAAAATGCAAGAGATGATTCCCCTTGCCCCAGCAGTTTCAGCTTTTCTCTAATTAGTTTGTGCCATAGCACAGAAATRCACCTGAAGAATTTGTGATGACAGCTCAACATTTTAGGCAAGGACCTGTTGAAGTTAATGTCAGAACTCCTTGGCTTCAGTGAGGCAGAACTAGATTGCAAATGAATAAAGCAGCCAGCTGGATATATTATAGAAAAATAATTATTGCAGCTTCTCTGAAAGTCCTTCATTAACACTGCTGGATGTGAACTTTGCGAGTGAATGCTTGGAGCTGGGCTCTGATAGCTCTTTGTGAGACAAGTGGATTAATAACTGATTGCTGGTTCACACATAAGGTTTTTCCTTTTTTTTTTATCTGCAAACACTTCAAACAGTGTAAGTGATTTAAAGGTTTCACTCTGCTAGGAGAGGAAAATAAAAATGGTGTTTATAGTACAGTACTTGCTACCACTCTGCAGTTATTGATATGATGTAATATTTTACACTTGGGTAAGTATAGATTTTGAATAGAAGAATTTAATTAACCCTGAATAAATATYCCTCATAAGGGGAAAATTCTCTAGTTCTGTTTCATTAATGCTGCATGCCTCTAGCAGTTAACTAATTTAATTTCACTCCTGGTGTTCAAGGTCTGGGCTCTTCTGTCTTTCTGTCTTTCAGTCTGTCTTTTCCACAGGGTTTGTTTAGGTTTATCATTGGGAAGAGAAGTTGAGCCAGAGGAGAGAGAGAAGAAAAGAGAGAAGGGGAGAGAGAAAAAGATAGGTACAAAATGTTTTTTCCTGTATTTGGACTTGGCTTTGTAATACACAGTGAACATAAATAAAACTCTGTGTAAAGTATAATGTAGGAAAAAAGTTTTTGGAATGGCTTCTGAGACTGAAAGGCTAACAGCCTGCTTTGAGAAAGTCAATTAAAAGGAGATGAATGGTCTTTGTAATGTGACTGATCCCAACTACTTTAATACTTTTAAAGTAATCCCTGCGCATACAAGCAACCCCGCTCATTTCATTTTACCTACTTAAATGTAGGGATTTGGGAGATCAGTGTATAATTAGTCTTTTTGAGTTRATGTGTTTATGCAGTACAACAGGATTTATAGCGAGCTCAGGCTAAAAATGAGTGAAGGGTGACAAATGCTCAGTGAAGGAAGAATATCCATCCAAAGAATATCCACTCACGTCAACCAAAAAGGCTTCTGGTCTGGTTTTGCTGAGGCAGAAGTTTTAGTAGTCTCTAAGTGCAAAATTAATGTACATCTGGTTTGGAGACAGCCCTTGAGTATTACTTTGCTGCAATACTCCTAGTACAGAAGGGTGTTGTAGAAGCAACCCAAAACTTGAGGCATGCGAGGCCCCTCTTCACTGCAGAAGTTGTTTGTGGCACTGTTCAGATATTAGGGCTTTTTTTAAAATGTCTGTTGCTTGCCCTCAAAATAAGGGTAGCCAGCCTCATTTAACTCACAGAGCCCTGAGTAGCTCCATTAAGGACTGAGATGTTCAGATGCTGTGTTAATAGGCCATTTCAATACCAAAGTTAAAAAAAAAAAAAAAAAAAAAANNAAAAAAACAGAAAAAAAATCAAAAGAATTTGCATTTATCTATATACCCAAATGCATAGAAATGCATGGATACACACAGACATTTTGAAAGCATAATCGATGCCAGACACCAACAGAACAGATGCCTGGGCAATATTGAAAGGCCTTATACTGCCARTGACTATAGTTAAATTACACCTCAGAGTAATGCACCACTTGCTGGGATTTAGAGTAGTAATCTTGGATGTGAACCCAAGTGCATTGACAGTACAGACAGGTTTTCCAAGAGGTGCAGTTTATTTGCCTTGTCATGGAATACACCAACTGAAGAACCAGGTGATGTCCTCCCTTTATGTTTTGCTTTGCCTTCTATGCACTAACAATATGTATAATTTTTGTACCCTGGGAAATGTTCTCTCAGTGACTGTGCCTACCTGTAACTGATAGACAAAATTTAAAAAGGTCCTGACATTCAAACTGGATGTTTGTGAACTAATGAATGTGGCAAATCCAAGAGGGTGATTATTTTTAACATGAAGTGTGAGAATTATTTTTTTCTTTTCACTAATCCAGTGCAGTTGAACTAAAAATTTTCATGCAGAATTTTAAAGTAGTTCTTGTTCTTTGATACTTGATAAAATTTTAAGCAACTTTCAGTTATTTCTTTCTGACTGTTTTAATTCTTTCTAGTGGCGTTAACTTTGGGTCCTTTCTAGCTACATTCTTGATGATCCTCTCTCTCTGCTTGATATACCCTCTTTATATACACTCTTTTTTTGCTCTCTGAATTTTATGTGCTCCATTTGTTGATTTGCATAGTGCAGGTAAATTGGATTTTAATAGCATTTTTAGTGGCCTTGCTCTAAGGAAGGAGTTCTAAACAGTGTTTTAGTGCAGACTAATATGCTAAAATAATTGTCCTTCAATAGTCTGTACTGATACCTCAAGGGAGTTATGACTCCAATGTATAATTTGTTTATTTATACTTGTCCTTGATGGTAGAATTGGATATACATATATATATATATATATAAAAAAGGGAGAATAGAAAGAAAAGATGGARAATTGATTATACTTGAGGTCATTAATGTTTTTGAAAAGGAAAATAGAAAGTGASCAAGAATATCCTATTGTTAAAAGAAATCATGCTAGCTTTGTTTTTCAGTGATTAGATTTTCTTATCAGTGCTGGACGTTGTCTCCTCATAGTAAAATCTAATTGTTATTTGCACATAAAAGTGGAAAGAATTCAATGGCTAGAAAAAAAATAAAAGGGAGGAGGGGAAGAAATTTTAAAAGAATAATATGAGCTTTAAGGAACTATGAGCCAAAAAAACATATTCGTCCTATATGTAATGTAAAGAAAAGAAGTTATGAGGAAGGAGGAGAAGACAAGTTGTCCAAAGATTCAAGGTAATGTTTAACTTAGAAGTATTCCTGTCTATTCCTTGCCAAAGTATCTTTCAAGAGAGTGACAAAAATTGATGCATCAAAGGAAGCTTAGGGAGCTACCTGAAGAGTGAAAGTGAAATTTGCAGTGTATCTTAGGGGAAAAAAAAAACCCTAAAACATGACTGAAAATGGAGAAATTATGCTTTGAGGGTTTTACAAAACCCCTAGAACTTTTTTTATTTTTTCTTGAAGGATGTCTAATGACCTTTTTTTTTTTAATGTGTTTCACTTTAAAAATGAATGCGAGAGATATATCCAGAATAATGCTGTACTGACCTGCTGCCTGTGCCTCTGTGAGAACCTGGAGGGAGCCACCTCTTGTCTCACTTGGTTCTCATGCTCTCCTAAAATAACTCGCTGTCGTGGTGCTGTTACTGTGATTAACCATGAAAATAGGGTGCCTGGGGACCTGAAAAGAGCATCTCCGTGCTCCCGGTATAACGTTGACTGTGCCTGCAATATCTGGTGAATGTTGGATTGGGTCTCTTAAGTATGGGTGAAACTGGAACTACAAATATTCCTCATAAATACATCAAGACTTTTTGCTGCTGCTATAATGTAGATACTAATAATACTTAGGGACTTAGGATTTTCTGCATCCTAAGGCAATAGTCTCTCTATAATCCCAATATTTAATTCTGCTGAGACAAGCAGTCCCTAACTATCCTGTGTGTGTGTGTGTGTGTGTGTGTGTGTAAGCCTGTGTATGTGCATTTGTGTCTTACTGGCACAAGTGCTTTAACATCTGCTTTGTTTTGAAATGGGTCTCATTCCGAGCAGTTAGCCGAGTGCTGCCAAAGCCCACGTGTGAACTGTGCTTTGCTGTGATAAATGAGAAACCACTTGTCTCCAAATCCATTTGTTTTTGCTTGAATTCCTTTGCAGAAGGTGATGGGTGACCTACTTTGGTGGGGATGAAGAATGGCTTTGCTGTTCCTCAGCGGCGTTATGGGTCTTGTAAACTGTTGCACAGTCTCTTGGAGTAGGTGGCATTATTAGGATGGGTATTAATTATTTGGAGGCAGCTGATGCATCACCTCAGCATCRTCTATATTTGTCTCCTGAATGTTCCTCGTCTCTTGCTAATTATAGGTGGTCTTGAGGGAACCGGCTTTCCAAGCTAAATAGACTAGTATTAACACGCAGGGTATTTTTGAAGCGTGCTCAAGTGAGGCACGAGACAGTTGACTATGGCCTGTGTGTATGTTAATATCCCCACATTTTTCCATAGTTCTGGAATGGGCAAGTGCTAATGCTGCTCTCCCTGCTTGTCCCGGAGGAGCAGCTCCCCAAAAGTCCTCACCCTGAAAGCCTGTAAATCTCTCTCCTCTGTTTCCAGGTTTGTTGAGYAGACGGGTTATTTTGTTTCTGCTTTAAGGCACCTTAGATCTTTCTGTTCCTTTACTGCTCATTAATAACTTTCCTCTGTTCTTTGTTACATTTTTTTTAAACAAATTTAAACTCTTCAGCAGCTTTTGCTATTATTGTATCATCAGTCATCTGAAACCAAAAAGAGAAAGAGCATGTGTTTCTCTTCTGGTTGTCTACTTTACGGAATTTGCTTATCTAAAAATCTTTTTCCTTTCTGTCTCTTCTCTTCCACTTCCCCTCTGCACCCCCCTCCCTCAAAATCAGTAACATGAGAGGCCTAGTCTGAGCGTAGGATTAAGAGCCAGGAAATCCTGACTCTTTCCATGACTCACTGTGTGTCCTTGGGCAATCTGTTGTTRTTATAGACAAAAGTTGTGCATAGCACTTGGCTGAAAAATTAGAAGTGTGGTTCTTGATCCAAGGAGATTTGTTTTCTAATTTAAATCAAGGCATGGCAAAAGTTGGACAGGAAGAAGAGGGTACAAGACAAATCCTGGTGGAGTAGTTGGCTTGTGAACAACATAATTTGTCTATGAAGGGAGATGTGCATTACTGACAATTTCTTTTTTATTTACAGTGCGATAGAGACCTCAAATAACTGTTCTGGTAAATGTTGGACATGCAGCTCAGTTTCAGAGCTTTCTTATTGGAAATAGTAAGACAAATAAGAGTTATAGCACAATAGAGTGTGGTCGCTGTGTAGGTGAGCTTGTGCTCAACTTGATAAACCCAAACGAATGTTTTCTTGGAGGATTTTTTTTTTGGGGGGGGGGGGGGGGGGGAAGGGGCGCTATGGATTTGGTGTTATTGAATAAATGTATGCAAATGCCTGTAGTCTTACATTGCACATCTTGAAGTACGTGAACCCTTCCTCACAGTTCAGAAGAACTTATGGAGATCTTTGGAGAGCGCAAATGCTGGGGAGTGTTCCAGGCAGGCAGCATTGCTACCTAGAGCAGTCATTTACATTCAGCATCAAACCATTTCATCTGGTTTAGTGTAGTCCTCCCATCTCCCGGCCTCTTGCTTGTGTCGTACTGTCCCTTCTCTCTTCCTTCTTGTGCATGAGCCAGGTTGCTGTGCGGCTGTGCCAGTAGAGCAAGGGAGGAAGCTTGCAAAAGGCTTAAATAGCCTTTTTAAGCCTTTAAGCTGGAATAGCATTCCAGAGTATTCTTCTTTGTGGGACCACGTGCATCAGCACAGGCTGCTGTGGTATCCCTAGTGTTTGACGTTTCCTTTAGGTGAGGTATCACAGATCGGCTGAGGTTGGAAGGGACTTCTGGAGTTCACCTAGTCCCATCCACCTTGCTCAAGGAGGGTCACCTGGAGCACGTTGCCCTGAATCCTGTATAGAGGCTGTCTGGTGCCAGAGCCCTGGAAGAAACTACCTAGGGAGGTTGTGGAGTCTCCTTCTCTGGAGATCTTCCAAACCCGCCTGGATGCCTCCCTGTGCCCCGTGCTCTGGGTGTGCCTGCTGRAGCAGGGGGTTGAACTAGATGATCTAGAAGCCCCTTCCAACCTCAATTTGTCTGTCACTCTGTGCGTGTCTCCAGAGGCTGAGACTCCGGTCTCTCTGGGCAGCACCTCCTAGTGCTCAGGCACTCAGGGCAAAGTAGTTTTTCCTCATGTTCAGACCGAACTTCCCATGTGCCAGTTTGTGCCCGTTGCCTCTTGTCCTGTCATGGTGCATGACTGAAAAGAGTCTGGCACCTTCCTCTTGACAGCCTCCCTTCAGGTACTTACATACATGGACAATGTTCCTTATATCACCTTAGTAGCCCTTTGCTACACTGGGTGTCCAGAGCTTGGAGTGGGGACTTCTGGTTTTAAATTATAAAATGCCTACCCTTTTATATTTTTTTCTAAGCTTCCTTTCTTCCTTTTTGATAGCAGGGTTTATTGAAAAGTAGGATGTCATGGTTCTCAGACTCAGAATCTTCTCATCCATGCCAGGGTATGTTTAGAAAGCCAAGGAGCATTAACATTACCCCTATTGTTGCATTGTTAGGCTGCCACATGAACCTGATGAGAAGACTTCTTCAGAAAGTAGTCTGGCATGTCCCCCTGCTCTGGGCTTTCTGCTCTCAGGTACTTCTCTGAGATTTTACTCCACAGTAAAATGCTTGTCTCAGCTTTTATTCCAGAGATTTGCAATATGCAGTGTGTGGCTAGCAGCTAGGCCCGTGCAGAACTGTACTCCGTGTCAGCAAGTTTGGTCCCCTAGGATTGCAGATAACACGTCAGGTGTTGTAAATAAAACAAGCTCCATCTTAAAATCTCTCAGGTTCCTCGCTTTGATCCCTTCTTCTGGAAGGCCACTCCAAATTCCTCCAATGGCTTCAGAAAGGCTGCTCAGTTCTGATGCATTCATCAAAACTCTCTGATTCTGTCGCGGTAGCGAGTAAGTATTTGCAGTTGTGCGATGCCTGGCAGGCACTTAGGAATGTAAATTCCTGGCCTGGCAGCCATTTAGGAATGTAAATTGGAGTCCCTTAAGCACTTCCCCGCCTCAATAGTTGATTCCTATGGACAATTGAGGTAAATGGAGCTGTTCAGAGCTGTTCCAATCTATTTGCAACATCAATGATTCAATGTCAAGTTCAGCTTTTGAATAATTGTGTTATTGTTGCTGAAATCATTTGAATCTAAAGGACGTGTGAATTTATCTCAGGTTGAAGTTATTTTTTCTTTTTTTTCTCCCTCTCCAAAGAGAAAATGCACACAGTCTGTCATTTTAAGACCTTCCTCACTGTCTTGCTAATATAATAGACTTGTTCTCTCATGGGTAACTACTAACAAAAAGTACTGAAGAAAGATGCACCTTAAATGTACTGAAGTCAAAGATAATTAGTTAAACCTGCTTAAAATGCAAAAGACATTTAATGCCAGTGACAATACCTCTAGCATCTAGAAATGTTATTGCCAGGTTCTTCAATCAGTTGTTCCGCAGGCTGTAGGAAAGCTTTTAATAGTGAAAGGCACAGGGGACTTTAATGTGGTAGATTCTTCTGATACTCTCAATCAAAGCTCTGATTTGAGAGTCAAGAAGCCCACGGGTTCCCATTCCATCAGTTAAGTTGCATTTGCTATATATGTTATACTTCTCTTACAAGAAATAGTTATGGGACTTGGCAATAAAGAAAACAATAATAAACACCATAAGCCTGCAACATCTTCAAACCATAAGTCTTTGCTTTTAAAAATTGTTGCTTAATCTGCCTTTACTACTGGATTATTAGTGCATCTTAATTAGAACAGATTGAATGTGTGGGATTCAGGTTTGAGTGTAATCTGCTGTTTGAAACACTTGAAAGCTTTTATTTTTAATGATTTTACTCTTAGTCATTGTTGAGRGAAAGTACTCTAAAGATGATGAATATTATATTTTATTATGAAGCCTCAATGTCAATTAACTTCTCAATTTGCTAAGAAAACGTCTGGAAAACAGAGTTTGATCCTTGAAATGGATGGTTTCAGTCTTTCTTGTGACTTGCAGGAGGAGTGTGCTAGGTCCCTTCTAGAGAGGGAAATCATTTTGATGCACAGTTGGCTGTAGAGAGTCTTAATGGCCAGAAACCCACACTGTAAAAATACCTGATATAATTTAGGAGCCTAAATGTCACTGGCAGTGGCCTTAAAATCCTCCTAAATTGTTTGAGGTTGTGCAAATATATTATTACCAGCCATCTATGAACAGTGAAGTTGCTTGGTGGTAGTCTGTCCTTTTCACCTTGGACCAGACTTTCTCTTTGTATGAGCTGATCACCGTGGGCACAGACATTTTCCTGAGCATCCCTCAGCTAATTGACAAATGATTTTGTGCTTTCTTTTGGGTCTCTTTCGGTATTTCACAGGGTAAAAATAAATGCCATATTTAAATTATTTTTACCTTCCTCCTCACAGTTAGTGCTTTTATTGCTGCCATATCATCTTCCAAACACCTGCTCCCATCTTAGCTCTATCCTAATCTCTTGCCAAAAGCTGAACTCTAGCTCTACTCTGAATGCAGCAGTCCCAATAAGATGTTTAAACTAAAATAGTGCTTGATGCTCATATACCCCTTTCTATGCACCAACTAATGAGTCCTCATACCTCTGCAGGGAGGTGCATGTTCTCACTGCTGTTTTATCTGCCAGGAAGCAAAGGGAGAATTTAAGCAGTTGTTTTTTTTCCAAACTTTCTTCTTCCAGAAAGTCTTCAAAAGATAAGCCAAGGAAGGCACCTACTCACACTGTCTGATATCAGAGGGCTTCCTAGCCCTTTTCTCCTTTAATCTGCTCCACCTTTTGACTCAGAGTAGATTTGCTATGCACCTTATACATTCCTTGTAAATATGAATTCCTGACAAAACACCTCCTAGTAGTAATAATAATAACATATTTATATTCATCCTTGCATTTTTTTTTCTGCTAATGCACTTGTTCAGGGTCGTGCTGCTTCTCTCCCCTCCCTGCTTCTTTGGGTATTTCAGATAGGGTTTCAAGCAGCATTTGGTTTTGGTACAGCCAGAAACAGACGCGCCCCTTCTCCTGCTGTGGCAGCCCTGTGTATGGGATCAGCAGTTTCATCCAGGCACGTGCATGTAGCATTTGCTGAGGGATATCCTCACAAACTGCATTTGCCTCTGTGTACTTCATCATTGCTAAGGCAAAAACACTGCAGGAGAGAAAGATAATCGACCATTATTTTGCTTTTGTGTTTTAGTTACAAAAGAAACCCATTTTGAAGACTCAACCAGAAACACACTGGAACACCTTTCAACCAGATGTCGGTCATTGCTTGTTTCTTTGCTGCCTCTTTGTTTTTAAAGCCCTTTATCACAACAATTTTAATAAGAACTTTTCCTCAGGAGCAGCTTCAAGACTGAGCAGATGATCCCTGGTGCTAACCTGTTGCCTCGTGTTGCATTATCTGCCCTCTGGGTTTTCTGCAGCATCTTGGTAAGAGAAGAGAAGGTTCCTGCCAATGCCTCATGCGGACAGTTCTTTAACAGGTTGCTGCGGTTGGATGAAGAGAGTCAGGAAGATTTTCATTAAATTAAAATACAAAAGTGCATTGACCTGCAGCATTAATATCTAATGCCTCTGCTGTCTTGCTGGTGCTGTGTCTTGCAGATGACTGTACTGCAAATATTCTGAGGGCTTTGGAGAGCMTGAGGAAACCCAGATTAGATCGATACTTGCGTGGTGCCTTGATAATGCACTGTAACACTCACATATCTGCAGTATTTAGTGTGAATCATTGTCTACACTCATCTGCTACACTCCAGCAGAGATCCTGCTTTCTCTTCATTCATTGCTGTGTTTCCAGTTCAGTTCCTTGCTCTCCTCAGCATTCTGCTTTACTACTTGTAAATTCAAAGTGATCTTAGCTTGCTCTTCTTCTCTTACTGGGGACAGGATGGGGATAAGGGGATGGCACAGGGAGAAAAAGACCAAAAAAGAAGGCGCTGAATCAAAAGGTGTCAGAAAGGAAGCACCAGCAAGAAACAAGCAGCTTCAGCCAGAGCCTGAAYGTGATTCTGTCTTGCAGATCTTACCTGCCAGAACTGGCTGCAAATAATTAAGGGTTGTTTTGTTGTATGTCTGTGCTGCCTATTTCCCCAAGGAAACATATGGTCAGGTCTGCAGGGGACTGAGTTTGCTACTGAAGTAAGTACTGTAATAGAGTATATGAGCCACAGCAGAGGTTGGAGGTAGATCCTGACTGAAGGAGCATTAATTGTGTGGGTCTAAAGGAGAGGACTAGACTGATGTGAAGAGAAAAACAGTATGGCTGGGGGGTAGAAATAGGAAGTTTGAGAGGAGAAAGGGAAAACCTGAGCTGAGCGAGAGAATAACAGAGCAAATGTTAGTTTATGGTGAAAKATTTGAGCAGGAAAAAGATGACTCTTTAAGTTACCTGCTTCGAGTGCTGCCCTTGAAAGTCACCTTCTTCTTTTAAAAGGTTTGTTACAATACTTCAGACCTGAAAGGGAGAGGAAGGAAGGAGAAAAGGCAGCCTAGACCCCAGCTGAGCCTTGTGTTGTGTAAGAAAGAACTTAAACTGATGCCTCTTATTGAGACRTAGTGGGATTGGAGTACAGTAACAGGGTGTTTTGTTACGTATAAAYGTGTGTATGAATTGCAGAGAATAGCATCAAGTGGCATCTACTTTAGAGTAATAACCACATATATGAACAGGACAGCAMACATCCCTGCAAATGTACATTTTTGTCAGGAAATAAATTCAAATGTGCTGATTTCTTCTGGTCTCCCACCTTTTGTGCACTGTACCCCATCAGCTGGGTACCTTTCAGAGAGGGGATTTGATGGGGGATTCTCTTTTTAAGATTTCCATGTGATTAAGCTACTTATTTTGACTTTTGAAAAGGCATCGAGCCAATGCCGTGTTCCTCACCCATGTGACAGAATATACAGTTTTTAGAGCTTACAAATCACAAGTATTGGTTTATGTTTTACAAGCTGTACTTTTAACTGATGCCTTTGAAGCCAAAATAATGTTAGTAGATTCACAGTCTAGCAATACTAACATACCAACCAAGAAAAAAAACTCAAATTATATGGACTATCTATCATGAAAAGTGCTTTTTTTGCCCTGGTAATATAGAAATTGCTTTTTTGGCCTGTGTTTAGTCCCTTGCAAAGTAGGTATGAGTAACTTAGTCCACAATCGCTGGAACACGTCCCTGAATCCCTTTAGGTTTTTCTTTTAAAAATAAGACTGTGTTCAGTGCCTTCTTCAGGACAAGGTTTTTCTTCTTTTCCCCATGGCTTAAATCCCGTCAAGGCTCTGGTTTCTGGCTACTAAAGCAGTGGGGCACCAGCCTCTCCGCCTTTCAGGGGGAGATAAGGCTGCGCTTTGGTATCGATGGCACTGGTCACTGGAAACAGATTCTCAAGAGCGCAAAGAAATCAGGTTGTCTTGGAACTGCTAAAAACGCAGCAGAGCCTTAGATCGAAACCACTTTTGGGGCAGGGGCCCGGAGCGAATCYGGCGCTGGGACCTGGCGGCAGCTTCTGCGCTGGGCGCCCAGCGCGGCCTGCGCACGTTCACCCAGCGCCTCGGCGGGCCTCCGGGAGCAGGAGCGGCGTCTCCCACACACGTGTGCTCATCTGCAGCCGCGCAAACCACTTCTGCTGGGCTTGCCTGGTTAGCTGGAAGTGAAGTTTGGCACCGTCATTACAAGAATAGAACCCCAGACCCMTCCTTGACTTAACAAATCCCAAATTCTGTGAGTTTCATATCACAGTGGATTCAGGTCAGTAATTGCTGTGCAACATGGGTACCGCTTGCCATCCTGCACTGTGGTTTGTATTCAAGCCACAGAGAGAAACTGTATTTCAGTCTAACAAAGATAAATAATGGTGTTTCTCTGTCTGCGTGATGTGTACCATGAGAAATAATGTCTGCAGTGGAAAACATAAACTCATATCGGCAAATGAGTAAGCAAAGGCAAAAGAAAATAAAACCATGAAGTTTAGGGCTTCTCCAACTCAATCTGTCCCAAAATCTTTCTTCTTCTACATCAGGAACTCCTTAATGTAACAAGACACGTAGTTGTCTTCATAACAATCAAAACTGTCCAGAGATTGGTTTTCTGCTGTCCTTGCAGCTGCTTATTGCCTTGTCCTGCTCAAGTTTGGGCAAGCTGCCTCATGTGACTGTTGGGTTAGCAAAAAGGTGGCCTGCAGGGCAAGGGCAGCCTGGGCCTTCATCGGGCTCTCTTACTGTTGCTCATTTGCCTGGGGCACCTTTCAAGCCCTGCTTCATTTTTATGAGAAATTAAAACTTTCAGGAGCAATTAGGTGAAGTAATGCATGCTGATTTATAGTCCGGATTATTTTATAAATCCTGAAGGGGCATCATCAGTTTGAAATCATATTTAAAATATAAATCCTTGCCTTAGTTACAGTTATTTCCACTGACAATTAATTAAATTTTATTCCCTT